>NC_140377.1:9965000-10287500 GCF_054491055.1 Hypomesus nipponensis | reverse complement strand
GTCGACGCGCTCCCAGCTTTCCACTTCCGTGTGAGAGTCCTCGGTTGGAGTACTGTGTTTATATTGCCAAGTCTGAGAGCAGGTTTAGACCTATAACTAATCCTGGGAAATGACAAGTTATTGATGGATTGTCCTCCAAGCATTTCTTGAAAGCACGGCCTTTCTGCTCCCGTGTACACACTGCCCGCACGCACGCACACCAACACGCCCACACCAACACACGCTTCAGCCTCATACCTCACATCCATTTGAAGAATGGATAAACAGGCAAACGTTGACTACGTGTTAACCACCGTTTGGCGAGCCTGGTGGGAGAGATGCTCTTCTTAACTACAGCGTTGTATTTAATCTGTCCTAATTACACTTCGTAATCTCCACAATCCCTTCAGGGGCCCACTGCTCAGATGGTAGGACCCAGAGTGTTGTGTGTGTGTGTGTGTGGGGGGGGGGGTAGACAAGCCGAAGAGATCTAAGAGAGACGGCTAACCCTCTTATCCCCCTTTTGGTGGGTTAGTGGTTTGTTCCTCCAGCCTTGACCGCATATCTAATAGGTTCAGATGAGTATCTCCAGCGTTTTGTCCTTTTTCTTTTGGATTATTTTGTGGCTGGCGATGTGCAGTCCCAGCCCAGGATTTCTTGGGAACCCAACCAGTGAGTTGTACCGCAGAGAGCAAGCCATCTCGATCTGTGCACTGTTGTGCAAAGTGCAGTATTACCACAGGAGAGTAAGCCATCCTGATAAGGCTTTAAGATAAGATAAAAGCACAAATAAAAATCCTTTCTGTTAATTGGTAAGTGTTTGTGTAAAACGGTGTCGGCAGAACAGCATCAGTGTGTTGGAAGCTGTAAGATGTCCTCCAGAATGGAGCCCTGAAAACGCCCCATTCAGGTGTTCACTGGGCTGATTAAAGGCTCAGCTACGGAAAGCCTATAATCACTGGCTAACTAAACGTGGGTGTGTTTTGTGTACGTGTGTGTGTAGATACGGTCCCATTCATTTCATGAATGAGTGCACACTTGGCACTGCATTTCCACTTCAAAGACATTCTGCTAAGAGCCAGGGTAGGACTACTCGTCTCCTCGTCCTCCCCACCCACCTCTGTCTCTCGTCTCTCTCCAACAGACCCAACTCTCTCACCACCTCTTGTCTTTTCCTCAAGTCTCAAATAGTCTCGTCTCAATGTGCTGGCGTCTCTATTCCGTGACAACACGTGCAGCAGCTTTAAAGGGTAAAAATGGGTCGTCTTCAGCATGATGCGCAGAGATCCCGCCGTTGGAGTTTTGATCTGCATCTTTGATGAAGTAGGAACTCGGCACGTTCGTGCAAGCAGCTCCTCGACACCCGGTGCACTGGCAGCACTGTGTGTGTGAGCGTGCACTTGCTGTATGTCATTGTCTTCTCTCCTGTGATCTTTTTCTTTTGCCTCCCCAAAGAGCTTGTCCCTCCCCCGTTTGACGCTATGTCTCGCAAGCGCCCACAGGCATTTTTTGCCTTCTTCGCCGTTTGTTAGTGTGATAAGATGCTGGGCCTCTAAACGGCTGGATGAACGTCTGGTTTTCCTGTACGAACCTCGGTGGAGGCGAGTTGCAGCGACAGCGCTTGCTCCTATCCAGTGATTAACTACAGAATACACTCCCCCTCACCAGATCCAAATTATGCCCCTCGATCACACTTAAGCCCACATTTCATCCTCACCTGTCATGTGGACGCTGTTTACAGCATCACAGTGTAAAATCAACCAATTGGAAAGTATGGGGCAGTTGTCTTTTTTGTTCTCTCGTTATAGGGAAGGAGAGAGAGAGTGTGTGTGTGTGTGTGTGTGCTCAGGGTGTTCTAATTGTAAGAGGGTTAGCAGGAGTTGGATTCAGGCATTGAGACTCAGGCTTGCTCGGTGCAAAGCAGAGAGCTCAGGCGGTTGGACTATGTGGCACACACACGTACACACACACCATTTTCTGCACCTCTCAACCCCAACCTCCTCCCTCCTTGTTACCTTAGCCCTCTCCACTGTCTCCCTTTATCTCGCTCTCCCTGTGCTTGTTCGGATTGGTGGAGAGAAAGAGCCGGCAGCTCCCTTCCCCCAGCTTCTAGAAGGTTTTACGTCACAGAGCTCTGAGAGAGCACACTCTGCCTCTGCACTCACGTTGACGGCGGCAACATGAAATCCTCTCGTTTTCAAGGTGGAAAATCCCCATTTTACAGTCCACAAGCCAGAGTTGGCCAGGAATTATGACTTCCATCTGCTGGCTGTAATTTGTCCTTAATGAGTTGGGACAATGAGGTGACCAGGATGGATGAATGAGGAGAAGGAGGGGAAAAAATAACATGTAAAGCGATCACACGCAAAGTGTGCTCCAGCTCAAGTGCTTTCCTGTGGTTCCTTTGCTGCTGGCATGCAAGTCTTAGCGGGAGCTTGAGACTGGGGTAGTGACCCAATGTCAAGCTTTGTTTTCAAGGCAGATACTTCACAAAATATCATGTCTACGGAGGGAAAGAGAGGGCGGGGGGGATACCTTGAAGAAGAATTGTGTGTCTGCATGTCTCTGTGACTGCCCCTGTGTTCTAGAATGACACCATCCTGTCCTCTCCCCTTACCATGGGCCTCACCGTTATATAACTGCGTGTGTGTGTGTGTGTGCGAGAGACTGCGCGCATGTGTGAGATCCGCTCAGTGCTTTGCTGCATATGCACTGAACCACATCCAATGGCGAAGCCCTGTTCTTGTTTTCGTACAGGCCATACAGGCGACTCGTGTTTACTGTGCTTCTCCTCAGCCAACATGTTTTCATTTGTTAAATTATTCCACACGCATACACACACACCCTGTCTAGATCTAACCCTGAATGTTAATCTCATGCTGGTTTGCCTAAGCACAGTCAGCTGATGTTTTGGTTCATGTTCCCAGCTATTGTCGGTGTAGCTGCCTCTGTGTGTAACGGACAGGCCTGCTTGTTCACTTGTACTGCAGTGTCTGAGCACTCCAACATCACCTAAACATGTCTTTAAGCAAACATGGAAATGGCTATGACAGTACAGTACCATCCTCTCATAAGGCATGACAAATTCATGTGTTATGTAAGCTACTGGATAGATATTATTATCCAGCTTGTCCTCTGCTTCCCATCATGCATCTCACCCGCCCTGGGAAGCTAGCCTCCCCATGGACCTAGTCTTATATACAATATACCAGTTAATATACCTCTAATATACTTTCTACCAGTGCCAATGCATTAGCATACTCCTTGCACTAAGCGATGCTAGTTAGCTAGCAGGCTAAGCTAGGCCTGTCGCAATAGTCAACATATTGACTTATCGCATGGTATATGGACATGAGCGGTCATTATGTAATCAGTGGCATAAAATGGACTGAACTACAATTGACGTGTGTGCAAGAATATCGTTTATCGCAATTAATTTTGGTGCAATATATCGCACAAGAAAAAGTAGTTATCGTGACAGCCCTAAGGCTAACACAGACCAGGAGGAAGTAAACGAGTAGAGGCTTGTTATTTCAGGACTGTGACCCCTAGACATAATAACAGCTGGTCAGGAATTATGCGAGAGCGAGAGAGAAAGGTCATTGCCAGGTCAACTACTTTTCCAGTCAGCTTTCAGATATCTGGAGAGAGGGAAGCGAGCAAGCTTTAAAAGCTGGCTTCTTGTACTGTCTGTTGCCAGGGGAAACCCAAGGTCTGAGATGGACCGAGCCACTTAGCCGTAGCATCCTCAGCAGCTAATGGCTAGCTTATGTGGTGGTGATTGTTCAGGGGTAGTGACCTATGCAAGGGAACACTGTGGTGTGGCGATCTTTAACAATGCCCCAGTGATGGGCCTGTTAGGGAATGGTGGTGTAGAGGGGTGGTTTTAAGTCCATTATCGCACTCTTGACCCCTTGAATGGTTAATAATCTGTGGCAAATTTTCATGGGAACTGTTCATTCCACACCGTCATCAGCTGTGGCAGCCAGAAAGGGAGTCCAAGGGTGGTTGGGTCTTGATTTATGCTTCTCACACAACCCATTACAAAATTGCGGGAGGGCTGTGTGAATGCAGGTGTTTTTTTTGCCATCCAGGTGCTCTGTAACCCGTTTTTCTCTCTCTTCTCTCTACCTCATCCACTTATCCCACAGTGCCAGACTCTGCCAAGCCCAGCCCCACCCCTCCTCCTCCTCCTCCCCCCGCCAACCCCATTGCAGTCCCGTCCGTGCCCTCCACCAGCAGTGGCAATGGCAAGCGCCCCCCCTGTGGTGCCCAGCCGACACAGCAACAGACCCCGAGCCAGCCCCCACAGCGCTACCCGGCCAGAGAGGTGCCTCCGCGCTTCCGCCAGCAAGAGCACAAGCAACTGTTGAAGAGGGGCCAGCCCCTGCCCCCCGGCACCTTGCCCCCTGCCCCAGGGCGCCCTGAGGCCACAGCCACCCACTCGCCACCGCACCACTCTGCAGCCAGCCAGCCAACAGGTTAGCGTGTCCTCTTATGTATCCTCCCATCTCGCTGTATCCTCTCTCTGTCTATCCTCCTCTCTGTCCATCTTTCTGTCTCTTTCTGTATATCCTCTCTCTCTATCCTCCTTTCTGTGTATCTTCCTCTCTCTCTCTCTCTCTTTCTCTCTCTCTCTATCCATGTATCTGTCTCTCTCTCTCCCTCTCTCTTTATCCTCGTCTCTGTCTTATGTATCCTCCTAATTCACTCTGTATAACCATGGTTGTAGCCTTTGACACTGGGGGGTTCACATTGTTTAGCTTGGCATTCCGCTTTAGTCATGGCTATCTGCCTTTTTCCTCGTGTGGTGTTTCTTTCAATCCTACTTTACCAGGCCCAGCATTATAAATGGAGAGAGCAGGGTAAAGTAGCTGGCCTGACTAGGAGTAAACACAGCTGGCGGTTATAGAGGTGTGTGTATGTGTGAGAGAGGGAGTGTTGGCAGTGTGTGTCTGCCTGTGTGTGTATGAGCTTATAACAAAATGCTATCTTTGCCCAAGCAATGTCACTGCAAAAACCCGAATGCTCTTCCCAAGAACAGACAGACCTCAGATTAGATCATAGTTTAGAAAGAATCCTCGTTCCTTCCAAGAACTCTCAAACACACACTCTGTCAGACTAACCCCCCCCCCCCCCCCTCCCCACAAGCCAACACCAAGAGTCCCCCCAGCTCCAGCCAGGCCTTTTGATGTTTCCTGAATATGGGGGCCCGTGTCTGGCTGGTGGATTCCTCCTGTTCCTCCTGGTGGAGTGTGCTGCTTTGCTGGCCTGAGCCGTTTCCTGCTCCCTCGAGGGGGCGGAGTCACAGGGAACTGGCGGTGCCAGAGAGGGACTGGCCTGGTACCAATAGAAAGACAGAGAGGAGGGGGAGAGGGAGAATGGCAGAGGCCCAGCTTTGTGGGCTGAGTGACTCATGGTTTACCGTAAAAGCTCCTGAGTGTCTCCGCCCCTCTGGCAGCCAACTCTTTCTTTTTCTTTCTCTCCCTTTCCCTCTGTCGGGAGAGCAGGGTTAGACCTACCTGACCCTGTAGCCTGGTAAGATGGGTTGGCGTGTCTAGCAAAGAGCTTCTGCATGTCTGGGTTTGTGTCGCACCACAGAATTTAGATTAGGCACGTGTGCATGTTTTTCACATGTGTGCATGCAGAAGACTGCACGTGTGTGTGTGTGTGTGGGTGTGTGTGTGTGTGTGTGTGGGTGTGTGGCTGGGATGACCAAAGGAAGTGGATGCCTGAGATTGAACTCAAAGCCCTTTGTATAGCTCTTCATCCTCCCTGCTTATATCCAGTGTATGCATATTGAGCCAGTCTTCTTGCCTAAAGCCTACCAGATTTCCTCCTCTCCTGAGTCCCCCCTCAAGCACACACACACACACACACACCCTGCTCGGCATGCTCTACTGCTCTGGAAAGCTGGGGGGGGCGAGGTTAAAGGCAGTTCCTGTGGCTATAAAAAGCCTGTCACCCACTGTATTGATTTTGACAGTGTCTCTCGCTCCCCCCCTCCCTCCATCCTTTCCACTTCTCGTTCTCACCCCCTCTCACCATTCCCCTAATCTCCACCTCTCTGCATATCCTCTTCTCTGCTCTCTCCTGCCGTGTCGTGCACCGGCCTTTTGGTTGTGTGGGACGCACACTTGACCGAGTGCCACGCATTCTCTCTCTCTCTTTTTCTCTCTGTCTCTTCCCTCTCTCTTACTCTCTGTTTATCTCTCTCTCTCTCTCTCTCTCTCGTGTAACGCTCTGTCAGTCCTGTAACCAGATCCCTCCATCACCTCCGCAGGGGGCCATTGGAATGCAGTCCAGCGCAGTGCCTGTCCAGTATAGGGGTGGGATAGGGGGAGGCGGGGTGGGACGGGGAGCCCCCATGGACGGCTGCTTCTCGTGGTTGTCCACACTAGACCAGCAGACCCAACAGCGGCAGAGCACACTGTCTGCATTCATTTCCCAGCTCCTTTTCCTCCCTCCCTCTCACCCTCCCCCTCCCTCACCCCTCCTTCCTCCTCTCCGTCGCTCTCCTTCTCTCCGTCTTTCATTACCCAGTCACATGTTTGCTCTCATGTAAAGCGGGGGCTGCCAGACCGCACAGCACACAACACAGCCCCTCTGTGTGCTGCGGCCAGAGATCTGCTGCTGCTGCTGCTGCTGCTGCTGCTGTGGCTCAGTACACAATGTCCTCCCCCTCTTCTCCTCTCTTTCTCTCTCTCTCTCTCTCCCTCTCCTCCCTCTCTCTCTCTCTCCCTCTGTCTCCCTCTCTCTCTCTCTCTCCCTCTGTCTCTCCTTTTCTCCCCGCTTCTCTCGTCTCTCCCTCTATCTCGGCCCCCCCCTCCCCCCTCTCCTTTGCTCTTCTCGCTCTATTTTTCTCTCCCCCCTATTTCTCTCCCTGCATCTCTCCCCCTCTTTCTCCCCCACCTCCCCCCGTCTGCTTTCCGTTCTGTGTGCCTGTCCTCAGCAACCCTGAGACACTGTGTTCCTTCTGGCTCCCTTCTCCCCCCCCCCCCCCCTGCTCTTGTTGGTTAGTGGTAACTGATTTTAACTGTTGTATTCGCTGCAAAATATTCAATTTTATTTAATTGTATTTTTTATTATATTTTTACTGTTGCTTGCTTTTCTACAGGTACACTTGCACTTAGCGATTCATGTTGTTTAATTGTAGCTTGCTTAACTACATGGTCTTATGGTTCTTCCCTTTGGCACTTATTTTTTGGTTGTTCACAATGTGTGCTTCTTGTTTTGGCTACCCGCAATGTTTGGGGCTATCTTGTTGTTATTATAAGTGACCTATGCAGTTTGGAAAGCTCTCTCTTCAAAGTCCTTTTGGATAAAAGCGTCTGCTAAATGAATACATGTAAATGTAAATGTACTCAGCAGAAAGCAGACAGGCTTGGCTAATGTGCTCTTTAGCCTGATGCTATCAACAAGGCCAGGGAATCCCCCTCAAATCCTTCCTCCATGTGCCTATGAGCAACACAAGACGTTTCTCTCCTCTCACCGTTTTCACTCCGTCCCTGCCTGCCTTTCCCTCTGTTTCTCTGGATTAGACTGCGGGTGTGGGGAAGTCGAGGACAGGGGAGTTCTTCCTCTAGGAAAAGCGTCATGTTGTGTTTACATTCTAAAATACTGTCCCCCTGGCGCGTTGCACTTGAGGGACACTTTGATGAACCCCCTGGCTCTCACAGGCAGCAGCAGGAATGGCTGAAGGCCATGTATCATCGACACTGGCTAACAGCACCCGTGCTGTAGCCATGGAGCCAGACGTGACATGTTGTGACATGTTCTGACATTTAGTTGTGGCTTCGTAAATAAGGTGTCGTCCTAATGGATATCTCAACGCCACGCATAGAATTGTAGATGGAAGGACCCAAGCTATAGGTGCCTATTTCAGTGCCCGTCTATGTCTTCGCCCCCCTCCCAGCGAGCCTGACAACCCTCCCAGACCTCCCTGTGCCCGGTAGGAACTGGTGCTGGCGCCCAGGGCTGTCCCATGGGATTGGCATCACAGCGGGCAGGCCCGATGCATGCAGGGCACAAGCCCAGTTGAAGTTGCATAAGAGCCTCTTTCTGGCCTCACACACACACACACACACACACACATACACACATACATACAACCTTCCCTTCACCTTTTAATCTCTCCATGAATGCATGATGGAAGGATATGAATGCAAAAGTGCCTCCCATCTCACACAGAGTGCTGTAGCACACACAGAGGATACAGTTTGCACACACACACACACACTCTTCCTCCATCTCATACACACAGGGGACACTGGCAGTGATACCAGAATAACATTGTAGGTAGTGTTAGTAAAACAAGCCCAGGTGGCCCTAAACAAACGGCAGTTTTCCCCACAAACCGGTTGAATTCTGCATCAAATGTTATTTCAGAGCCACAGTAGAACTCAGGGCCACATTCAGTTGTCCCTGCTGTGCCTGTTGCTGCTTATTTGACTTGTTTTGGTTGTGTTTCTTTGGAGCTGGAGTTGTCAGTACCTGCGTCAAGTCAAGTCTCCCACCTCTCCTTTTCAAAAGACAACAAAGTGGAAAGAGAGAGAGAGATGGCTGACTGCAGTGTTGTAGACTTGCGCGTGTGAAGCTTGTTTGTCTGGCAGGCTGGCTGGGAAGAGCAGGTGGCGTCAGCTCTCTCCAGCCTCATCCCTGGGGGACTTTCCTTACACTAGGGACCCCCCCTCCATTTCACCTTCGCCTCCCTCCATCCCCCTCGCCTTCCTCCTCTCTTCCTGTCATGACTCCCCAACACTGATAAGACCTCGGTATGGAACGAGGCGAGCCAGTAGCCTAGGTAACAAAGGGAGTCCTCATACGCCACAGCAGGACTAACAGTCCAAGTCTGCCGGTTCCTCTCCCAACAGCGGAACCTCGCACGAGGCCTGCTTTATTCATGCACAAAGGAGCCAATCAGACTGCCAGCTTTGACCTTTGGGGAAACGCCCCATAATGACACTGCTCCCAGGGTCCGCTGTGACTTGATTTTTTGTTTTTTTTGCAGGTGCACAGAGCATTCGTAAACACTGCCACTGCAAGGACTGTCCTGGAGCCCCGAAGAGCCGCTTGCTCTTTCGCACTCCTCTCTGTCTAGCTCTCTATCTCGCCCTCTCTCTTTCTCTTCCCACCCCATGTGTACAGCAGAGAGGCAGAACTCGATGTTCTAGCTACATGCCTACCTCATTTGAGCAGGTCTTATCCTGTTCTCCAGGCAGCCCTGGAACCTGTGTTTCTCGTCGCTCCTTCCAGAGACTGGGCTGCTCGGGTCTCCGTGCTGCTGCAGAAACTGTGTGCGTTTGTTTGGGTCACAGCTCAGCCCCGAACAGCACATGACCTGTGTGCATTTTGAAAGCGCTACAAATAGAGCTGAAAATTTGGTTGAGAAGACTTTATATATTTGAAGTGTGTGTGTTTGTGTGTGTGCCACATGCTTGTCTGTATGAGTATGTATGCTGGGTGGAATTCCAGAATTCTGGATAGACGCAGTTTTTGTCTCGGTGACTGTCGCTATTCAAAAGGCTTCCATTATGGGCGGCCGTGCTAATTGCAGATGAAGTGGTCTTGGTTAAATATTTAGTGACAGTTCTGGGAAGAAAGGCTGAGAGTCGGAGGGGGGGGGGGGGTGGAGACATTAAAAGGAATCTCCCCCTCTTTGTTTTATTTTGCGAAACACACTCTGCATTTACCCCCCCCCCCCCCCCTCCCCTTCTGCTCTGAGAAAGTGAGGGGGGAGACACTGCCAAGCTGTGTGGAACGAAGGTAGGAGGAGCAGGAGGATTTGGGGGGGGGGGGGGGGGGTTGATTGGTTGGTTGTAGTGCGCTGTCTCTCTCATGCCGCGCAAAAGCCGTAGCTCCTTGGCAGCTTTTCAGAGCTGAGCCGAGGGAGCCTGGCGAGCCGAGCAGACATATTGAGACAGTCAGGGATGGCCGCCATCGCCACCGCTTTGCGCTAGCGCTCCCTTGAATGGGGGGTGGGGGGGGGTTGTATTTGCTCAGGTATTTGACCCCCCTCTTTTTGCTGTGCCTCTCGCCCCACCGCCTTCTTAAGCCCCCAGTCTTCCTCTACTCTCTCCGTGTGTCCTCGACGTTCTCGCTGCAGCTTGTCCATTTCTACACACATACACACACGGAGGGGGAGAGAGGGAGAGAGGGACACTGTGACTAACCCGCTGCAGAGGGCACCGTGTTCAGCTGTGGAAATGGAGATGGGAGGCAGATACGGGCGCTGGCTTCCAGGCATTTTGGCTGTCGTTCAGCTTTGAGAAAATGGCGCCCTTTGCTGCACGGCGATGCCACAGAGGAACGGTTGCTGTGTCAGGAACACACTGGCCCTCTTCTCCTCACTCAGTCCACCCCTCCCTCCCCCTCTCCTTCTTGTCGGAGTAGAGGGAACCTTGCTGTGGGAGAGACGTTCAACCGCACAAAAGGCTGTGGCTTTCCACCACTACGTAGACTTGCCGTCAGCTGTGGTTGTGTGTGTGTGCAGAGTCGAAGAGGCATGTGTCACTTCACTGAAAACAACAACATCATCACCAACACCGATGGTGGAGTAATTGTTGTGGGCGCCAGGGGGATTAGCGAGACGGAGTTGGGCCCGAGGCAGAGCAGGCTGTGTGGACCTATGACCCAGCCTCAGTGCGCCTTGACTGGAGGGTCCTGCTCCTCTTCCTGAGAGGAGGTCCAGCCTTGGAGGCCAGTGGGAGATATGCAGTTTCCCTAAGGCTATATTTGTCGCATTCATACCAGTGTTCTCTCGCACCTAAAAAAGTGTTGATGTTCTGTAAATTGGCGGTCGTGTTCTTGCATTTGATATTCACAATCATGGCTACTTTGTAAAGTCGCATTCCCGATTCTTATATGGAGATGCCCTAATGGTTACCATGGAATCCTGTCTTCAGCGCTGTATATGTTTGTGACCAATCTCTCCTCCTCTCCCCCTATTGCCTTCCATGTTTTGCAGAACCGCCCCCACAGAGTGGCTTGGGAACCCAGTATGAGAACCCCTACTGGGGAAAGCCGTCAACCAATTGGAGTGCCCCTAGCAGCACAGCTTCCACCAATCACAGCAGCTGGGATCAACTAATCATCACCGAAAACGACACAGAGGCGTGGCCCTCTATCTGCCGCAGCGAGAGCCAGAGCCGCCACACCCTTCCAGGAGGATGCGGGGTGGACGCTGACGCAGGTGGACCGGCCAGCAGTAGCAGCAGTAGTTTGAGTATGGCCACGGGGGCTAACGGCCAGACTGGCCACTTCCCTGCCAACCACCCCAGCAGCAAAGCCAGCTCTGCGCCTGGCCTAGCCAATCACACCGGGGCCGCCGTGGTTTCCAGCCAGGCCGCAGCCAATCGTGGCTGGGGATCCGGGCCCGTACCCTCCCACTGCTCTCCTCAGTCCTCAGTGGGGGGCGGGGACGGCAAGAGTGACGGGCCAATGGGAGGAAGCCGGGGCTGGGGCTCCGGCTCCTCCTCCGCCAGCAACTTTAACTTGAACCTGAACCCGAACGCCAACCCCTCGGCCTGGCCTGTGCTGGGGCATGATGGGGGCGGCGCTGGGGGAGGCAGCTCGGGGGGAGCCAACTCCCCTCCTCAACCCCCACCCAGTCTCTGTAACCCGCCCGGCGCCCCATCCGCCCAGGGAAACGGCAATGCTGGAACCGTGGGCGGCGCCAATAGCAACCTGACAGGAAGTGGCAGCGCCTGGGGCGGCATGATGCCCTCCGACCCCATGGAGCTTCTCTCCTCCCCTTCCACGAATGTGTCTTTCAGCTCCGAACCTCCGAACCTTAACACTGACGGACCAAATCACACTAGCAAGCAAGAGCCGCCTAGCCCCATCCACAGTCTGTCCAACTGGGGGGGGGGCCACATGGGCATGCCCCCGCCTGGAGCTCCCCAGGTCAACGGAGAAGAGGGCAGCTCTGTGTGGGGCAGCAACGAAGACCCCAAGCCTGCCTCTGCCAAGGAGGCCTCGGGCTGGGACTCTGGGTCCGGCTGGGGTAGCGGAGGAGGCAGCGGAGGAGGCAGCTCCGGGGGCTGGGGGACCCAGGCCAGTGGAGAGTGGGGGAAGCGGCCATCAGGCGAGGCCCCAGGCTGGGAGGCCCCAGGCTCCCCTCCCCAGGACCAGCAGGCGAGCTCCTGGAACCGAGCACCGAGCAACGCTGGTGCCAGTGAGGGTAGCAGCAGCGATGGTGCCGAAGGACAGTCACGCCATCGCGACCGCCCCACCAGGGATGAGCCAGCCCCGCTGCTGCCCACCCCTGACCTGGACCCCCGGGTGCTGTGCAACACAGGCTGGGGCCAGACCCCTGTCCGCCAGCACACCACCTGGGACATGGAGGAGGCCGCTCGCCTCAAAAGCAAGAATGACGCGGGGGCCGACTCTTGGGGTTCAGGCCCCAACACCCCCACGGACGCCCAAGGGCCTCCCAACCTCGGGCCCCCTCCCAGGGCTGAACGGGGTGGCAAGAGTGAGGGGCCTGGTCCTCAGGGTGCCCAAGGGTGGGGTGGCAACATGCCTACCACCAACCCATCCAACTCTGGCTGGGGAGAGCCCCCCAGCATCAAGAAGCCCTCCAACAATGGCCCTGGGGGCTGGGGTAACCCTCCACCAGGGGGCCATGGTACCAACATTCCCAAAAGTGGAGGCCAGTCCTGGGGAGAGGAGAAGTCCCCCAGCTGGGACGAGCCTCACAGCAAGGCCAGTAAGCCCCAGGGATGGGGAGACCAGGCCAAGCCACCCCAAGGATGGGGCAATGGTCCTGGAGGTGGTGGTAACAACAATGGGGGAGACTGGGGAGAACCTGGAGATGGGAAGAAGAACACCCCCTCAAACCCACCCTGGGAGGGAGAGGCAGGAGGCTGGAAGGAAAGCTCCCGAGGCTGGGGTAAGCCTGGCCCAGGGGTGGCTGGTCCTGGAGCTGGACCTGGAGCAGGTGTTAGTGGTGGGGGTGGAGGAGGAGGGGGCTGGGGAGAAACAGTGGCCCAGCGCCCCAGTGGCCCTGCCCAGGGATGGGGGGGCAAGCCCCAGGAGGGGCCCAATGGCAATAGTGGAGGAGGGGGGAGCATGGGCTCATGGGGGGGCACTGGCTCAGTGAAGCAGGGCGGAGCCTCCAGTTGGGGGGGCGGCGGCAAGTCGGACCCTTCAGGAGGAGGAGAGCCCACCGGCTGGGAGGAGCCTTCCCCACCTTCGATCCGACGCAAGATGGAAATCGACGACGGTACCTCAGCCTGGGGCGACCCTACCGCCTACAACAAGGCAGTCAACCTGTGGGACAAGAACAACCCTGGGACACCCCAGGGCAAAGCGCCCCCTGGTGGTGGAGGAAGCAGCAAGCCCCCAGGGCCTGTCAACAACAGCAACAACCACCCTCACGCTCACCCCTACCACGGTCCACCACCACCCCTGCAGAGCCACGGCCACAACCCTCAGAACCCCGGAAGCAACAGTGGCCCCATGGATACAGCAGGACCTCACCTGGCTGGACCTCACCTGGCTGGACCTCACCTGGCTGGACCTCCACACAGCAGACCTCCACTCATGGCTCCAGGTAAGAAACTCTCTGTCATTATGGTTCTGGCAAGGAGAAAGAATACCCTTCCATCATCACTTAACCCTGCGATAGACTAAATAATATGCTAGTCGGGTTTTTCTGTCACATCCAAATTGTTACTTCTATTTCTGGCAGTCTTTAAGTTTACAATCTGTAGATGCTGTATAAAATGTTGACTTTTCAAGGTGAAAGACATGGTTATTCGAGTTCACAAACATTGCTAAGCTCATTGCTACCAAACCCCTGCAAAGGCAAGATCTTGACCTTGTGTGCCCCATGGATTTGCATGTAATTGAATAAACAAATCAATGTTTTGCTGGCTCCTCCTCCTTCTCGATCCATCTCCATTTTCACAACAGCAGCCTGGGGGGTGCGTAACCCTGGCCACCTCACGTGGCCAGGGGAGGAAGCCCAAGAATGCTGTTTACAAACGGGCTTGTGAAAATAGCGATTCACAGCAAACATTTGAGACGGGCGAGGAAGTGTGTGATTATATTGGAGCTGCCATCTGTTAGTAGTTTGAGACGGGAGGAGGAGGGGGGTAGCTCAGACTGGGCACACACACACACCCTACTGTTTGGGATGTGGCATTACACACAGGCTTAGTACTTCCACAGATTCTTACTTTTCCGCCTCGAGCTTCTGGCAGTTGCTGCACATTTGGACTACATCAGTTACATTTTCACATGTAGACCGACCGAGTCTGGAAGTAATAAATATGCTTTGTTTTAAGTCCATTCTTGTTCATTTTTCACATGTGCCTAATTCAATTGGGTTTTGGCTCTTACGGAGTTGTCCCAGGCACAGACAGACAGACAGGGCACTCTCTCAAGTCAGCTGGTGCAGACGAGGCCCAGGCCGTCCTCTCCTCTCTCTCCTACACCGAGGCATACGAAGCCTATGCCTGCTTCTGTAGGAAACGACCATCACATGCACTGGTCTGTGGTGGTTAGAGTTTTCGACACGTCAGTGAAGTTCACGTCTTGTCTCCTAGGCTGGGGAGAGCCACCCGCCTCCCACTCCAAAGCCGAGCCCTCCTGGGGGGAGCCAGCGGGACCCCCGGTCAGCCTGGACAACGGGACGTCAGCCTGGGGCAAGCCCACCGGCAGCCACGGGGGCTGGGGGGACAACGGCCCCGACACCTATGGCAGGGGCAACCCTCCTCTCGGACCTGCACCCTGCAAACCAGGTCAGAACACCACAACATATGACACTTGCTAGAAATCAGATCAGTCCCGATGCCTAAATCCTGATCACTCTGGGTCAATACTCAGATATTTGTTTGTTTGCCCACTATTGAAGTTTGATGCAGTTGTGAGTCAAGGACAAGGCAAGGCTGGCGCGTTGACTGTGCATGCTGTCACACTGACTCCTGGTGGCAGGCAGACCACACTGCATTTAGTCTGCTAGAACGTCTGCTGCTAGATTACCTTGGATATCACCTAATTCGTTTGAGCGTTTGTGTACAATGCCAAACTCCACACACTGTCATCAGGAAAATATTTCGAATTAAGGACAGAGTATTCCAGAACATTCCATGAAGGTGTCCCGCATACATCTTGTTCCACAGCCCCCAAATCTATGCAAGACGGCTGGGGTGGCGGAGGGGAAGAGATGGGGATGTCAGGGGGCCAGTGGGACACTGACGACGGGGACATGTGGAACAGCACCACCTCCCAGGAGAGCAGCAACTCCTGGGGCAACGGACCCAAGAAAGGCCCTCCCAAGGTACCACTCCACCACTAACACACACGACACGGTCAGGGTTTTGTAACGACCCACTATGGTTTAACTCTAGGACTCGCCTCCGATTTGAATCACGCCGTTCACTCAAGTACCTAGCACGTGTCTCTCGACAAGCAGTGGCCCGTGAACATGTCTCTGTGTCCCAGGGGAAGGTCCAGAGCAAGCAGGAGGACGCCTGGATCATGAGCCGCCTGACCAAGCAGCTGACTGACATGGGCTTCCCTGTGAGTGTCCGTCTCCGCACCACACCAGGACGCGACCCTGTCTCAGAGCTAGTCGGAGTGCGTCTCTGTAAGTTGTGGGTGTGACACTGACAATGTTTTGTTTGTGGGGGTGTGCGTTTGTGGCCGTGGCTGTGTGCGTGGCTGCATGTGTGTGTGTGCGTGCGTGCGTGTGCGTGTGTTCCTACCTGCAGAGAGACCCAGCGGAGGAGGCTCTGAAGAGCAACAACATGAACCTGGACCAGGCCATGAGCGCCCTGCTGGAGAAGAAGACCGAGCTGGACAAGCGCGGGGGGATGGGAGGCATGTCCGACTACAACAACGGCCTCATCAACAAGCCCATGGCCTGCCGCCCCTCCCTCCCCTCCTCAGACCGCAGCCCCTTCCTGGACAAGGTAGTTGCCAGCCCCGAATACACACATACACACAAGCCTACCCTCAAACGTTAAACTCACCACAAAAGGCACATCAACTGAGACACAGAAATGGCTGCGGAGACTTTGACGTGTCTTGCGTTGCGGCTGCCCCCAGATGCAGAGTGGAATGTTTGGCAGTAGTGGAGCAGCACAAGCCCGGGCCATGCAGCAGCAGCAGCAGCAGCAGCAGCCGCTTGCTCCCCAGCCGTCAGTGCCACCTCTCAGCTCCTCCCAGCCTAGTCTACGCGCTCAAGTGCCTCAGTTTATCTCCCCTCAGGTACGTGCGTGCACACACACTAGCCCACGTACAGACGGCGGGCCGTGCGCGATTTTCTAGATTTGTTTTTGTGTCCTCCCTTCCTCAGGTTCAAGCACAGCTCTTACAGTTTGCCGCAAAAAACATTGGTCTGAATCCTGCACTTTTGACCTCACCAATAAACCCTCAACACATGACTCTTCTGAATCAACTCTACCAGCTGCAACTGGTGAGTTCCATTCTCTCTACCGCACACACACACACACACACACACACACACTTTTCACGCCATACACACCTCTGCACTGCGTATTCACCTCAGCAACACACATGCGTGCGGTTATGTACAGTGATGTGTGTGTTCTTGGTCCCCCCCCCAGGCTTACCAGCGTTTACAAATTCAGCAGCAGATGTTGCAGGCCCAGCGCAATGTTTCCGGCCCCATCCGACAACAAGAGCAGCAAGTCAGTGTCCTTCCCCTGCAGCCTCCTCTCTACCTCACTTCCTGCTCCATTGAAATACACTCTGATAGAACATCTCCCTTGGTATGGCTCGAAGCTAACCTTGTTCTGTGTGTGTGTGTGTGTGCGTGCGTGTGCCTTCCAGGTTGCACGTACAATCAATAACATGCAGCAGCAGATCCAACAGCACCAGCGCCAGCTGGCCCAGGCCCTGCTGATGAAGCAGCAGCAGCAGCCCCCCTCCCACTCCGGCCTGCAAGCCGGCCACAGCGCCGGCAAATCAGCCCTGGACTCCTTCCCGGGACACCCCCAGGCTCCGGGCCTACCCGACCTGCAGACCAAAGAGCCGCAGTCTTCTCCCAACTCTTACAGCCCTTACCCTCTCTGTGAGTGCTTCCGTCGCTCCGCCTCGCACAGCATCTTAAAGAGCTAAAGTGTAGCCGCAGGGCTAATGTCTGATTCAGTATGTTATTCTTCAAACAACGTCCAATGATATATTCCTTTCTGCGTTTTTGGGGGGGATATATAACCTCTATATAACCTTGATGATTAATGGCCTTTGCCATCCCACCCTCAGCTGGACTGAATCCTAACATGAATGTAAACTGCATGGAGGTGGGGGGTCTGTCCATGAAAGAGCCCCCCCAGCCCCAGTCCCGCCTCTCCCAGTGGACACACCCCAACTCCATGGAGAGTCTCTCGGGAAGCTCCTCCCCCCTGGAGTCCAACCTGGTGAAGCATGGTGAGCCACGATGGGAACAATCACATACTCCAGGGAACGATAGCCAAATAGGTTGTGAAAACATAGTCTCGACAAATCCTGCCTAGCTTGACCTATGTTGTACGATCTTTGTCACGTGTGGCATATCCATGTTGTACGATTACATCCCGGCCGACTGTTTTGAAGGATTTATGTCTGTGTGCATGTGCATTAGGTGCCAATCTTTGCCCCCCAGGCAAGCCCCCCCTGGATGACTCATACAGCCCCTACAATATGATGCCCAGCTCGGACTCCCCCACCAGCCCCCTGGTGCCCCCGGACAGCTGGGGCCAGGGCAAGACCTCCAATGACAAGATGGCCAATGGCACCAACATCACCTGGCCTCCAGGTCAGTAGCTTTGGTCTGGCGCTGTCAAGACTGAATGAGCCTGAACTTGGGGTGGATGATGGTGTCAGTATTCAGGCAGTGTGGTCCTTCGTCGATAGTCCAGTTCCTCTGTGAAACCCGTGGCTCGTGCTGTGTTTCAGAGTTCTGTCCCGGAGTGCCCTGGAAGGGCCTGCAGAACATCGACCCGGAGAACGACCCCAACATGACCCCGGGCAGCGTCCCCAGCGGGCCCACCATCAACACCAACATCCAGGACGTCAACCGCTACCTGCTCCGGGACCGCAGTGGAGGTGAGGATGGGAGGATGGGAGGGAGGGAGACGGACACAGACAGTGCATTCCTTGCTGTTATAGAATGTTGGTGGATAGTGTTCAGTCTTTCACCCTTTTTATACAATCTTTTATCCAAAGGAGGGGGCTTCTTTTCCCTTTACTTTTGCTCTCTTTTTTTATTTCTCATACCCGTGTGTGTGTGTGTATAACTCTGCTACACTTCTACCCAACCCTTCCTTTGAAACTAGCAGTACGCCATCACTTTTAGGGATTATTTTCCTTCACTTCATTTTCTTTCCTTTTTCTCCTTTCCCTCCAAACGCTTTCTTTGCTCTGTGTTTCTTTTGGTTTGTTTTTGTTTTTCTTTATTTTGTTCTTCATTTTGCCGGACCCGCCATAGGCTCCTCCCCCACCTCATCTCAGAACGAGGCTTTGCCTCCAGCCCCTGATTGGCCCGTCAGTGCCTACTCTAGCTCATTCTCTCTGTCGTCCCCGGAGACGGACGACCCAGGTACACACAGACTCCCCCGCCCCCTCTCTCATCCTTACCCTGCATCTGGTTTAGTGTGCCTCCCCCCCCCCCCCCCCATCGACTCAAACTCCAACTCTACGCAGTGTGTAGTAGTGCCCCCCCCCTATGTTTGTGTGTAGCATGGGAACACTGGAGAGGGCTGGGGGCAGATGGATGAGTGTTCCCAAAAGGTCATCGGGCTGTGACCAAGGCATGGACTGAGCTGTAACTCTCCTTCACTGACCCTGTGGTGGTGTTTTAAATAAATGTGTGTGTGTTTGTGTGTGTCTTTCTCTTTCACATACACACCCACTTATTTAAAACACCACCACCACAGGGTCGGCGAAGTACAATTCCACCATGACTCACACACACACATTCACCCAGCGTGTGTCTGTTTCTCTTTGACATACACGCACACTGGCTCACGCACACACTGGTGAATGTGTGTGTGAGAGTCACGGCTGTGTTTTGTTAAACCCGGGAAAAGCAGAAGTGTTCTGTAATAACGTGCCTGGCTACAGTGTGTTATGGTGTGTTTTGGGGAATGATCTCCTGTGTGGTGTGTCCCTGTAATGTTCAGTCTCCCTGTAAACCATATGTTCAGCATGGACAGACCCTCTGTTAGAGATGTATTTGAATCCTGCTCCTTTATACATTCTCATGAATAAGTGTGCAACTGTAATAAAAACATACGTAAACTAACTTTACCTCCCATTTCCACTGTTTATACACCTCTATCTTTCTCTCTCTCTCTCTCTCTCTCTCTCTCTGTCTCTCTCTCTGTCACATACGCATTCTCGCTCTCTCGCTCTCCCCCTGCCTCTCAGGTAAACTGTCTGACATGAAGTCCACCTGGTCCCCAGGCCCCATCTCCCACAGCCAGGCCTCCCTGTCCCACGAGCTGTGGAAGGTGCCCCAGGGGCCCCGCAACACCACGGCCCCCTCCAGGCCCCCGCCGGGCCTCACCAACACCAAGCCTCCCTCCTCCACCTGGGGGGGCAACTCCCTGGGCCTGGCCCAGGGCTGGAGCAGCTCCTACACCTCAGGTACCCCTCAGCCCGGACACCGAGCGGGCGCGCACAAACAACGTCTTGCTTGAGTTTTGAAAGAATGGTCAGGTGTGTGGGCGTCCTGTCTATTACGGAGCTGTCAGCCCTGTCACGGGGCCCCCAACTCTGACGAGGCACTCCTCTGGGCAAAGCAAGCGGGGTTGACCAGGCCCAAATAACACCGCTGTGCCGTGGGTGGACTCACCTCACCGACTGTAGTCTGCCTGCACAGTGTGCATGTGGTACAACTAAGTGGTGAACTCACTCGCTGCCTTTCTGTTTTGTTTCCATCTCCCTCTGTGTCCGTCTTTCCCTTCGCCTGCCTCTCTTTTCTCTCTCCCTCCTCCCCCCCCATCCCTCTCTCTCCCCCTCTCTTTCCCTCCGTCCTGCCCTCCTCTCTCTCAGCAGGTACCACATGGAGTACAGACAGCTCCACCAGGACCAGTAGCTGGCTGGTTCTGAGAAACCTCACTCCACAGGTACCAGCTGTCAACCGCATGCACTCAGCCCATTCATAGACATGTATTTCTAAGCCTTTACACTCCCTTGTGACATGCGTGTGTGTGTGCTCTCCAGATTGACGGCTCCACCTTGCGCACGCTGTGCATGCAGCACGGCCCCCTCATCACATTCCACCTCAACCTGACCCAGGGCAACGCCTTGGTGCGCTACAGCTCCAAGGACGAGGCCGCCAAAGCCCAGAAGTCCCTGCACATGTAAGACGCACTCTCGCACACGCACACTCTTAGAATTCCAGGTGCCCAAGTATCCGAGTTCGACTTTGCTTTACCACCACCCTTCCTCCGTCTCTCCAGGTGTGTGCTGGGGAACACCACCATCCTGGCTGAATTTGCTGGGGAGGAGGAAGTGAATCGCTTCTTTGCACAGGGCCAGTCTCTCGGGGCGACCACCAGCTGGCAGGCCAACCCAGGCACCAATCAGACGCGGATGGGCGGGAACGGCCATGGAGCCCAACACCCCATTGGCCACTGGAACAGCGGCGGCGGCCTCGGAGGAGGCGGACCCAAGACGGGCGGAGAGCTCCTATGGGGCAGCGTGCCGCAGTACTCCAGCCTATGGGGGCCTCCCAGCGGGGAGGAGGGGCGGGTCATGGGGAGCCCCACCCCCATCAACACCCTGCTGCCTGGGGATCTGCTGAGCGGGGAGTCCATGTAGAGACATGGAGCCCAGGCCAAACACACACACAGGAGCAAAGACTTTGCAAATCATTGTGGTGATAATCAGTGTGGGTGGACTAGTGAAGGAGAGGCTGAGGCCAAACTCAGTGTCTACGCTGCTGACGCTCCTCCACTCCTCCTGAAACGTCATGTGTCGTTTTGTTATTTTTAATCTTCTTTTTTTTCTCTTTTTTTTTTTGTCCTTTGTCGGCAAGAGACTTGGTTACAGTGCTCAACTTTACTTTTGGAGAAGCAGGAGAGGAGGTCTTTGACTCAACAAAGGAAAGATGACAGTTTTTTTTCTTACATACTTCAAAATAAAAATCAAATAAAAAAAGATTTCACGTCAGACGTGTATCCTAGTCGAATTGACACACAAACGAGCTGCCATCCTCAAAACTCTCACCCTCACTCCTCTCTCTCTGCTGCCCCCGGAGGCAGTCACCGGACACCTCAGAGGAAAGGCATCATTCCCAAAGCAAGCCCATCGGAGGGTTCTAGAACGTCCTAGCGGTCAGGACTTCACGTTTGTGTTCTCAGCACTAATACTAGCCTTAACCTCCCATCACTCCGTACATACTGAAGAAAATGTACTGAGAAACTGCACACTCATTTCTGAGCCAGCGAATCAGAGGAGGGGGGGGGTTGTGGACATGGCTGGGCGGGGGCGGTACCGCTGGCAGCTCAAGCCCCCTGTCGCTAAGCATGCCCCACCCCCCACACCTGCAACTCTTAAAGGGATTGATGCAACTCTGTTCTGCCTTGTTCATTCAAGCCATTTTGTCATGCGTTGTATTTTTGTCATTGCAAAGTTACGCTGAGAGAACCTTGTTTCTCAAATGTGTCAATCTTTTCTGAGGGAGAGGGTGCATAGGAAAGTTTTAACTAACCACTGCTTTTATTAAACTGAAACGCGTTCTTTTTTTTGGGGGGGGGGGGGGGGGGGTGCACCTCGACGTGTTCTTCAAGGACGACTTACCGTCTGGTTTCAGTCCGGAAGCCTGGCTAATTTCTCTGACTCTGTGGATGACCTCAGTCATATGTGGTCCACTGGTATCTGACAGGAAACCCACACCATTTCAAGTGACGTGCAATATAGGCCACAGACCCCCACCTACCGTCCATGTAACCAAGGCCGGTAAAACTAAAGGTTCCTATCGCGCTCTCTCCCCATCCTATCCTTTCAGAGAGAAGCGACAGTGTGGAACGACATACTTCAAGAACTGGATATCTGGTCACACTCCTGGACTCTACGACCCCTCCACCCTGCGATTGTGTGTGATCTGGGGAGCTGTAGCTGAACTAGAACGCTCTTCAGTCTGGTACACAAGGAGGCCCACCAAGCACTTCCGACGCTTCCTGTCCCCACACACTTGTGCATGTACACACCCACACATGCCAGTGGCAAGGGGAGGGACATACCAAAATACGAGGTGTTCCTTACCACAGAGAAGACTGAGGCATTTTCTTTTTTGGTTTTCTTTGCAGTGGTTGTATTTGGTACAAAAACGTATGGAACAAAGATTTGCCTGGTTTCTAAATAGGTGGTTTATCAAAGCACTTAGCAGGAGCGTCCCCAGCTCCTCCTTCAATGCCAACCAATCAGAAGAGTGGAGAAGCGACTGAAAACAAAGACAAAAGCAATCTAACATGGCTTCTCCGTGCTCTGTGTGTGAAGTGTACATTTGGATGTGAAAACAATAATCCTTTTTTTGTTTTTATATATATATATATATATATATATATATATATCCTTCCCTCAGAATGTGGGACCTGGTAGGATACAAAATGGTAGCAAAGTGAAGGGAAAAAGACAATGTCAGAACAGACTTTAACTGAGTGGAGGATTTTGGAGCAAGGACTCCTCTTATCTCTCTGTCCTCTCAACTATATCAAAGTAAATATCACTGTTACATTACTCTGAAATACTTTAGCCTTGGTATCTGGAGATTAGGCTTGAAGCCTTCACGATCACCAGGGAGAATTGCCATTTCTCTCTCTCTCTCTCTCTTACTCTCTTCTCTTTCGGAGGCCCTGCCAACCCGTATGAGTGTGGCCATTGAGTGCCTGCCTGCTGCCGAGCTCCCGGAGCCCCCCAGCCAGGGCTCTGCAGCAGCTCTCACCCCCACCCCACCCTCTACCTCCCTGGGGAGAAGCTCAGACTGGCTCCCCCCTGCCCTGTGCCCTTCCTGGGCCTCCTGGCCAAGAGCAGCTCCATCACAACTGGTCCACTCCTGTTACCAACTTCTACTATTACTACTACTGCGCCAGCCTCTGTCATCAGCAACATCCACTCCATACTCTCCCCCTTTTCTATCTCCCATGCAAGGATCACTTTACCCAGAGGGAGAGGTTTGATTTGGTTCTTGTTTGTTTTGTTTTTTCCTTTATGGAATCGCCAGTGTTTTCCTTTCATTGTTAACCTCGCTGTTATCGTTGATGATGTGTTCATGTTTTATGGTGACAATGATGATAAGGATGTATGGCTGTTGAAGGTGCTGTTTAAATGCAGTGTTTATCTGCCCTCCTGCCCCTCTCTCTTCCTGGCGTCTCCCAAGTGGAGGCTCACATCAGCAACTTCTACGGAAGAGCCTTTCGCTAATGGTTCAGTGCGGTGGGCTGGAGCGGTCGAAGCCGTTGTACTTTAGACCCTGGAGGAGGTTGGAGATATGCAGGTCAACCATCAGTTGAGGGAAGGCTCCTGCTATTGCCCCTGCTGCCTCCTCCTCTCTCAGCCTGCTCTCTACCCTTCGGTGGGGTATCCTCCCTTCCCCCGTCTCTCGTACTGTGGGCTCTCTCTCCACATCACCACTTTTTTTCTGTACCAACTACACACACCGACGCAGCCTGCCGTTTCTATGCAAAGTCAAGGAGGTGTGTCTTCAGAGCCATCTACTATCAACTACACACACTCACACATTATGCTGACTGTATACCCCCCTACCTACCTACCTACCTACCTAGCCAGCCATCCAGGCCTATGGCGATTAGCCAAGCAGTCAGCACTTGGCAGCTCCTTTCATAACCAACATCCTGAGCTGATGGTCTCTGATGTCCTTTGAACCGGTGGGTGAAGAGCGTCAGCTGTCGCCTTCCTGTGAGCTTAGGGTGTGTGCGTGTGCTGTCTCCTTGGTGTTCAGAACAGTTAGCGCTAGCAGCCTGAGGAGCTTCTAGGTAACACTACAGACTTAAGGTGTAAGTGAGAAAGCACTGTGCCAATTGGACTACAAATACCGACCACTACCCTAACCGTGTCCCACTCAGATGTTTTGCGGACTTGGATTCCCATTGAGGAAGTCCCCTTGTCCAAATTATCAAAGATTATACTATAGGGCCAAGTCCACTGAGAGAATAGTATGCGAGACGAGGGGACGGTCCCAGTCTTTGTTCACTGTTGATGAAGGGTTACGTTGCATACATCTTGTTTATTTACCAAAAGAAAACCAACAAAAAAAGTATCCTCTTCAGAAGAATTGTTCAGATCATTTCAGCTGTGCCCCCCTCAAAGCAGAGCTGGTGCCCTGCACTCAAACAGCCCCCCCCCCCCTCCCTCAAACACACGCACTTAACTGGGGCTCTGTGGGCTGCCATCGGGGGTCGCTGGATCCACCGTGTTGATTTCCTTTCTGAGCTCCAATCTGAAGGGGGGCACCACGGACCAGAACATTTCCACAGAACCAGGTCAGGGTTCAGGTGGGCCCATCGCATCAGCAGGGCCGGCGACACCATCTCAGTCTGGTACGCAAGTCTTAAAAGGGGGAAGGTCCTCTTCCAGAGTCATTTTGGACTCACTTGACATTAGCAACAATCACTAATTGCCTGTTTCTGAAAACCTGCATTTTTTACTCCACACTGGTCGTCCACGGGAGACAAGGGCAGGTGGGTGGAGAGGTGGGGCTGGGGTGGGTGAAGTCTCAGAGGCGCCCCAGGATTCGCGCAGCACCAGCACTGAGAGGCCACCCCACCCCCACCGCTAGTGTCTAGTATTGTAAATCATAGGCTTTCCCTTTTTAAAGTGCATGGGCTCAACTGCTACTGGAGTTCTAGAAAAGTATGCTTCTCAATCATGGAACAACAGAGGGAGGCTCAGGGGCAGGTATCCCTAAAGAGTCAAGAGACAAAATCATATTTCTTAAGGGCCTGGGTTGAATATGCACATGCTAGTTCATATACAGGTATATACTCTAAAATACATAATGTGTGTTTATATGTGTATATGGCTAGGCTTCTTTCTCCACTTATCCTAAGCCCAATCTCTCCCTGCCCCTAGTTTCAGCCTTCCTCTGTGCATCCTTCTCTGCGTATTTCCCAGAAGATTGAAGATCATAAACATATCAGAGTAATACAAAATAAAAAAACACGAATACTTGAATCAAAGGAAGCGCCAATAATGTAATGTGAACACTTTTTTAATGGTTTTGTCTCATTCATACACTTCAGAGATTTTTGATAACATCTGTGCAGAGTAAACTAAATTTGAGATATGAGCGTTGTTGAAAACAGATTGGTGTGTTAAAAAGAAAAACAAGAAAAATGGCATCTGTTGTATTTTGAGTGTTTGCACAAGGTTGCGTGTATTGTGTTGTGTGGATGGATGAATGAATGTCTGTTTGAAAGTTTGAATGCGAGGTTCAAACGGTTGTGAGCTTGTGATTTACTGCGGAATAGTGATTCTGCTGTATTTCTCATTTGACTTCAATTCAGTATATTAGTTTTCTGTTTATGTCCTTTCTTCTTTTTCTTTTTTTTTATGCTTGTCAAAAGTATATTCTGATGTTTCTTGTTGTTAGTCTCTAGCGTTGCACTGAGTGTCAGCCTCCCCCCTCATCCAGCTGATGGAACTAGGTGAGACGAGAGCACTGGGGGGTGATGGGGACAGTTCATGTGTACATGTTTACTCAAGGACTAAAAATAAGTGTGTTTTAATCTGTAATATGTTTATCTACCTTATAGTGGCTTTCATTGTGGAATAATCCAAGAAAAACTATGGATTATGATTGAGTATTGCACCATTTTCAGATTATAAACAGAAAATGTTGAAAAGCAAAAAAAAAACTAAAAAAAAACTAAAAGTAAATAAAAAAAGCTTAAAAAAAAAGTATTTTTGAAGACCTGTGGCCATAGATTGGTGTGAAGAGACTTGTAGCTCTACAGAGTTGGAGGAGTGGAGAGTCTGAAGGACATGAGAGTTGGTTACAAGGCTCACTTCAGAGGTGCCTACCTTTTTGGTTTGTTAGCTTTTGTTCAAGTTTCATTTAAGTTTTCTCATGTTTGTTGTTTGTTTCCTGCCAGGCCACCAACAGTTTACAAACACTTTTTTCTGGAGTTCGAAAAGGAATTTACTATGGGAATGTTTGAAAAACTAAAGGACAAAATGCTTCCATTGAAAAGAATAACTAAACACTTTACAGAATGAAGATTATTGTGCTACTTTCAGAACTCTGGGACCGAACAGTGTTGTCATGTTATATTTGATCGATGACTTCTTTGTTCAATGTCGATGTTGATTTCATAGACTGTCTGAAGCCTGTATGTTTTTATGTTTATATTTTTCCTTTGTAAAAGAAGACATAATTGCTCACTATCTTGCACACACACGAAAAAGTGGATCTTGTCTCAGGAAGGCCAGGGTTCCAGAGTACCAACTCCACGCCATTTTAATGTACGTTTTATGAGAAAAAAGTTGTGGGGGGGAAACCATTCTAAGCACTGAAAGTTATGGATTTCAGAAGAAGAAAAAATACCTTTGTAAAAAAAAATCCGTAGCAGTTACATATTAACCAAATAATGGACTTTACATGAAAATGGAGTGCTTTATATAAATATATATATAAAAATTGCTTTACATTAAAAACAAAAATGGTAAATGATTTTGATTGTCAAGAAAGACCGTGAAGGACATGCAAATGCTGTATGTTGGAATCTTTATTTTATTTTCTTAAATGAGGTCCCGTCCTGAATGAATCAGGAACATTGTGCATTACTCTTTCTTTCCTCTCTGTAATTCTCTCGGGTGTTACAAAACAAACGTTTTCTGCATTCATTTGGATAACGTTTTGAAAACGAGCTGGTTCTAAAGGATCATGATCTATGCACAAGTGTTGGGGGGGGGGGGGGGGGGAGGGGAGGGGTTGCCTACATCAGTGTGGCTCATCTATTTGCAGGGTTTATTTGGATTAAATGTTTGTTTTTTGGTTTGTTTTGGGGGGGAGTGTGGCTGGGGCTCACATGCTGAGTGTCCCCTACACCACTAATACCCCCCACATCCTACTTCCTCCCCCCTGATTCAGATTGACCTAGCGCTACATCGTCATGCTGTGTATTCCTAAACCAATGAGCGTCTCACTCTTTAGCACTGTGGGATTTTAGCCCGTTGCCCTTGAGGGCATGTATGTGTTGAATTTTTTTCGTTGTCTAGTTTTGTTGGGATTGGGGGGGGGGGGGTTAGGGCTGCTTTTTGCCTTTTTTGTTTTGAAATATTAAGGAAAATGTCTGTACTGAGATTTAATGAAAAGTCAGTGGCTTGTAATGTTTTATTTTTCTCTCTGTATATCTCTTTCTCCTCATAGAATGTGATCGTTAAATGACATGCACCAGAAAAAAACAAGTTTTCATGACATATGGAGCTTCTTTCAAACAATTAATAAAATTGCAGTTTTTTCTTGGCTGTTACAAAAGTGTTGTGCAGAGTTTTTATGGGTGTTTATTTCTCTAAGTCTTCACCATCCTAGTTGGCCTGGGGCATGCATAGTGGTTCTGTGCATGCCTGACCTGGATATACTCAGGGGGGTCTGTTTCCTCTGGTTTTGCTGGGCCCGGATGGATATTCTGGGGGCTTCCGTTCTCCTGCCTCCCACACTTCATATCCTCATAGATCGGAAGAAGGCCCTGTGTTTTCTGTTGGTTTCTCATCTTGATCTGAAATACCAACATGTCATATTAGCATATAGGCATTATGTCCTTTTTACACCCTGACATCATTTCTCATGAGTCATCCATATTCTATGTTAAGTCCCCCCAAAACATTTGAGTCATTGGTTATTTACAGGGCCCACATTCTGTTTGTTCCAACAATGTGTGTATCTCTGCTTGTTAAGCTGAGGTAAATTCAGCTCTACTCACACACTCGACAGCACACAGCCAGGTGAGGTTGAAGAGAAGCAGTCCCACTGCTGCTGATATGATGTAGAGTAGAGGAACGTAGCTGGAGCACTCTGCACACAACACATACATACACATACAACTTAAAAAATATAGGCCGTATCACAAACTGCGGTAGATGCTAGACCAGCAGAAAGCATATAGTTAATTGCTAGCGGGCAATATCTTGTATTTTTTCATACCTTTCACTTCGATGAACAGGAAAATGTTTTTGGGGAAGGATTGGTGGTCTGGGTTTTTGTTGACTGCGTAAGTAAACTCACAGACATAGAGACCTGTATCTGAGTGCTGCAGGTGAGATATGGTAACGTTGAGCTGTGAAGAGTCCATTCCCCCAGCGACTTTCAGACGACTTTTGTACGCAGAGCTGATCCTGAGAGCACCGTCGTCAGCCGTGGACAGCAGGTCTTTCTGGACCTGGCAGGTCTCGGCGCTCAGAATGACACCTGACGGAGCCAGTCCTGCCTGCTCAGGGTCAGAGACGCAGGACAGCTGCACTGACTGCCCATCAGTCCTCCTGAGGAAGACCATCTCAGGATTGGCTGGGCAGAGTGAAGAACAAGTCTTTATGTTTACATAAAAAAATACAGTATTTTTTGCAAAACACCAACCAAATAAGTAGTATGTCTAATCAGGGGCGATTCTAAGATCAGACCTTTGGGGAGGCTCAGCCTCCAATGAGAATGTGACATGGATACAGTTCCTTGCAAAAATGTTAAACCCCCTTGCTAATTATTCACAATTTCACTGGATAACAATTAATACATGTATTTATTATTATGCAAAATATTGAATGAATGGAAAAACTAAGAAAGTCCCTTTCTTCATAAACTACCAGCATCAAATAACACAATGATGTGCCAACAATAAATAAACATTGCTTTAACATGTTCAAACATCAAACATATTTAAGATAATAATAATTCATAATAATTCAATTTTTTTATTTGTTATTATTTTTAGGGGTGCACTCTTTTTAGGCGGAAACTAAAAAGAGTCTAAAATCACCACTGTGTCAAATCGAGGCAGTTAACGGTGAAGCTTACTTTTTCCAATTTATATTTACAGCAGAACCAAGTTACAAATTTGAAATACAGATGTAATTGACTTTTCTAATTCACAATGACCACGGAGGCCTACACAGCTACAAATCACATACAATTTAGAATATTTGTATTGACCAATCTTTGATTGATAGTTCTTGTTTGGCTCAATGGAATTTTTTAATACACATATACATATATATATATAACCAGGATACATTGGAACAGTCAAAATTATTTCTTACCAAAATAGATGTATGTGAGAATAAGTATCCATTTCAGACAGCTAACCCTCATGTCCGTTCCAGCTATTCTATTTCCACTTCCTACTGAGCTGTGTCTTTGAGGTGGTACAGACAACCACACATGCTCTTGACTACAGTACATATATTGTCCCCACCTTCCAGCACAGGAAGACAACTTCAAAGGCGTAACTGTCAACAGTCTACACCAAAAGCTTGTAAAGTTTAAAGAGATATCCTCCAAAGGTTTATTGAATCATTCGTTAGATGCACATTTATGATAAACTCAAAAGAGGTAACAGATTTCAAGTTACATGAATAGCAACTTGACTGTTTAATTATGCATAAACGTTTTAGATTCAAGTCAAGTCAGATTATTTATAAAGCACATTTAAAAACAGCCAACACCGACCAAAGTGCTGTACAAAGTTATCAAAGAAGGAAACAACAATAAATAGAAACCATAGACAAACAAAACAATTAAGCACGAGTGACCCTAAACTGACTCGAAAGTCAAAGAATAAAATGTTTTAAGACGAGACTTAAATGTCTCGGTGATGCTGGATGACCTGATAAAGATGGGCAGTTTATTCCACAGACTAGGGGCCACAACTGAAAAGGCACGATCATCTTTTGTTTTCATCCAAGTCTGTGGTGGAATGGCTAAAAGGAACTGGTTCGATGATCTAAGGGGCCTGGAAGTGTGATACCACATAAGGAGATCTGAAATATACAATGGAGCCAATCCATGTAAAGCTTTGAAAACAAGTAACAACACCTTAAAATCAATTCTGTATTTGACTGGTAACCAGTGAAGAGAGGCCAGTGAAGGGAGATATGGTCCCTCTTCCTGGTACCAGTCAAAATTCTAGGAGTGGTATTCTGGACAAGCTGGAAGCATGATAATGATGAGTGACTCTTTCTGGTTTATTGTCCCCAATGCAATCTTTGACAAACTGGGAGGAATACACTTTTTTCTACATTGTGACTTTGAGTGTCCCGCGTTACCTTCAGCCTTCCATTAGCAAGTGCTGCTTTGTTGGCAACTACTGTTCAAACATAACTTCCCACCTCACAACACTCCAGTTGGAAAAACAGATATATCAAGTTTGGTAGATTTCAAGTGTATTTCAAGGAATGGAAATAAAACGGGATTTGGGCGGTTGCTCATTTCTTGGATGATAAGGGAAATGTGTTACTGTATAGTGAGTTTTGTGAGAAATATTTTTGATAAGATGATTAGGGCCATTCCAATTGCTTTGAGATTAATGATTGAGGATGACAGTCTCCAGTGCTGAGGCAGCTCTAAGCTTTTATTGTTTACTATGAAAAGCATTGTTCAGGGTTATAGCAAATGTACATTTTACTTTTAGAATATTTGTAAGATATGTGGGACAACAGGGGAAGTGCATTGTAAAGGTACTTCTGAGTAGATGAGAGTAGGTGGATTAAGCTTTAGCAGGACACATATTTGGCATGTGACGTTGGTTTTCAGAGAAAGCCTAAACCATATTTACCATATTTGCATTGTCTCTCTGTCTCTTAGCAATAACTACACACCAAGAAATCTGACAAACATGGGTAAGTTCTTACAGACACAGAATAATACACAATATTATAATTATACATTTTTATAATTTGCAGGATTAAGGTCAATCTAACTGTTTGAAGTTTAAGGGTCTGTGTACCTGGTGCCCATTGGCTTTTCTATTTTGCAACCTGTGTTGACAAACTCAAAATAGGGCTGTAATATTGTTTTGTCACTTTAGTAAGTACTTATAATATGTAGGCTATTTCAAATACAAAATATAATTGTGTCATTAGTATTTGATAGTTGATGAAAATGGCTACATATTTTGTATCAAAATACCTGCATGTAGTTTAAAAATACTTTGTGAGACGTTTACATTATGACATCACACAAATGCTGCTTGGTGCCTACTCAGTACTTTGCCCAGGTTATTTACAATCACAACCTATTTTCTTTATTCTTTTCAATACTTAGGCCGAATCCCAATACTCCCCCTTACCCCTTCCCCTTCCCCCTTCCCCTTAATTTACCCCTAGCCCTTGGCCCTCGAAACTAAGGGGTAAGGGCTACATAGCCCTAAGAAATGGGACACCACTTGGTTACAGGTACGTCATCTAGCACGTATCGATATCTCCAAAGCAAGTAGTGTTAACGAAATTCGCTGCTAATGGAGTTTACTTTAAACTGTAGACATGCTAGTCAAAGAAATGCGGGACTGTTGTGTAGCGTTAGCAAGCGTACCAAACTAGCGATTTTTAGAAACGTTTCAATTAGGAAAATGGTTGCAAATATATATGTTCATGACTGTATATAACAAAACAAGACTGTCATAATTTTTTAATCAATTAATTAAGCCGAAAATATTATATTTAGCGGACTCTCTGGATGATCTGGCCGCCATTGTTGCCGGTCGCGCAGTTTTCACATAGCCCTCGGTTTCAAGTAAGCTCCCGACCTCACTTGGTTTTAAGGGGTGTATACCCCTTAGTCTTAGCCCTTCCCCTAGCTCAAAAAGAGTATTGGGACACCACTAGCTCTCACGGGAACGCGCAAAACGAAGGGGAAGGGGTAAGGGGAAGGGGTAAGGGGGAGTATTGGGATTCGGCCTTACACTACATTTGGAAACTCCTTCATGCTTGTCTCCAAACCACCTCAGATTGGCACAGCAGTTATTTTCCCATCCAAAATGCACAAAAATTACCAAAACACTTTATAAGCCTGTCTCAAATCAACTCATTCGTCTTCGATAACACAAAAGTTGTTACCCAGCAAGCACACTTCGTCACAGCATTGACCCTAAAAATGATTTGCAAATGGTAGCATTACAATGTTATCTTTTGTAAAATCGCTTTAAAAAACAAGAATAACACCTGACTACAGTTTAGAATTCACTGCAGTATATCTTACAGAAATGAATCAGACATGATGCAATATGTATCAATATGACATATTGACAAATATTTAATATTCTGACATTGAGTCCAAATACAACACAGTAAGTTGTACATCTACTTTGGACAGAAAGGTCTCATTCAGGGGCGTCGTTAGACCCTTTTTACTGGGGCACGTGCCCCAGTATATTTCTGCTGTGCCCCAGAAAAATCTAAAGTTTGAGGTTTAACAATTTACTTTATTAGTCAGTACATTCATTTAGATTGATAATCCCGGAAAAAATGTACGCAGTATCCCAATCAACGCTTGTAAAATCAAAGCAGTTTAATCGAAAACACAAACATATGCACGCAGAATTCCATGTCAGCGCGCTCTTCTGAGCTTGCCAAATAGCCACTGCAGCATGCACACAAGTCCAAATTGAGGTCGGCAACTGTAGGCCAAGTGGCTGGCTATCCGGCTAGCTAGCTGACAAAATAATAAAAGGACGACATCAGTGTGGCCATTTCAGCTAGAGCTAGCTACTGTAGAGCTAGTGTTGTGCTGTATTGGCACATATGAACAGCCAAACCCGTTTTGTCACTGAATGGTCATTAAAACGAGTCCAGTGGTAGTGGTTTGATTTAATATTGAATAATTCCATAAACCTGTACCTAATATCTGGGTTTGGTTATTGTGTACCATGTTGAATGGGTCTTGGTCTTGACACGTCTTGGTTAGTTGCAACTTTAAATTGCCAATAATAACAAAGCGTTAAGAAACTTGACTTCAATTTGAAGCAGTAGCCTACTGTAAATCCAAAGGTATGGGTAATGTCTGGAATGGTCTGGCTTCACTTCAGGTCTCGTCTCACTAAATGGTAATGCATGGCATAATGGTGAGGCTAGATCGTTATAATCAGGTGCGATGTAACGGTGGTGGCAGTGATTGTCTTCTTTGTTGCTAGCTGTGTTAGCTAACATTACCTGGCACTTATCACCCCCCACTACCTGTACATCTTGCACACGAACAGTGCTCGATAAGTCTCAAACTATTTAAGACTTCAATATCTATGTTCTGTAGAGCACTTATCCGCCCAAGTACCTCTACAAAATCTACTATCTGTGCCAAAATAATATATCCCGACAAGCCATGCCGTTCGGCAGTGCGATTCCACTGTCACCCCCATACAGGTAGCATAGCTATCTGCTGCGTTGGTCTGACGATAACCACGCCCCTCTCGTTTGCATGTGAGATTTGAAATAAATACAGCACAGAAATAAATGTAGTGTGGAAATAAATGTGGCGTGGAAATACATGTGGAAATAAATGTGGCGTGTAAAAGTCCCATGAAATAAATAAATGTTGTCTTTACAAAAACGTCATTTTGAAATAAATACATGTATTTATTTATTTATTGATGTCGGTAAATGGATTCAGCTATGTAATTATATAATGCTATATTTATATATTTATTGCCATCTTTTTTTATTTCAGAATTTATTCCATAGCCGTATTTATTTATGTATCTATTTAACTATTTATTTACCTATTTATTTATTGATTTAATTTTGACTAACTCGGCGTTCCATACTCACCATGCATTTCAATTGTGTTACGGCGAAGTGACGACATCCCGCCTCTAGAAAGCAGTGTATGCACATCAGTGTTAAACGCAAAGTTTAACTGGGTGAAGGCGAGCATGATTTGAATGACAGCACTCCAATGCAGACGGTTCTGCGAACGTACCCCATGTGCATTTTCAGCCAAGGTCCTCGGGCATTCAACCCAAGTTGGTATCGCTCTCGAACTTGGTTAGAGTACTCAGCCAAGCTAGCATGTTTCTGCTTCCCTTATCGACAATTTGGAGCCAGCAATGATGAAGACATCACCTTCATTAGACAAGGTTTTACCTATTGGAAAACGGCAATGTTTATTTTACATAAAGCTCAAAAAGCTATTCTGCGTTCAGATGAAGGGCTCTTGCGCTATGCGCGCTTGCATTTTGTCACCAAACACTGAGAAAAAATTGCAAATTTATCCTCCAAGAAAAACTGCAGATTGTCCAAGAATTAAAAGGCGGACTTAAATTGCAGCATAATATGCCCTATGTTCACAAAAGCTACAACAAAAACACCATGTTTTTACATCGTTACTGACGTTACATCGTAGTTACAACTGGCCCTTTGACGGCAACCATGCTGATGTGGCCCTCGGTGAAAATGGGTTTGACACCCCTACGATATAGACAAGGCTCTGGTTTTGTGAATTCATTTCTCCACCAAGCTATAATCCAATGTGAAAAATGATAAACAAAAAGACTGATATAATTGGAAACAAAAAGATCCATACAAACTGTATGTACAGTCAAAACTACAATGTACTACTCTAGGTCACTAAACTGTGGCAGTCAGTGCACAGACAACAAACTCACTTTTCTGAATTCGCTAGAGTAGAGCATAAACTAGCTCACAATAAAATTTCTCTCCAAGAAGTTCTCATCACAGACGTCTTTCAAAAAGACGACCTTAGGGAAAACGCCTTTATGTCGAAGTCGGAAATGATGTCGTTTGGAAATGATGTCGTAGCGGACCAATCACGGCCAAGGGGTATCCGTCGCGTACAGCACGGCACGACGGATCGACAGGAATTTAAACGGTGCACGGGAAAGGTCTCCGTCGGCCCCGCAGACGACAGAGAGGGCGTTTCAGGGCGTTCCAACTATGCGTATGCCCTTCCCATGTGTCCGTAATCGTATAGTACGGAGTAGCATATAACGGCCTTTAGCCTTGTTTTATCAACTTACAAATGTTTAAATTAAACAAAAACATATTAAAGTATGTTTTGACGTATTATTTCATACAATTTGTTGTTTTAAAATGACTTACAGTCTTGATTACGTGATGGTTTAAGGCTAGAATCACCGCAGGAAAATTGACTTGTCATGACGCGTCTCTTTGAGTGAAACCAATATAAATGTATTGTTATGTATTTAATTACGTCAAATTGATCGTCTTTTATTTAATGCAAAAGTATTCCTTTACAATCATTATCGAAACTACCCAATAAGACAATTTTTTTTTTTTTATTACCTCAGGAAACCTTAACTGTCAAGTTGTGTCTTATGCAGCCGCAACCTAAAATCATTAGACTGAACAATATGTTTAGACGTGATATTTCTAATTTCAAATAAAATTACTGAACAGTTATTACTGATGCTATAGTCAACATTATTTAATATATTATGAATAAAACAGGTATAGTAGGGTGTAATACTGTGTGGCGCTCCCTTTGACTCCAGTGGTGGCTCTCCTGCTTTGTCAGGATGGGGTTCAAATCCCTGTGGTGTCTTTTGCCTTTATTAGTAGACTTAGCATGATCAATATATGATCATCAATATACTGTATTGTAGCCTAACCGTGGCACACCAGCCAAAACAATATCTAGAACTCGAGCTTCATCTATTATGCCACAAATGATAACGCAAATTATCTGCCTATTTCTACAGCCATGACATCAAAACAGTCAAAGAGGAGGAGAACCTACACCCTTCAGGAGATGGAGGTAAGGGTGGCAGAGATGAGTGGGGGGAGGAGTGTGAGGGAAGTGGCCAAGGAATATGGCATGCCTGCCACAACCCTCGAGGATTGGGTGACTGGTAAGTACACCCATGGGCGCCACACCAACCTGGCCATCACTCCGGATGAGGAGGAAGAGCTAATCAGGTACTCCTTGTGGATGGCAGACCATGGGTGGCCATTGAGCCAGGCCACCATAAAGGTCTACGCGCTGGAGATGGTAAGAGCCTCAGGGAGGGCATCTCTGGTCAGTCTGGAGCGGGGCCTGAGTGACAACTGGTGGTCACGGTTCCGGGCTCGCCACCCAGAGCTGTCTACGAGGATCCCCAGCCACATCGACAGGGCCAGGGTGTTTGCGACCACCGAGGAAGCCATAGATGTTTTTTTTTAGCTGTATGAGCCGATCTTCCACCAGGTTTGGGGACAAACCCAAGTCCAGAGAGCGGGTGCTGGCACCTAAGGGCAAGAAGCACATCTACCGGCAGCAGGTGACCACCCGGGAGGACATCACTGTGCACTGCTGCATCAGTGCTGCAGGGGCAGACATCCCCCCCCTTAGTCGTCTTCACTGGCTGTCTCCCGAGTGCTCCATATGCCCTGGAAGGTCTCCCTGGTGCCATCTATGGCAGGTCAGAGAAGGGGTATATGGACAGTGGCCTTGTGGTCAACCAGGCGGAGCCACATAAGAACAGGGAAGCCATCCGGTTCTGCAGGGAGAACATGGTGGTGGTTGTGTGCCTCCCTGCGCACACCACTCATGTCATGCAGCCACTGGATGTGGGGGTGTTTGGTCCTCTGAAGAGGATTTTTGACTGGGATGCTGCCCGCCTTGGCCTGGTGAAGGGGGATGTTTTTTAGGGGGAAAAAAACTTTTGCCCCTTCCTTAAGGAGACTTGGCCTAAGGCTGCCAAGCCTGAAAGCATCAGGGCAGCCTTCAGGAGGACAGGCCTCTTCCCCTGCAACAGGGGAGGCTACAACAAGACCCAGCTGACCAAAGTCAGACCTGCACCCTCCACGGTAACCACCAACGGCCCAGCCCCCACCACGGCGACCACCACCGACCCAGCCCCCACCACGGCCACCACCACCGGCCCAGCCCCCACCATGGCAACCACCACGGCGACCACCACCGGCTCAACCCCTGGCCCAGCCCCCACCACCGGCCCAACCCCCACCACCACGGCGACCATCACCGGCCCAGCCCCCTCCACTGGCCCTGCCCCCCTGCAGCAACCCCTTGCTGCAGAACCTGCACCTGCCATGGACCTGCTCAATCCAATCCTTTGGTGCAAGCAGGTCTGGTCTCAGCCAAGTGAGGAGACATTTTAATGCCCCCTGTGATGGCCAACCGTCAAGACCAGCGGCTACCAGTGGTGAGGAGGAGGCCACCACTTGGTGCTCGTGTCGTCACCAGTGACGAGTACAACGAGCTGCTGGTCCGACAGGAGGAAGAGGAGAAGGAGGAAGCTCGGCTTTGGAGACAGGCAGAAGTGCTGAGGTAGAGGGAGATGGCACAGAGGAAGAGGGAGGAGGCCCAGAGGAAGAGGGAGGAAAAGGAGATGTAGAGGGCAGAGAAGGAGAGGCAGATGGCAGTATAGTGGAGGACCTTGGCGGACACTGCGCTGTCTGCCGTAGCCTATCCCCTCCCTCAGGTGAGGAAGCAGGTGTGGAGGATTCCATCTACAAGTGGGTACAGTGTGAGCTTTGTGAGCTCTGGTTCCACCTCACTTGTTTGGGGATTGTAAGTATGCCAGCAGGGGACTGGTACTGCCCCAAATGCTTTCTTAGTGAGATCTAGCACTTTGTATATATGTTTGCTATCTTTGTATATATGTTTGCTATCTTTGGCTATTTAACCCAGTTCTGTTTAATGTTTTTGTTAAATATGTTCTGCATTTCATATCCTGTCCCACTGTCATCGCCACCATTCCTGCCGGCGCCTACCACTTCACTGATGATGAAGAGGACCCGGTTTGTACTCCACTGGATAATCGTCACCCATCCTGGGGGCTGGGCCACTGGGGACTCGGTCCTCGCACACAGCCTGTCATCCCCTGTCATCTCTGAGCTGCCCCAGCTCCCTCCTTCGGTGATGTACTTGGAAAGCACATAATCTGGCCCTTACACGGCAACGGTGCGGTCTTTGACCCTTCCGGCCATATTTCCGACGGTTCCCACAGCAAGTATAATACTCAAAGCAATGCTACTAGCATGCTAGTGTTACTTGTTAAGCCTTCTCATTAGTACATATTGAAGCCATACAGTGTTTGTCGCATAGGTTTTGTGTATCGGAAAATATTTAGTTGGAATTTGCGAAATCGCATATGCAAGCTTTGAGACCCGCATTCGAACGATCACATATGTGCGACGCTACTCGTTCTACCCTGTAGATTCTACAGTATAGTAGAGCCTTTGAGCTGCAGGAATTCGGCGTGCTCCTAGCATTGTGCTTTATTAAATTGGTACTATTGTACTTTGCAGTACTACCACCACCCCTCAAAACATTTACTTTGCAGACATTGCATACAGCCGACGAACTAGTTGGCGTTGCAAGCGTGAAATATCTCCACACAGCCAACTCTTTGGCTCGCTCTATGTTGCTTTTAAGTTTCTGTCCACTGGTTGGACACGAGCTGTAAACCGCACGGTGCAATGCTTCAAGCTAAAAACTTCCATGGTTCACACACCAGCGACAACAAATAAATACAAATTCAAATATTTTGTACATGTTTACAATGTTTGGTAGCTGTTTGATTATTATTGTGTGTTTGACCAATACACTATTTTGTTTCTACTGCTACATTTTATTTATTTTAATAGGCCCTACGTTTGATTACATTCTATTTTCACATTTTGAATGCACAATTGTTTTTTAAATAACAAATACATAAGAATGCAGTAGATTATGTCTGTTATTTTGTCTTATTAGGAAAGTCTGGTGCCTTTAATATTTTCCACATGGTAGAAGGAAGGTATAAGGTGAGAGGTATACAGTTTATTATTAATTCAACAACGGTATCGGATCGATATCGGGTATCGACAGATACACAAACCCCAGGCATCGGTATCGGGACGGAAAAAGTCGGATCGGTGCATCCCTATTGTTAATGCCATCGTTGTGTTGTTAACTGACTTAAAGTTCTAACAATATAACGACCATAACAATATTGACGTTATCAGACATGATTTATTCATCTTTGTCTTTGCCTCAGAATAACATGTCAACAATATATAATGACGCTGTAACATGCCACAATATTATAACTAATTATATTAGGCTATAATTACGTTTGTCGTGCCATGAGCATAATAGCGTTCATTACAAAATGGTTAAATCTGCTTTAAAATAACTGAAATTAACTCTACAAACAACCTCATGTATGCGCAACCATTTGTAAAACGTGCTACAATAAAGGCAGGCTTGCTGATGCTCCCTTTTGTGCTTGTTCATTATTCGTATCCGCGAGCACGTTTCCAGGCAACTTTTCTTGACGTAAGCAAATAAATGGGCTGCTAGTTTACCCATTTCGGATTGGTTTCAATATTAGCAAAAATCTGGAAAAATTCTTCTATTAAAAAGCTAGTAGTATGAGCCAGGTTCGAGAATCGAACAAAAATTATTGGGGGAGATAATTTTAGATATGTTGACTGGAGTTAATAGAATAAAACCAACCGGACGAGTCGGGTAGAAAATCGGAAATGCAATACCACCTACATCCACCGGGGATGTTGCCTCAAGCCAAGAGTCGAGGGGTGGGGGCTTGGCACGAGATCTCGGAGCTAGGGGAAAAAAGAGCCACTGTGTAAAGCTAGACCAGAAGACACGGAAGTGGAAAGATGGCCGCGTCCAGTCTCGCTCACTTGCCTCACTGCGCCACTGAGCACTTTTCATAGAAATTAATGGGGACGCCATCTTGGAAGACAAAAGTAGCTTACTCTAGTTATATTAACTCTATGGGAACACCGTGAGCTACTCATGATGTGCCGAACAACGCCGGATGTCGAAGTTTTTTATATTTTGACCTATATTATTGGTTCAACATCATGTCAATCATAGCTCAGAAAGTTACCAAGCGTTTTCCGGCAACTACGATGCTATCAGATTAGCTGTAGCCTTATTTTTGACCATTGCAGCCTCATTTAAAGTTGCTCTACGTCCGAGTTTGTACAGAACACTGTGAGTCTACAGTAACCTAGTTAGTAGCCAGGTTTTCTTTCTTTCTGAGTCTCTTACAAAAGGGTGGCTAGCCTCTCGGTTAGCTAGAAAGGCTTGCCAGTCTGTTCTTCACTCCAGCAGTCCGGAAACAAGCATGCCGCAGATGATAGTTTATCCAATCAATTTCCCCCCAAAAATAGAAAGGAAGGACACACGGACGGGTAGCTAGCCTACAGTTCAGCCTAGCCAACCACAAAACAATTTTTTTTTTCTTCGCAATACACCAAACAATAAATCTTCTCAATCAACCACTCTCTATTTACTCACATAACAACAGAAATAACTCAGGAAATCTATATTTTCATATTTTTCTTTGTTTTCAGTAAATGTAATTCTCTTTTTGTCTCTCAGATCTCATTCGGTTCTGTTTTTGTAGCCTCTCTTTCTCCGAGAGAGCGCGAGCAGAGAATGTCTAATAAATCCTTAAACAGGCTCTGGCGCGAGGCCCCCAATTTTCCCGCCTGCAACCTGAAAAAACAAATTCACCCACAGCAATATTATTACAGTGTAACATAAAAACACAAAATAATTTCTGTACATAGAGCCACAGTATGAAACTGGGACTGAACTACACTGGCATCATTTTCCTAATTCAATAAATTAATAAAAGCTGTATATCATTGTTGTGAAGATAATAGTTATTTGTTACTTGCTATAAATAATTTTCTTTTAAATTTGAATTTATTTGTGCCCTGTAACCCCCGGTTACAAGTGCATATAGTATGCTACATTTTACTGTACTGTATTGTACTGCAAACAGTAGAGAAGAGTAGTTTTCACCTGTTCTCTATTTGAAATGTCCAAATTATGGCCCAACCACTGAGGTTGGGCTGCTCTCTGACCAAATCCTGTAAAGTATTTATTTTGGTCTGTAAGTAAATAATATTTTGTGCTTATTGAAGTTATGCATTGTGCTTATTAAAGTTATGTCTTATGAAATTAGAAGTGTGCTCAGGCTGAAACATTGCGTCTCACACAGGGCGGGGGGAGTCATGGGTGCGGTCAGAGAAAGAGGAACAATCCAGACAAGTTTCGACCAGAGTGTGGGGGAAAAGGCTGTATTTTGTGTCTTTATCTCTCCATTTCAGTAACAACCTTGACACCAGGTGGAGGCGGCACCCGAGCAAGTGGGACGCGTCGGCAAGAACAACTCCCTGCTGCACAGGAGAACAAGCTCAACCCTCTTCTTGTGTTTTTGTTTTACTGCACTGTATAATATATGCTGGGGCAGGGACAGATAGTTAGTTGGACTTTGTGAACCAACCCAAACTCTGCTGTGGGTAGGGAAAACCCAAAACTCTACTTGTTGATTTCCAACTGCTGCATTACAGCTGATATTATTAGACCTCTGCGACTCCAAACCACTCTTTCTAGAACACAGACTTGTGTCATTGAATACCATCAATACATATTGGAACAGACACAACAAATTTAAGTCCTTCATAAACCAGGGCGGGAACAACGGTGGGTTAGCTTATGCGAGATTAATTTGCAGTCTGGATGCAGAGTGTGTGTGTCTGCTACTGTCTGCTCTGACTCCAGCTAGGCGTGCTGCGCAAGGCAATTGTGAAACTGGCAGTCTGAAAGTGCTTTGGGATGGCGGAGGAGCTCACGGCAACACCCACTGCTCATTGAGGATAGTACTGCAAAACTAACCGTATTTTCACGTCAGAGTCTCCAAAACACCAGCAAGTCTCCAACAACACAGGAAAAAGTCGCTAGATTTTGTCGCTAGTCACTTTTGACAGTAGAAGTCGCCAGTTGGGTTAGAAGGTCGCCAGGGCCTTATGGTGATTTGACAGTTCCAGATTGGCAGGTAAACCACACTTGTGACAAGACAACATTTTAGATTAGTGAATTTGAAGTTACGCTTTGTCAAACCAGTACAAAACGAGTCAAATCTTCAGGTTTACTGTGTGATTCATTAAGGATGATAAGCAGTGGAGGTCGCTCACCAGGTGTGACGTGAGAGCTGGGGGAAACTCCTCCTGGGCTGAGGGCTTCTTGGGCTCTGTTCTTCTCTACAGAAACTGCTGAAAACACAGAACAGCTACTCAGTCCCAACACTGCCTCTTCATTCTATACTTGCTCTATTACATGAATATCCAACCCATGGTCATTCATTCTGTACCCATACAATATACTATAAGCTCTGCTCTAAAGGCTCTATTACATAAATAACCCACCTTGTTCTTTAATAGTTTGGCTTTCTTTTGCAGGCTCCACCACTTCAAGTCCTTCTTAGGCTTTCTCGTCTCTCCTGCAGAGGTCGACGCTGTCCCAGCATCGATGATGACCGCTGCAGGGCTGAGCTTATCGAGATCTTCCCCAGGACACGGAGCTGCAGCACCAGACTCACACAGAGTGACCATCACTCTCCGTCAGGATCCTGACCCTGCGGTCCAGGGTCTCCTGGCAGGCCAGGCTGGAAGTCGAGGGAAGGTTCACTTCCAGGCTCTTCTGCAGCTGACTCTTAACCGAGCTCGCAGCAAAGCTGTGGATGAGCTCCCTTCTGGAGGGCATCGGGGGGCTTTCTGGCAGCATCAGCTTTGACGTGCATCTGGTGGAGCTCACGGGGCTCTGAAGATGCAGGCTGGTGGTGGCTGTCTGCCGGCGGAGCCCACGGACGTTGGCAAGCAGACTCTCTGAGGCGGTGTTGAGCGCGTCCAATCCGGGGGAGTCCAGTCCTACGTTGGCATTGGAGACTGTTGGGCCCTCTTCGTCTACACATAACTGTCTGAGATTCTCCAGTATGGAGTCCAAGAGGGCACAGGTCAGGAGGTTGTCCTCACTCTGAGCAGTTGAGCACTCTGAAGCTGCTACTTCTGCTCTCATGGCACTGTGAATCACCCCAAGGGTCCTCTTGGTCCAAGAGATGGACGCCTTCGGGGGGATGCTCTCAAATGCACATTTTTCAAGAGCCGACAGCTTGTCTGCAGCTTTCTGCAGGGTCCTCAGTGTGCTGTCACAAAGCTGCTGGCTGGAGGAGTGGACCTGTTCCCAGAACTTCATGCCACCAGATCTTGTCTTTGCTGAGGTCTTGTGCTGCTCAACCACCTCATGGAGATCATCTAGGATTGCACCAAGCAGGTTCTCACAGTTCTCAGAGGAGACCAGCAGAGATGGACGCTCTGGGCTCTCTGGATTGGCTGCATGAGGTGAGCCACGAGGGGTTGAGGGCTGATGAGAGAGCTTCTGTGTTGCTCTCTTCAAGGCCTGCTGGAAGACATCTCTTCCTTTGATCACGTACTCTTTTATGATCTCTCCCACTCGCGTTTCATTATGAGCCAGGCTCTGCCCAGCTACATGTGGGCCCTGAGGACATTAAAAAATCAAGGTCTCTTGGACCTCGGTGGTTCTGTGTCCACTCCCTGGCAGGAGGGAGTCAACAAACAAGGAGCGGTAGATGTGAGAAAGGGACATCTCCGGGTGCCTTAGGATCAGCAAATGATCCAAGATGGCAGAGATGCCTTCGATGAGCTCATCAATCTCCACTTCCTCTACGCCCTTGTTTAGACAGGCCAACATCTGTTCGTTGGCCAGCTCCTGGAGTTTGGTCAAGCCTTCGTTCTTCACGCTCTCCCGAAAGCAGAACTCACTACTTATGGCTCTGCAGGGTGCTGTCACTGTGTCGACAGACCAGATCAACAGAAGCCTGATGAGAGACGGGGTCAAACTTTCCAGAGGCGTCTCGTTCTTGCAAGAGACGCTCTCGTCCGCCGTCACATCTCCCATCCTGGAAGAGCTCATCAGGGGGGTCAGTTTGGCCGCTGCCTTGCAGACCATCTTCTTGGCTGCAGAGGAAACATCCAAAGTGTCCCATCCTGTGAGGGAGGAGCTGTTCCCTGCCCTGGATGATGAAGACTGGCTGTCCAGCAACTCAACAGCACTTTTCACAGACTCAATGATCTCATCGACCAGGTCACTGGCCAGGGAATGTCCAGAGCAACCGCTCCCCAGATAAGGGATCATGACCAAATCCTCAGTTAGCAATAGGCTGGATGGCGATGTGATCGAGCCCTCCTTCTTACACGGCCCAAACTGCTCCTCCAGCTTCAGCTCCACAGCCTGGACAACGTTGGTCCTCGACATGGTGGTCAGGAGCTCTCCGAGGGACCTTCCAGAAGACCGACTGCTGCTCCCTGACCTCCTCAGCAGCGGTAGAGTCTGCACGTCGGCACAGACAGCAGAGAAGAAGGAGCTCACAGAGGAAAAGGTACCAGGCCCTTGAGCTTCTTCTTGAACTGCGGCCCGGGCTGCTAGGTCGTTGCCGATGACCGCCTCGATCACCTCAGCTGCCACAGAGCCCAGACTGGCCTTGGCCTCCACCTGCAGATCCGGAGAGGGGGCTCCACTGTGACTGCTGAGTGCCACCTGGCTTTCTGCGTCAGCCTGCAGCATGGTGGAGACTTTGCTCAGCGTCTCCTGGGCTAGCAGCCCAGCAGCTGATGTGCTGCAGGTCTGGGCGCCTGGAACATCTCGGCTAGCTTCCAAGTCAAGCAGCAGGTCTTGCAGCCTGTCGTTGTTGATCAGCTGCGACACCCAGGGCCGGCCCAAGGCATAAGCGAACGAAGCGGCAGCTTGGGGCCCCTATGACCACCAAGGGGCCCCCAAGAGCACTTTAAGTTACAGCTTAATTTTAAAATGATATTATGTTAATGGTAATTATACAAATTTGCAAAAACTCAATAGTATGTTTACCGGCTGGCAAGGAAGATAATAGCTTACTACTACTGTTTTAATAAATGATCTTGGGGGCCTGCCTTTGTCAGCACTCATACTAGTCCACAGCAACAACGTTGTCGATTGTTCAAGAACAGAAAAGATCAGTCGGCAATCGCAATCTGACACGGCAAAAAGCAATGTCACAAAAAAGACATTCCTATGGTGCAGAGAAAAGAAAACAGAGGAAGAAAAAAAAAAAACAGCAAGATCAAGGTATGTTTGCATGATTAATTCGTTTTTAACCATAAACATTTACTGTCTAGAGACACATGTGTCAAATAAGCCTTCTTGTTAGCTAGAGCTAGCTAGCTATCATTTTAGTGTAACACTTAGACTAGTTAGCTAACAAAATATAACAATAGCTAGACTCTTCCCCCCCCCCCCCCCCCCCCCGTTAAAATGGGCATTTCTTTTGCTAGTGTGCATTCCCCTAGGTAGATTTACCTAGGAAAATGCATACTAGCTAAATACATTTCAAAATACATTTTGATTGCCATTGAACTTTGCTATAACTAAGGTAGTTTTGCTAATTAGGCTACGTTGTGAGCTACGAATTCGGCAAGGTGAAAGCGTCGTAGAGATCCAAATCCTTGTCCAAGAAAATGTTCATTACGAAATGAGAACAGTGATCAGAACGGCTTTCTACAGTTTATTTGATGAATTACGTCATAATACAGCAAACGTCATCAAACAGCAGATGGCGCTCTTTACACCCGGTCTGTTTATAGTCCAGGCCGTGGTCTGTTATCAGTGTTATACAGTGGCGTACATTTAATTGAACTGTTTTAAACACGTCTTGAAAAGTTTAAATGTGTACCCCCCACCACACATTTTGTATCAAGATTTAACAGCGGTATCCACTGTTTGAAGATTTTAAAAAGCTGTCCCACCCACATTGAAAAATAAACCAACGACGTTGATGTTCTATAATGACCTTATACCATGGTCTGGGTGAATACTCGATTCTGATTGGCTGCAGGGGTGTACATTATAGGGTGATAACGGACACCTACTGCGTCATTGCAGAAAAACTGTCTTTTCACCGTTCTAAATTATTCCGCTGGCTACACAGGAGCCTGTACAAAGTATCTGAAATAAGTAACCATAACAACAGTGACGTAGTCAAAGCCTCCATTTACAATAAGTGAAATACTTTAACAAGCAAACTTGTATTTACAACAATGAGTGACTTCAATATTTATTTTAACCAATTTGAAAAATGTTTCTTTTCTGAATGTAGTGTGTCAGTGTCACGTAACCGCTCATCTCACATCCCATTCGCTATTCACCTCGCTAGTCAATCTACTTCAGACAGTCTGCGGCTAGTAGCAACTCTACACATGGCCGATTATTTTCTTCTTAAAAATCTTTTATTTGGGGACAATGACGTGGCTTGATAGCTGGCTAGTCTTGTTGTTAAACATACTGACAAATTATAATCACTGTTTGGAAAAAATGAAAAAACTTTGATGCGATCATCTCACAGCCATTTGCTTTTCAACTCGCTCCACATGCTGCGGCCCTAGTAGTAGGCCTACTAGTATATGGCCGATATTGTTCGTGAAAATCTTGATATTGATTTTGGGACAGCGACATGGCTGGTTAGCTAGCAAATCTTATTGTCAAACATACTGTAAAATTATTTTTACTGTTTGTCAACCGTACACAATGTTATTGCCTTTAAATCTTGCTAGCATAACGTTAGCTTTTGGGCTAATAACTCAGCCAAAGGAAAGCCGGTGTTGGTTCTATGAGCTGAGCGGACTATAAATATCAGAGTTGGCTAACGTTGAAAAACGTTAGATTTCTATTGCAAAACGCCTTAAAACATAAATTAATGTTTGTAAAAAAAAAAATCGTTGGCAAGTGACCATGGTATAAGCGGGATAATGCCCTTCGAGGTGTCCAATATCATCTGATAACGGACTCCGCGGACTCCGCTGCGCGTCGGACGGTTCACGCCTCCGCATCGTCCGTTATCAGATGATATTGGACACCTCGTCGGGCATTATCCCTTACTTATTTAAAGGTGACATGACATGAAAACTTTATTTTATGAGGTTATTTAACATTAATATGAGTTCCCCTAGCCTGCCTTTGGTCCCCCAGTGGCTAGAATTTTCGATAAGTGTAAACCAAGCCCTGCGTGTTCTTCTCCGCCTTTGATAAAATGAAGGCTCAATTGCGCTGTTTGAAAATCTCCCCCTAGTGAGGTAGATAGGGGGAAGGTTACCTCCCCTCTCTCTGCTTTGCCCGACCAGATCATCTAGCCCGCCCATGAGAAACTGAGCTACCACCGTGCAAGGGCGAGTGCGATATCGGTTTTTCCTGGAGAGACATCATGGCGAGCAAACAAACGAAGCATAACAGTTGCTCAGTGCTTGGATATACAAATGCAAGCACACATCTTTTTTTCTGTTCCTTCATCCGAGCCTCTGCACAACCCGTATCTTAATTGTATTTTCGCTGGAAATGCGCCGACACAACTTCCCAAAGTGTTGTATGTCTGCTCCTAACATTTCCTCAACTTGAGCCAACTCAAAGCTGGCCTTGGTGAAATTAAATTCTGGATCATCACTAAATCTCCTTGGTCAAGCTACAAACCTTGGACAAGTAAGTTAACTAACACTATATCATTTGGTTTCTTTACTGTATATGGTTACCTAGCTTGCTACCCTTAGAATGTGGCTGTAACATTAGCTCTGCAGCTAACAGCTGAGTTACTGTTGCTAACGTAAAAGATAAATAGCATCAAGTGTGTGTAAATACAAACGCTGTAAAGCGAGGGTTGTACACTTCTTTGTTATTTGGATAACCGTTCTGCTGTTGGTGTTATGGCTCGCGATATCCGCCTTTCTCCACATTGAAATGACTGAGTGTGCACCTCTGCAAACCAGAGTGATCAGATGAGAGTGGCTAAATTCGAGGCATTTTACAGCAACGAGGGCAACGAGTCATTGCGATACATCCTGTAAACATTAGCGCATGTTGCCGCCCCTCTCCTCCTCATTAGCATTTAAAGCTACAGACACAGAAACAGCGCGTTCTGAGGAAAGCTGATTGTGGAACCACTTGTAGTGGCTATAATTCTGCACCATGGCTGAATTTCGGGAAAAAGACTTCAGATACAGTATTAGGGGACAACTAAGGCCTATATAAAAGCATCCAAAAACAGCATGTCATGTCACCTTTAATTATGATTTGCCCTTTTATACAAATCAGGTTTATTTCGACTGGATATCATCCTTGTGCACAGACACTTCAACTTTACACATTAGGAGGCAATAGTTCTCTTAAACGCTGCTTGTCTTGCATCATGGGTCTGCAGGACCAGCGACCCAAACATTAAAGTACTACTTTTTCATTGGTGTGATTATGATATTCATACAAACATAAACGCTACCGGATTGTAAAGCCTGTTGATTATGGAGGATTATAGGGACCAAAACTAAATGAATAAATACTTAGATAAATAAATAATTATATAACACAAAGCTTTAAATAAATGACTAATTATATACAGGGTGTCTACAGGTATAAACAAGTAAAATGTAAGACTTTTTGAGACCTTTTAATACCACTTCTAAATGAAATTTAAGACCAAATTTACAATGGAAATGCAAATCAAAAGTGGAAATATACAGTAATCTTTCCAAATAAACACACTGATGCCTGTTCAAAATGAACAGTACAATAAAATTACAATAATCGGTTGAGATCAGAGGCGTTGTTAGACATAACATTCTACTGGGGCACAGGCCCCTATTTATATAAATGTTTTTCTTCCAAGCGTGCTCTGCACAATACACTACAGAAACTCTCCTTAACACAGTTCAGGGCAGGGACGGACTGGGAGTAAAAATAGGCCCTGGAATTGTATCCAGACTGGCCCACCAGAACCGGCCCAGTATACGCCACCACAGCTGCCCTGCCAATGTATCCACATTCTATGTTTGATGTAATGCAAGTTAGGGAGTTTCATAGTTCATGCGAGCGAAAACTTTTTTGTCCTTTATTTGAGAGCAAAATCGTTTTTTAGAGCTTTATGTAAAATAAACATTGCCGTTTTTCAATTCAGAAAACGTTATCTAGTGAAGAGTCTAGTCTTTTTGTCTCTTATTTTTCAGCCCTTATGTTTCTTAGCCTGGTTTTCCATCGTTATATAGTCTTTAATAGCTAACGTTCGATCTCAGTCGCTGTCGTGTGTAAGCGAGACAAAGGGGGCGGGGTAAAGGCTGCACAGACGTTCATTTGGAATAGACCAACCGGCCTTGGGGAAAAGGGCCGACAGGCGCTCAATCTTCTGCCAACATTTTATTAGTTAAAAAAATTATTAGTCAAGCGGCCCTTCGGCCCAGAAGTGTCTCGGCCCACCAGGAATTCTCCCGGTGCTCCCGATGGCCAGTCTGCTACTGGTTCAGGGCGCAAGTTTGATATCACCATTGGCAGGGATATCAATAATTAATAATTAATTTGAGCGCAAACACTGTTTTATGAGCTTCATGTATTATTGTTTTTATGTTTTAGTCAAAATAAGCTGCTCGGTAGGCCTATCATTTTGAAAGTTTGTTTAGTTTTGTTATTTTTCTTAGCCTACCTTCTTTACTTGTGTACGAGTCTGACACCTGAACTTGTGTGCGTGCTGCAATGCTACTTGGCAAGCTCAGAAAAGCGCTCTGACATGGAATTCTGCAGGCACAAGCGTTGATTGGGATACTGTGTTTATTTTTCCGGGATTAGCAGTTTAAATTAATGCACTGACTAATAGAGTAAATTGTTAAAACTCAAACTTTTGATTTTATTGGGGCACAGCAGATTTATATTGGGGCACGTGCCCCAGTAAAAAGGGTCTAACAATGCCCCTGGTTGAGTTTAAGAACATTGACTAAATGTGCATAATTGCTCAGAGGTCAGATGGCATTGTTGGCTCTGGATTTCTGGATGTAACATCCATCGTTGTAGCGTTGAGATTATTTCTAGCAGTGGAAATGGTGGAGCAGAAACTAGCAATTGCAGGCTGCTGGCGTGCCTTTACCAGAGAATGTCTAAAATAGGGAGTAAGTTACAGCAAGTTACACCGTGGATAAATGTAAGGATAAATACATAAATGTCAACACATTAAAACGTATATATATATATATATATATATATATATATACACACAAATACATGTAACATTTATATATTTAGTGTCTTATTTAATTTGTTATTTATATATTTTGTATGTCAATTAGGCATTTCATTATATAATTAGTCATTTCTTTAAGCTTTGCGGTATATAATTATTTATTTATCCAAGTATTTATTTATTTAGTTTTGGCCCCTATAATCCTCCATAATAATCCTCCATAGAAAAGAGCTAAAAATTCCATATAATAACAATTTACTAACCTTGACCATCCAGTCATGCCATACGTTCAAGCCTCAGTTTAATATTTCCCGGCATGACCTCACTCTCGGTTAGTAAGTAGTTATTCTTATACCTGAAGCATTAATTATGTTTGGAATATATTTTCAGCATTGTCATTACACATTTTGGTAAATCTTAAGTATTCATTGTTTTTTTATGTAACAGAGACATAGAACATATGAAATATCAGCATACTGTAGATTAGCAGCATAGATGTAATTCCTCCACAGTATGAAAGGGAAACACCAAAAAACACCTGATGTTGAAAGTATTTATTTAGTGCAATATATGTGATTATGTGTATACACCATTTCATCAAATGTATCCAATACATAATATAGGATGGAATTTAGGAAAGTAAACCGACACACTGTAAAAGTACATTGCAGATAACACTGTTGCTTTTCTACAGGTAAAGTAATTAGAGTAATAGCAAAGGGTCTTCACACTTCTGTGAATGAAACATTACAAACTTTTCAAATAAATGAGCAAATATGTATTTAAAACATTTTGTAAATTTGTCATTATGGTGTGTAGAGTAATGGCAAACACCAAAAAGAATCAATTTTGAGTTTTAACACAATAAACTGTGGAAAGTGAAGGGGCCTGAAGTGTTTCCAAAGGCACTCTACCAGTCCACATCACACATATAGTGAACTGAAAAAGGTCTCTCCTGCACACATGCACACACACCCACACGTCTAAGGAAACACTGTGTCTGGTACTTACAGCTTTAACTAACCTGTAACTGGAGGGGATTCTCCTTCACTAGCAGTTAAAACCAAATGAAGAAACTGAGGACTGAAGATAGCTGATGGAACAAACAGGATTAATTGGTGCAAAACCAAGTTGTTTCACGGTCTGGCAGCCATTGGTCAGTAGTCTTCATTAGTAAGAGCTACTAGAAGATCTAACATAAATCAGTGTTTGGAGCCAAATCTACTGGTTCAATAGTAAATTACTAAGTATTAATTATTATTCAAATTTCTGCCAGTCTGCTGTGCCTGAGCAGTGTGTGTTGCCTCACTGAACAGAACAAGGGCCTTCACCAAACTTGCTGCAAGTTTGGGGACATGGAGATCCAACAGCCAGTAAGCTGTGAGGGCCCCTGGTGTAAATGAGAAGACAGAAAACAGTGAGACTTGCCTCAGGCTGAACCAGGGCTACACTGAGGCAGGGCCTCAGACAGTCCCCCACCCAGGGCATTGCTACAGGGAGAAGAGAAATCCTTGGTTTAGCAGGACAGCCAGTGCCACCCAGAAGCACTCATTACAATACACGATCATGTCCTCTGAGCGCTTAACAGTCCGTTGGAAAAAGCCAAGATTGTTCTGGGGAGTGCATGACTGATGTTGCACTGACTGAAATGCTATAATAGATTATCATTCAAAGATCATCAGCAGAAACAGGGTCAATGTTTTACACAGACTTCAGTTTAGTTGAGAAGGTATGAAGACCGTTCATAATACATCAAATGATTCAACATTGACTGATGTCCACTATCAGAGTACAAACCTGGTGGGTACAAACCTTTCTCCGGTCACAAATGAAGAGTCATACGGTTTCTGCACATTTTATTCCAATACAATTTCATAACATTACATGAACCCGTTCACATGAGCCTATAGGGTTACTTTATATGTAGGGTTAAAGTAGCATTCAAGATGGAGGTCAGGGAGAAAACATAGCCTACATGAACACAGTGAATGAATAGAACGCCATCTGAAGCCCTCACCAAGCAATGTTGGGGACGCAAAGTCCAACAGCACCTATGTGTGCTGTGAAGGCCTCACTGATTCTAATGCAAACAGTGTCATGTGTTTACGTAAACTTGCCTTGATATAGATGGGTACTGCTCATGTAACTCCAGGGCCTTCAATATAATACGAACCATATCTACTATACTTCTACACACCTAAATGGAACATGAGAAGAAAAAGCCACAGAAGAGTGATTTGCAACAGTTCATAGTCTAAGCAGGTTAACTTTGTTTAAATAATAAAGTCCCATGCAATGTGTTTTTTTGTTGTTCTGTCTGCGTGTGTCTCTTCTTCATAGACCAGGTACAATGTGTGTTTACCATTACTGGTTTTGGCTAGAAGCAGAAGGGGACATGAGAAAAGGGTTGAATGTCCAAACCTAGAGCGGTGTGTTGAGTGGGCCTCAGAAGCGGCCTCCAGGGGACATGACGGGGGGCCTCATGCCCATTGGGGGCCGTAGGGGGGCTCCTGGGTAAGGGGGCACCATGGGGGGGCCCTGTCCATACGGGGGCATGCCTCCTGGCATGTAACCTGGCATTCCCTGGGGTGGGCCTCCGTACTGGCCTGGAGGGAGATAGACGGTTGGTTGGTTGGTTGGTTCAAACTCGGACCAGTGTTGCTATCACTGTCAAGACCATTTCAAAATCTCAAGACTCCCAAAGCACACTGCCATAATGTCTAATTTGGCCAGAAGAATTGAACACCGTATTCACTCCTATTAATACAAGGATGTGAGAATGTACAGTAGCACCACCATCGACCAGCAGCAGCTGGAGCATACCATGCATGTGGTGTCTCATGCCCGGCTGTTGGGGGATCATCATGGGTCCTCCAGGGGGGAGGCTACCGGGACGTGGCCTGGCTGGGGGATGTTACGCTGGTACCGTGGCAGCTGGGCTCTCAACTCTTCCTACCAGACGGAAAGAGAAGGAAGACAGGAAAGTAAGACCCTGAATACACACGAAAACATCCAATGTTCAACATCTCATTCAATACGTAAGATCTGCACAACAATAATACAACAAAATGGCCGTGGTAACAATAATCAAAAAATGATTGGCTTGTGTTTGCTTAGTTGCTGCTAATCCATGTGAAATGAAGTCACGGTTCTGATGGGCCACTTACCAGTGAGATATCCTCATCGGGGTGGATCAACTTACTGGTGGCACTGCTGGTGGTGAGGATGGCAGGCTTACTGGTCACTGTAGAGGGGGGTTTGGAGACGATGCCTCCAGGGCTGGGGCTGCCCACCGTGGCAGAGGCCTGAGTATAGGCTGGGAAAGTGGGCTTGGAGGGCTCAGAGGGGGTGGTGGGGCCACTGTGGAGCTTGAATTCAGACCCTGGAACGGCCTGCTGACTCTGGAAACAGAGGGAGAGAGAGTGAGGGAGGGAGGGATGCAAATGAGCTATGGCAGGAAAGAGAACAGGATTCAAATTCATACAACATGCTGTGTTTTCCACACTTGTGCCAGCTCCTGAAAACAACCGTCAAATATTCTTCTACTGTACACATCGGCATGTTTACACTGATTGCGGATGAAAACAAGATGAGTCCAGTGATATGAAAATTATGCAGATTTGTAATGGGGGGGGGGGAGGCTGCATTGTCACTGACTGACGACTCATTAAAAATAAATGTTTTTATTGGAGCTGACAGTCGAAAGCATCCCACTCTCATAAGGGAAAGTTGCTTCACGGCATTAAAAAATGAACAAGCCATCTACATCTTTAGGCGCAAAAGGAAGATGTGTTTTTGGTTGCTGTCTTGTAGCATGCCCTCAGTGTATTTCGTAAAGCACTAGATTCACAAAGCGTGCCAGGCAGGCGGGGCGGCGGGCAGTGAGCCGCGTACTTGCGCAGAGCTAGGGAATGGAGCTTTGGAGGAGGCAGACAAAGAGTCTGCATTTGACAGGCCTGTGCTTGTACTTGCTGTGCCCCCATCTGTAGCACAGGGGGACAAGAGCAGAGTAGAAATATTACTGAGAAAGAGCTGGGGGGGGGGGGGGGGTCAAGACTTAACTCTAGATATTTAGTCCACGCCGATGTCAAAGACATGATCCTGAGAGCACCATCGTCAGCCATGGACAGCAGGTCTTTCTGGACCTGGCAGGTCTCGGCGCTCAGACTGACACCTGACGGAGCCAGTCCTGACTGCTCAGGGTCAGGGACGCAGGACAGCTGCACTGACTGCCCATCAGTCCTCCTGAGGAAGACGATCTCAGGATTGGCTGGGCAGAGTGAAGAACGAGTCTTTATGTTTACATAAAAAAATAAGTATTTTTTGCAAAACACTGACCAAATAAGTTGTATGTCAAATCGAGGCATTTAACTGTGCAGCTTGCTTTTTCCAATTTATATTTACAGTACAACCAAGTTACAAATTGGGAATACAGTTGTAATTGACTTTTCTAACTCACAATGACCAAGGAGGCCTATACAGCTACAGATCAAATACTATTTTGAATATTTGTATTGACCAATCTTTGATTGATAGTTCTTGTTTGGCTCAATGGAATGTTTACTTTTCTTTATTTTTTTGATACACAATTGTCAAAAATGGGCGTATTCAAACCCAGGTCTGCTGATCTATTCTATATATAACCAGGATACAATGGAACAGTACAAATTATTTCTTACCAAAATTGATGTGTTTGAGAATAAGTATCCATTTCAGACAGCTAACCCTCATGTCCGTTCCAGCTATTCTATTTCCACTTCCTACTGAGCTGTGAGTCTTTGAGGTGGTGTAGACAACCACACGCTTGAAAACAGAACATATATTGTCCCCACTTTCCAGCACAGGAAGACAACTTCAAAGGTGTAACTGTCAACAGTCTACACCTAGAGCTTGTAAAGTTTAAAGAGATATCCTCCCAAGGTTGATTGAATCATTTATTAGATGCACATTTATGATCAATCAAAATAGGTAAGAGATTTCAAGTTTAATTAATAGCAATTTGACAGCTAAATGATACATAAACATTTTAGATTCGAACTAAATATTAACAAATGGTTATACTTTACTATCAAAGTTTTACTAACAGCACAAATTTAATTGTTATCCTGAACTGTTATCCTATAATTCCTATGTGCCTTTAAATCCAACTTTTGTTTCATACTGAAGTAAACCTATTCCTCTTTTTAAGTTTCTGTTTCCTGCTTGCTTCAATTTTGTAGCTTGAGATTCTATTTCCTGGTTACTGTATTGTCCTTCGACAGCAGTGTGCAGAATACTTTCAAAGTAGTGACTTTTATTAAGCACTGACCCATGCAAAATTAAATTAGCGTTTGGCTATATTAGAAACTCTGTTGGTCTGAATATAAAGATTGTATTTAATTTGTTGGTCAAGAAAATATGCAAATAGGACATGGTACAGCTTGGCTCACCTTCTTGGTAATATAAATATTTATATCACTAGGGAGTTTCCCAGTGTGTCACGAACACCACAACAGCACACACAACAGGTAAGCATATTTTTTACTTCAGTTTATTAGTTTGGTTTTAGAAAACCTAATCAAGTAACTCTGTTTTAGCTTTTCTTTTATTCTTATAATTATTATTTACATGTGATTTGAACTTTTGATAACAACTATCAGAATCAGAATAGGCTTTATTCACCATGTAAGTTCATACAAACAAGGAAGGTAGGAAGGTGCATACCATAAACATATTCAATATGCAGGACACACATTTTTCCACCATTGGCATGTGACGTTGGTTTCTGAGAAAGCAAGATATTGTAGTCACCATATTTGCCTTGTCTCTCTGTCTCTTAGCAATAACTACTCACCAAGACATCTGACAAACATGGGTAAGTTCTTGCAGATACAGAATAATATATAATAATGGTCAATTATTATAGTTCGCAGGATCAAGGTCAATCTAACTGTTAACTGTTTTTCTTTCTAACAAACTACACCCTAGAGTGTCTCATCCTTAAGTAAAGTCACACTTACTTCTGCGCATTATATGGTTGGCAGGTGTGGTTCAATGAAAAGCAACAAGTTCATACATTAAATTGCTCACACCCAGGAATGGGAAGTATTTATAATACATTTGTATTTGATAGAGTTGATGGAACTGGCTACATGTTTTGTATCAAAATACCTTTGTGTAGTTCAAAAATACTTTGTGAAACGTTTACATAATGACATCATAAAAATGCTGCTTGGAGCCTACTCGGTCATTTGCCCAGGTTTGTGCCCAGGCAGTTTTTTACAATCACAACCTATTTGTGAAAATGGTGTTAAGCATATTATTTTCCTATTTCTCTTTATAATTATTCCAACTTCTTAGTTCTTCCGTAGGTTTTTTTGGCCTTTAAACTCACAAAAATAGTATATTAATATTGTGTAAAAGTATTCAAATTATGTGTCATGCCACTGAATCGCATTGACTTGAATTCAATTGTAGCATGCAGTCTGATCCCACACACACACCTACCCATCCCACTCTCTCTTTCACACACATCCTCCACCCACCCCCCCACCCAACCAATTACTGACATTACCAACATGGCCATTGCCACATTGCCACATGCCATTTCAAAGCTTACCTGGTGTACCTTCCTGGGGTATACAAATCAAACAATGAGGCCACTTTTTGGGAAGTGACATTATCATTACCCTCTTCTTATGGTCTTATAAATAATTTGCCTGACCTGTACATCATAACCGAAAATAGATAAATTGTGTCTTTTTGTACATAAAACGTGCACATTGTAAGTTCAAGTTCAAAATTCCAAGTCATACAGTATATATTTAATCATGAATATGGATGGCTAATATGTTACTTGGCAGATAAAACATTTAATTGGATATTTTGGGCTTTAATTCTGTGCTTGTCAATGTATTCAAACACGGGTCAAATGTGAACACAATAAAGGGGTTAACAGGCCTGTCTCAAATTAACTAATTCTTCTTCGATAATGCAAAGGTTATCAACCAACAAGTATATGGAAGCAAATCGTGAACAACATTCAAATGAATGAAAATGCATTTCCAGAAATGCATTTTCGTTTTAAGAATGTGGCTGCAAAATCGTGACCACAATTCAACTTCAAATGCATTTCCAGACATGCATTTTCATTTTCAAGAAAGTGGCTGCAAACATGTGACCACAATTCAAATTCAAATGCATTTCCAGAAATGCTTTTTCATTTTAAGAACTTGGCTGCAAAATCGTGACAACAATTCAAATTCAAATGCATTTCCAGAAATCGTGAAATGCACAATGAACGAAAAAGCATTCTGAGCGGCGCAGAATGACGTCAGTAGCCGCTCTTCTCCAGCTTGTTCGGTAGGGGGCGGCATTTGAATTTGAATTGTGGTCACGATTTTGCAGCCACTTTCTTGAAAATGAAAATGCATGTCTGGAAATGCATTTGAAGTTGAATTGTGGTCACGATTTTGCAGCCACATTCTTAAAATGAAAATGCATTTCTGGAAATGCATTTTCATTCATTTGAATTTTGGTCACGATTTGCTTCCATACAAGTACATTTTGTCACTCATAAAACAATGACCTAAAAACATTAGCAACAGGTAGCATTACTAACTACTTACTAACCGAGAGTGAGGTCATGCCGGGAAATATAGCGATAGCGAGGTTGATACGGCAAAGCCGAGGTTTGATATTTCCTGGCATGACCGAACGGTCGAGGTTAGTAAGTAGTTTATTATATGGCATTTAGCTTCTTTTCATTTTGAAAACGAAAATAAATGGTACCTCTAGGCTAATTGTAGCTAGCTCTTAAGTCTTCTCACGGTGTGTTTCATGTGTTGACTAGCAACTCATTACTTTTGATAGAAAGTGGACAACATGGTTCTGCTAAAATGGCTTTAATTTCAACACAAAATAACGACACAAGTGATTCAAAGAGTCTAGTCTTCATCCTCACTTTCGATGACTAATCTTTTCAGCATCATCTGGATAGTAAAACTCAGCAGCTGAAACGTCGATATTGCTCATTTTAAAGCTGACGTCAGAGGGCATGGATACCAAATACGTTACTTCCGTGAAGCCTGCCGCTATCTTTGGCTGTTTATCAATCCGAAGAACGCTAAGAACGCAAGTACATTCTTTTGAAGAACATTCTTGCAAGCGTCCTTGCGAGAATGGTCTTGCAAGGATGGAGAATGAATTGAGATGGTTAGGGTTTTCCTGGAGTCGCAGCATTATGTTAACACTGACGAACTACAAAAACTAGATAACAAAGCAAAAAAATTGTCCCTCTACCTGTAATTTTACGTTTCCTCTCGGGAAACTTCCCGGGGTTCTGAACTGGTTGCAGTTCCACTGACGTTTCATATGAGGGCGCTAACGGTCGAGTGCAGAATGAATGGAAGTCTATGGCGCTATACCCCTCAAAATCCACTTTTCTCAGGATATCACTTTTTGTCTAGTAATTTGAATTCTGAAATCGAAAGGGGAGGCAAAAAAAATACACACCACTGGGTGTTAGATTTTTTTAAAGTCGCCTTTCTGTTCTAAAAAGCCTTTGAAAATGGCATTGACGTCATACAAATTGTACGACCAGAGCTACTGCTTGAAGTTAAGCTCTGGTAACTTCCACTTTTCTCTCGAGGCATTGACAACACAGCTGGCAGGTTAGGCTTTCCCTGTCAATACACATGCTAGAAAGAGTTTTGGCTCGCTAATGTTGTTGCTAATGTTGCTAATGCTCTGACATTCTGTTTCTGCTTCGGATGCCATCAAGCGGGATCTCTTGTCGTAGTCAGTCCTTCTCTAACCAATCAGCATTCGTTAGCAGAATGCTAGCATGTTATGGGCAACGACGACTTACCCTGTAAGAAATCGAAGGAAATAAGTACTCGTTCATTCAACTTTTGACCTGTAATCCATGTTGAACATGCGAAAACCATCAAATCACAGATTTATCAACGACAATCAGGCGAAAGAGACAAATTTAGCCGTTTAGCTCCATAGACTCCCATTCATGTTGCACTCGACCGCAATCACTCCCAGTGGAACTCTGGTGGAACTGCAACAAAATTCGGTACAATGGGGCTTAATAGGGAGTGGGCAGGCTATCCTTAAACAGGCTCTGAAGTCACCATCCGATGCATCCTCGATAAAAGGGGCGGATCAAGAACATTTCCGGGTATTTTTTGGCGTTCTTGGTGACTTTTTTTTTTTTTTTTTTTTTTTTTTTTATTCAGATCAAATACAAACAATCCAGGCACTTAAACAGAAGATTCCAGATCAATGAATATATCTCCTGCCTCAGTTTGAACAAAAATACAACGTATAGACAGATATATACAATACTTGACAACAACAGAGATCAAGACAATAAAAATAATATCTACATAACAAACATAAGGACAAATAATATCACCAAAAAACATATAACTAATAATATCTCTACATATACGCAACATAGGGTCATCTCAGATTAATTTAAAGGTATCTAACAAGGAAACCAATTTAAGAGCTTTCTTGACTTTGATCAGCTTTAGGGATTTACTCAAAGATTTTAACTCATTCTTCCAATGATTTAAGATGGGTTTGGTCTTAAAGTATCTACATTTGTGTAAAAAGAACTTCCCCAATAAGATCACAACATTGAGAACAAAATCCAAGTTCTTATCCTCCACAAAAACACCAAATTTGAATGTCTGTACTGTCAAAGGTGGCATTATAATATCTTTGGATTTTAGCCAGCTCCACAGATTATTCCAAAAGGACTGCACCGATTCACATTGAAAGAACACATGTTCCAAACTTTCCACTTCCTCACCACAAAATACACAAGTATCTGCTTCAAAACCAAATCTTAATCTTAAGAATTCGTTTGTTGGATAAATCTCATTTAAAATCTTGAAGCATATCTCTTTTACCTTAGGGGGAAGTGGATATGAGCGTTCTTGGTGACTTGTGTTCTTTGGATTGGAACGGTACTTGGGCAATGAAAGATGACGTCAAACGAGTTCGCAAGAAGACAAGAACGGAAAAAAATGTGGATTGAGAAACAGCCTTTGTGTCTGACTCAACCAGACCCCCACTCCTCGCCCCTCGGCTTGAAGCAACGGCCCCGGTGGATGTAGTTTTTTTTCTATTAACTCCAGTCAACATTTACAAAACTCCCCCAATAATTTTTGTTCCATTCTCGAACCTGGCTCAAACTACTACATACTAACAGGACACGAGCACAAAAGTTCACATTGGCCGATGGCCGATTTACATTGAGCTGAATGTGCCATAGACTTGTATATTGAATGAGCACAGGGAGAAATGGCTTGAGTTGCCTGCCTTGTTGTAGCAAGTTTAGCAAATGGTTGTCATACATACATGAAATGTTGTTAATAGTTTATTCCCGTTATTTTAAAACAGATTTGATATTTCGTAAAAACGTTCATGACATGATGGCAAATAGGCCTATATTATGTTAAGCGTGAGCATATTGTTGACATGTGTATCTGCATGGAGCAAAGACGAAGATTAATACTTTAACTGTTAACCACAATCGGAAATGATATATATTTAAATAATATTAGTCTTGCCTTCCGAAGCTTTTGTTAAACAAACACATTTTTTTTGATTGTGTCATCAAGCCAGTCTGCATTTGTGGGACAATGAAGGTCATCAGTGATTATGTTTCACCCCCACTTACATCTGATGGAAACGTCTTGTAGCCTATATGGTTCTGTGAATAAGCCCCTTTCAAAGGCAAGTGTTCAATAAAGTATATTTTAGACACAGTTCTCAAGCTTTTATTTATTACATTATTACCAAGTCTTGTTAGATCACGTTATATCCATTAATAGGCGTTTGGTTTTGTAGGATGAACTTAAAACACTGGCCACATTTCTACACTGATGATAAATTGAAGGCAGTGTGAATTTTGTGGCATTTCGTTTGAATATAAAGTTGACAGTAGGTCTATGGTAAGTCTGCATTATGGAAGATTTCGGTTAACAAAATAACTAAGCTTTCTTTGCCTGGCGATAACAACGACGGAGCTGTTCATGTTAACAGTTTATTTAATCGGATACAATGCGTTGGAAATCATACTCATATCACAAAGAAACATGCAACAAGAATGCAACATAGGCCTATGTGATGTGTTCCATCTAGAATAGCCCTATATTTAGCCCTATAGCCTATTTCAAAAAAACAAGTGGAAGGAATACTATACAGTGACAGAATACATTTCCGTTAAGTTTGCATCATGTCTCTGATTCTTATCGGACTTTCTGCCCATAGATTCTGCCACTGCAATGCTTTAGCTCACACGCTCGTAACCATATAAATCTATGCTCGCGACTGGTTGTTGCAAAGTATGACGTGTACAGCTAGTTGCACGCGTGCACGAGGTCTCGGAGCTAGAGAGAAAAAGAGCCACTGTTTAAAGCTAGACCGGAAGACACGGAAGTGGAAATATGGCCGCGTCCAGTCTCGCGCTCTCGCTTGCCTCACTGCGCCACTGAGCACTTTTCATAGAAATGAATGGGGACGCCATCTTGGAAGACAAAAGTAGCTTACTCTAGTTATATTAACTCAGTTTCATAGTTAGCCAACGAACAGAGTCACAAACATAGCACATAAATGAAGCAGAAAGACAACGATATTTCGAAAAAAACATTTATTATTGCCTGCGATCCATATTTATTACCGTCAACTTTATTTTGTCCCTTAAAGTCTGCGAAACGTTAGCCCCAACTCTCCTTTCCCGACATACGTATAAGCAGATAGGAAAGAATGGTAGGATATTAAATATGTGCATACTATTAAGATATTGGCCAACCTAAGGTAGGTCATTTCCCTTTCATTTTTTTCTCTCAGATATTCTCTTATCCACATACTGTACTAAGTACAGGTAGGTTTATAACTAGTTGTACATGTCATGTGAGGCATCAGCTTCGTTAGCTAGCTTACTACACAATTTGAATAACGTAGCGACTAGCTAACGTTCGTTTAACAATGTTATAGCTCACCATAAACAACTCAGCTTGTGTAAACATTTTCCTGTTAAAAAAATAATTAGCTTAAAAGGGCAAACGCAGCTAGTGCCAATTTATCAGATACAAAGGTTTTTATTTTATTTTTTTAACTTACCTGATACAGTGTTCATTGCACAATATTGAGTTAGATGTTGGCTGCCAGTTGTCTCTTCTAATTGCAGCCAACCATTTATTACGCCAATCAAAATCTTTTTGGATACACTGAAATTGGATCTCTGGGTTATTTTGGCGACTGTTGTTGCATCCAACAGCACAACATATGGCAGGGATTTTTTACTTTCTGTGGGTTACTTTCTGTGCTTTCTGTTCTATGTTTATGGTGTGACCGGGGCTTAGCTACACTTTCAGACACAAAGATGGCGGCGCTTAAACACAGTGACGTACATGGTATCAATGAATTGACCGGCGAGGAGGGCAATACGCGGCTGGCATGACTCCCCATTAGCCAATCACAACGCTCGTACCGTTGTTGCCATATAATAAATAATGTTATTGTGGTGGTCTTGGAAAACCTGTATTTTAGACATACACACTATGTTGGGGTTAGCTAAGGACACAGCCCATGCGGAGGTCAGATCAGAACACGAGCCTCTGTAAGTAGCCTCTGGTATGACACCAGGCTGTACCCAACGTCCATGTGCACGAGGAACTAGCTGGATCATTTTCGTGTGCAACACATTTTCATAAACATTTCCTGGGATATGCCAACTTTAGTGCTCTCATTGACGTCATCCTCAATGAAATGCTTTGTCCCGACAAGAGTTCTCTGAGTTTTGTACGGTACAGAGATTCAGGTCACTTTAACATAGAAACTGCCCATCCGGATTAAACTGTATGGTGGACCTTTTCTCTTGGTCCAAAGGCTTAGGTTTAATAGTACAAGAACTTTAGTCTTAAGTTGTTGGTCGGTTAACAAAGGTTTCCTTTTTTGTGCCAGGAATCGTAAGTTACATTCGTTAGGCGTCTCAGCTAGAGAAGCCTGCCTAGAAGTCAGTACAGCCGATATTTATACAATTCATGCACGTCATACGAATACTTATGATTGTACCTTGGCAATCGTCCTGGAGCACTGATCAACAGATGGGGGCTATTCCCCAAGACTATTGCTTCATTTCAAAGGGCAGTTCCCCCTCCTGTCAGCAGCTCTTCTTAATGTCAGCCTGACCTAGTGGAAGTATTGGCAGGAGCAGAACATTCTAATACAGATTGCTTTATCAGGAACACAGAAGAGGCCCATAAAAGGAAACACCCTGTGGATGTTGAGCTCTCGACAACAACCAGCTGACTCCTCCCTCTCTTTGCCTGGGTTGTGTATTATAGCTTGTCCTTAAAAAGAGGTCTGTGTCCTGAGCTGACCTCTCAAAGGCTCATTCCCCAATATAGGGTTTTTGAGCCCACAACAACTGACCCTTGGGGACTCATCAACAAGGCCAAACAAACATTCTTCCCATTTGTTTCTGATATTACCCAAGACTGATTGTCAATGTGTAGCCACAAATATATCTGTATGATGTGTAACTCTCTGCATAAATATCGGCTGGAATCATGTTTTAGTTAGACAACCTCGGCTGAGACTGTCTTGCGCATGTTTTCCCAACCTTGTGCAATAAACAAGCCTTTGTATCCGATCTCTGACTAAAGCCTATTCTTGAAGTTTGTGGCCATTTTTGAAGTCCGCAACATAACTGGTGACCCCGTCGTGATTTGAACATGCAACCTTCTGATCCCCCACGCTCAGCCAGCAGCCAATCCAGTACCTGTCAATTTTGCCAGGCCATGGCCAAAGTTGCTGACAGCTGCTGTCCCAGGGCGGTGAGAGCCTCATCAGCATAGTTAATGAAACGCTGCTGATTATAATACAGGTAATTGATCCATTCAGTGTTCTTATTTACCGTTATCCATGGTAAGATGGATTCAAATCCTGAGGCCACCTCATTTCTAGCTTTAAAGTCATTGGGCACCCCTCTTGGCTGACTGAAAGCGTTGATCGTTACGTCAGATGTAAAGGCCCGCCAAGTGCGATGAGACCCCTGGAGTTTGCCTGATGCTTGGGCTAACTTGAAGTGGATCACATGGGTGACTGCATGTACCCTGGCACATCTCCCTGCCCACCCCACCAGTAGAATGGACAGTGGATTGCATAGTCACACAGCCAAAAACCATCAGCGACTACTTGGTTCTGGAAGTGGTAGGGACAGGACGGTGGAATTGGACGCCTTGCTTTTTTCCCTTTATCTGTCTGGCTTGTTCATCTATCACTTTTGTACAGACTCCACCCACTTCCCAGATATAGCTGCAGTCCTCCTCTGGTACTGTGCCTACATCCACACTGCCCTGCTTCTCATAGCACTCAAATGACTTCTCTAGAATTAGAGACACTCCTGGCTGGCTTGCCATCCACACACTCCTCCCAACCTAAATGAGTGGACGTAACATACAGCTCCTTGGGTCTAGGCTTGGAGCACATAGCAATCGGTTAACCCATTAGCCTGCGTGGTGAATTCTGTCCATAGATACCAGTGATTGTGCAGCCCCTCCTTGAGCAGTCCTCTGGAGTGTGTCCGTTTCCCTGGCCCCACTCTCTTAGTGCGGGGACGGGGGCTGGTTGTCGGATCTGCTCTGGGGCCTGAACCTGTATTTCATACTCAATTTCCTAGGCCCGTGTCCACTGTGGCGCGAACCGGACAGCCATATCCCAGCCATTTACTGCCCTGGTTATGGTGAAGGTGCATTCTGACTCACCCCATTACCGCAAGGTGTCCTTGGTCCCTGCTCTGGACAGGCCGCAGATGCTGTCCTCTCCTGCCTTCACTGTCATGGGGCGGGTGAATCGAGTTTCTTCGGGGGTGACAAAAGGTATTTTAGTTGACAAAATTAAACGTTGTAGAGTAGTTAACGCAGGTGGTGCGTTGGGGTCTACCTGTCGTCTGCGTCTCTTGGAGGCCTCCTGGTCAGGTGGTACCTGTATCTGGCACCCATTGTTTTTATCTACTCTCCCCACTCCCTCATTAAGAGGGTGTGGTCAGTATACCCTAGCTCGTGCGTCAGAGATCAACGGTAGGTGGGTGCGATCAACCATGCATTCATTCTCAAAACACCCTATTCTTGCAGTCACATGCACCGGCCCTGTCTCTGCCATCACAACACAATAAGGGGTTTGAACTGCTGATGCCCACCTCCATAGCCCTGAGATTGTTTGTATTGACAGGAAAGATGTTCCGTCAGTCTGTGATAAGGTTTCCCTGACCTCACAGATCTGGTTTTCATCCTGATAGGGTAGCAATAAGGTCATTGCTGCCGTGATGCAGTTCTCTAGATGGAAAAAGGCAACCTGATCTGCTCAAGCTAGCGACACCGGGGTGGGACTAACTCCGAACAGTATACCTACCTGGTATCTGTTAGCTGGTCTCTCTTTTGGTCTGTGGTTTTGTAAATTCTAGAGCCTTGTAAGTTGGTGCGTCCGTAGGAGAGCTCATTCCTATCGATCCAAGCTCCTCCCTGACGCACCAGGGCACACCTGTTTTGTTCACATGCTACAGACAAGGGAAGGTGAAAGTTATTAAAACTGCTGAGGTGACATGTGCCTGAGTCAGATATGGCTGCTAACTGGAATGTTGGATAGTCAGTCAACTGAATATCCCACCATGTGTCATCCTCCTCTATCTTGGCAGTGATCATCATTCGCCAGTGCATTATCACTGGTAGGCAACGTGGGGCTGCATTCATCCAGACCTGTACAGCACAGTCTCCCATATTCCTCTGTGCCCAGTTAGTAGGTAGTTCACCTTCTATCGGGAGCTTGAACTGTCTTAGGGGGTATCTCTGGGGAGTGGTCCACTCCTCTACATCACTCTCAGGGTCGGGTTCTAGTGCTGTTCTGATGCGGCATGTTAAAGTAGTCGTGGTTCCTTGTATTAGCTTAAGTGAATCTCGCAACTCGTCTTTTGGCTGTCCCTCAATCAGTAGCCCTCCTGGTTGATGTAACTGGACATGACAAATAGTTGTCCAACAACTGACCCTTCTGGTAAGTTTTTGACTGGGGCCCCTTATTTCCCATTTCTCATCAGACACACCCTGTACTAGAAGTCTCCACTCTCTGTTCTCTGCTGCGATCCCTACCTGTTTTACCTCTGGTAAGAGTTAGGGGGCACAGCTGCATCACTAGTTGCTTGGGAAGAGCCGTGGCAAGCGCATTTACCGCACATAATATCAGGCTATGTATATTTTCTTGGCCCTGGGGTATCGACTGGTACTTTTTGTGGGGGTAATCCCTTTCCATGGTTAGTTGGCCAAGAGGTCTGAGGCTCCCTCTTACTACTTCAAACATGTTCTGTGGGGGTGTTTGTTTGGGTTCACCTGTACCTATTTGCCATGTAGATCCTGCCACTGAACATGCACCGTCTAGACAATTCTCTGCCGCCAGTATTTGAGTTCCTACATGTTTAAGACCACATTTCTTCTCAGTAATGATCATCCAGACACCCCTTATCCCAATGTATAGATGTTTTGGTGCAACCTTTAATTCATCCTCAAAACTCTCCAATGTGTTAATTAATGGCATTACATGGGTGATTACTTGTGCTATACATACTGTATCAAGGTCTTTGCTGCTCATCCCGTTTCCTAAAACATCCAATGTCATCCCACCTACCTCTCCCTCACGGAGCGGGTGGCTCAGAGGGGGGTTCTGCGGTGCAGGTGTGGGGTCTGCCAGGATCGTCCCTTGCTCGCTTAGCTGCTCTTCTTTTAGCGGCTGCACGAGTAGCGACGCCATCGGGTTCACTGGCGGGGCTGTTGGAGGTTCGATGGCCTCTGGCACTGGCCCTCTTTGGTGAACCTTCACTGGCTCGACCCCTGGATCTGGTTTGTGGTCTGGACTCTCTATCCCCTCCTTTTGGGGAACCTCCGGACGGGGGTTCCCCAACACCATTGTCCCTCCTAAGCTTAGGAGGACCACACACAATAGAAGAGTTTTCATTGTTAGCTGGAACATCATTGCTTTGGTTCGAATGTGCAGACAGGGTATGAACTGATCTCATTGGATTGGGCCGGGGATCTTTGACGCAGTGGTTCAGGTGAAACCACGTGTTTGATCCCTCAACCTGTACAGCAGTTGCTGTTGCTTTGGTCACAGTGTAAGGGCCGTCTCTCCGAGGAGTGTTCCACTTCCTACGGTAGGTTTTGACAAAGACCCGGTCACCAGGTTGGATTCTGATGACGTCTGGGGCCCGTCCCTCCTGCAACAGCTCTGCCCTCGGCCTTTCCTGCTGGTGGATGGCTTGTTGGATTTTAGAGACCTGTTTCACAAAGGCATGTACAGTTTGACACATCAAGTTTCACTTTGGTTTGGTTCTGATGCCTGTGCGCCGGTACTGGCATGTCGCGGCCTCTCACAATCTGGTGCGGGGTAAGTTTAGTTACCCTGTGTTCCTGACTACGATGTATCTTTTATAAAATCGCTTTACAAAACAAGAATGCCACCTCACTACGGTTTACAATTCACTGCAGTAAATCTTATAGAAATGAATCAGACATGATGCAATATGTATCAATATGACATATTGTCAAATATTTCATTTTCTGCCAAAATACAAAACAATAAGTTGTACACCATCTACTTTGGACAGAGAGGTCTCATTAAATTAAATTAATTATTCATTCCTTCATGATGAAGTGACCATGTGCTAACAATGGTCCCACAGTCCCTTAACTTCAAGAGGAATCCCAATTGCTCCTTGCAGCTATTTATCTTGTTTCAGTGACACTACCTTCACTTTTGAAGTGGTTCAAATTCTGGGTCTCTCGGTTCAAACGGTTGTGAGTCAATCGTGTTTATAATTGCAGGCTGCTACACATTCTAGGTTGATAAGCTGACAACTGGAAAAAAAGAAACACAACCATCACCATCACCACCTCTCACAGTCCACAATCATCTCTCACCTCCTCTCACTACCTCAGATTTCTTAGCTCCTGTCTCATTCCACTCATTACAAAGTGCATACCAGACCATAAAAAACTGCTCATATGCAAGGCTATGATACACTTTTCGAGGGAATGACACTTGCAATAACTTGTGCTACATGATTCTAAAGAGTACTATCAAGCAGACAACCTTTTATGACTTAAGATCACACTGTGTCCTTAATAGGACACACCTCAATTCTAAATTGCAAAATACAGTTATAATCTTTTTTGCCTAAATAATTGTCATAATTATTTGACCTGAAGTACTAATCTAATATGCGTGTAATAAGTCTCATCTAAAATGGCTGGGATTTCTGTTTTACAGATTGGACCGAGTTACCATGTAGCACATGGACAGAGTTGCATGTTAGCTCTTGGTTGAAATCTATTGGAATAAAAGACAAATACATTCAGAAAATGGATGAAGAGGAGGTTACGGGGCCCGTCCTAATGGAGCTACAAAAAGAATATCTACTGGACACAATTCACATGAAAGGTGGTCAAATTGAGCTGTTAATGCTAAAACGACAAGAACTTTCAAAGCCAGGACCACATAAAACAAAATTAGACTGCAGTAAACCACTAGAACCCAAAAACAAGCCAGAACTTGGTGTTGCATCCTCTCAAAACTCAGACCGCAGTTCTAAGGCATCCAGTAAACAGACTGAGGATGAAGATATAATTGGAATAAATGAAAATGACCCAACAATTGCAGATGGAGCAACTTTGCCTATTAGTGACTTCCGAAAATTTGATGCACATGACAAAGACTTCAGATATGTCAAGCACAGGGTGCTCCCTCCAGAGACTGGCATAGACAACATGATTGTTCCTTGCCATGAATACAAGTCACTGGAAATTGCTATTAAATTAGAATCGATTAAGCTCAAGGCAAAAGTCGCGAGTGAAGTACTCAGGTTTGCATGTGGATGCATGAATATGCGTACCAATGGCACAATACACTTTGGGGTCATGGATAAGAAAAAAGGCTTCAAACATGGTGAAATAATTGGAATACCAATTGAAAACCAAAGTGACTATGTGGATGCATTAGACTACATTGAAAAATGTTTCAAAGGATCTGAACAACAAACAGAGGCCAGAAGATGCATTAAGAATCCAAAGTTTATTGAGGTAATTGATGGGCAGGGCAGTGAGGTAACATGGATCGTTGAATTTGACATTGTCCCAGAAGCAAGTGTAGTGAAAGGTAAACTGTACAGCGTTGGAATTCCCAAATTTAGTGAAAAGGCCAATAAAGTAATCCTAGAGGAAAAAGCACCATATTACAGAGTGGGGGCTAATACACCACACATTGCTGACCAAGATTTAGTCCAATTCATTCAAGGACTGAAGGAGAAAGACCTACAGAGGGAAGAAGCAGAATCTTCAATTAATCAAACTATAACTGATTGCAATGAGGATCTTGGGAGAAAACTATCTATCCTCTTGACTTGTGGAAAGAAATACATGGATGACTCACTGTCATACATCATTGTGACAAACAAGTTTAAGGAAGAACATCTGACAACTATCAACTTCTTAGTGCACATGAACATATTTTGTGTTTTTGATTTTGACCCTGATTCAAAGATATCTGGCCTGTGTGGAAAATATCGAAAACACCATGCTGCCAACCTGCACTTTTTGCATGACTATGCAAATGAAAATGTTATGAGCACCACAGATTTAAAAAAAAACTTACAGCTCTTTGATATGACAAGCTGGATATTTTGCAATGGGCGAGGAGATTACCATGGCGGAGAGGGTCCATGTGATGAAAAAACTTGGATCAGAACAAAGAAAAAACTACTGAAAAAGACTGTGTCTGTCATCTGTAATGACATCCTCCCCAAAGGATCATTTGTTGTGCTTTTCTTGCTGATGTCAGAAACCGAACAGCCACTTGTAGATACATTCCATGAGTTCTATGCGGAAATGAACGGCCATGAGGATTTAGCCATAATTTCAGAATCAAAAGATAACTACAACAAGTGGTCAAGCCTCGCCCAGGTATCTTGTGGAAAAGAATTGCTCAAAGAAATCAGTGTTGTGGGCATGCCAATGACTCACGTAGATGCAACAATTCAAAGCATTCAACTCTCTAACAAACAACTAACAAGACGCATACCTGTGTCCAACAAAGGACTGTGTTTCTTGAAGGCCACTGATGAAGACAAAATGCTTTCTCTAGATATAGTAAGTGCTGACCAATGTGATGAAACAAACTTGGATGTCATGGGCAAGTATCAAATCAGCAACATTGAGAAGTATTTCTACCAGGGTGGAAAGATTGGCTGGATGCATCTGTGGCTTGCAGAAAAAAGCAAATGTGAAGAGATTATTCAGCGAGACGCTTACAAAGAGACAACCAAAATGTTGGATAATATTCTACAGGCTAACACAACCAAAAGGTCTATTGAGAGTGTATATATATGTCACCAACCCGGCAGCGGTGGAAGTACAGTTGCACATCAGATCATCTGGAATTTCCGGACCAAACTCCGGTGTGCAGTTGTGAAGTCAACATACCAGATTCAAACTGTTTGTGAAAACTCAGTGTGTCTGCGAGAATACGAAGAGAGAGACAAAAACAATTGTCTCCCAGTGCTCTTGCTATTAGATGACTGCAATGCAGATTATGTAGAAGACCTTAGGAGGGAATTAGGCACTGCTATTGAAACAATGAAGATACATTCCTCGGTTTTATGTTTCATCCTTCTTATTTGCAAGAGATGCCACAATCCACACAGGATGAGCAGAACAATGACATCTGAAATAATAGCAGTGACACATGGACTCTCTGAACGAGAAAAGAGTCTTTTCAAAAAGAAACTACATGAACTTGAATTTGAACCCGAGTCCATTCTGGCCTTTGTACTCATGACAGAGGGATTTCAGAAAAGTTATATTGAGGGCTTTGTGAAGAATCTTCTAGACAAAATTGATCATTCATCCCTCACCACTCGCCTTATCCGTTTTGTGGCACTGTTGAACTGTTATGTTCAAAACTCCTACATATCTGTATCCCACTGTGAGGCCTCTCTGGGCTTAGGTATGCAAATGGATCGATTCAAATACCATACATTTGTGAACTCTCTAAGTGAACAAGCCAAACTTGTTTTCATACACCTGAGAGATAGCACGACACACATCTCATCCATTAAAATCCATCATCTTGTCGCAAAAGAAATTTTGCAACAGCTGTCTACAAATTGCCCTCAAAGTTCCATCGCAAAGGATCTCCTGTGTGACAAGGTCTTGATGAATCATCGGTTTGGCAGGGAGGAATTTTTGAAGTTCATCCGTGATCTGCTCATCAGACGGAACAATATCAGCAGAGGAGACTCCAAAGACAGTACATTTTCTCCTTTGATTGAACATGTCAACACAGAAAAAGAGGGTCTTCAAAAAGCTATTGATATTTTGGAGGCTGCATACTCTTGCTTTGGAAAGGATGCCTTCGTAGCCCAGCAGCTTGCACGGCTGCTTTACACAAACAAAAGATTTACTGAAGCTCAACATTGGGCAGAAGAGGCTAAATCGATTCTTCCATATGATACTTTCATCCTTGACACAGAGGGGCAGGTGTACAAAAAATGGTTTTATGCCCAACATGATGATTTTGGGAAAGATGAACCTAGGCCGGATGAGATAAGCGAGATCATCAGTATTGCTCTAAAAGGAATTTCTGCTTTTCGTGCCTCGGAAAAAGCTCCCAAATCGGAGACAGTCAGCCTAAACAGCTCATATTTTGGGGAAGTGGATGTTGCATGTCGTCTGCTTCAACTCATATCCAAAGTGGATATATTTTCAAAGAAAAATGGAAAGTCGGAGCTCAGGAAGTATTTGCTTACTGAGTATATCCCAAAGGCAGTTATGAAACCCTGGATGAAGTTTCATGGCCAGTTGAAAGGAATGCACCAGAGTATTAGAAATGCTCTTGAGTCAATTTCAGAAGACCTCAGTTACTTTCGCACTGACATTAATGAGGAGGATGAGGAACTAGACATACGGGAACCTGATGAAGTAAAGATGCCAAGAAAATGGCTGATACGGAAATGTGCTGTGTATGCTCGTTTCTTTATCAGTGTAGTCTCAGATGCAGATAGCCAAATGCTTGACGATAGTGATGCTAAAATGGCCACCCCCTTTAAAAAGAAAATGAATATTTACGAACTAGGTGGTGGCACGGTCCCAACGATCCTCTCTCTGTTGTCTGATAAGAAAACTCAGACCCTTGAACAAATTATAAGTTTGTATCCAGAAAACCCCAAAAGGGATGACCTTGATCAGACAGACCTGGTCAACTACATTTTAACTCAGATAGCTCTAGCTTGTTCTTCACCTGGCTCTACAAAGGGTGTTCCTCTTGTAAAGCTTAAACATATCAGCATGAGATTTTACAGAGAAGGCAGCAAACTACCAAGTGCTTTCTTTTTGCTTTCAATCTTATTCTGGCCAGAGGATGAGCCCAGGTCAAAAAAAGATTATGATGTACTCGCGTTAGCAATTGATGAACTGCACAGACTCTGCATGCTCAAAACCAAACCAAGAAAAAGTAGGACAGCAACCCACTTTTTCCTTGGGAAAGCAAGAGGTCTTAACAAAATAGTTCATCGGAGTGCAATTGAAAAGCACATAAAGGGAACCCTCACTGAAAGAAGACTCAAGTGGCTTGGTGGTGAAGTGTGGAAAACCCAAGAGGTTGTACAGTTACTGAAACGAGTTGAGGGATGGACAGAAAATGGAAAACTCTTTGTCAAAGGTGCAACCAGGGAAAGCAAGATAAGGGCCATCCCTTTGTATTCTGCCTCTCTGCCAAATGCAAATGAAAATGTCACATTTTACCTAGGATTCTCTTTTGATGGTGTGGTTGCTTATGATATCAAAGTTTCAGAGTAAGCTTGATGATGAAAAAGAACTGCCTTAGTCTAAATAGAAAGACAAATGAGAATAAGACATTTCTCAATGAATGCAGCTACATTTTTGTTATAGTAATACGTTTCTCAGCTTATTGGTGTTCTAATTCATTTTCTGTATTATAAATCGTAAAAAAATAAAATAATCAGACCCTTGTCATTAACATGTTAAAGCCATTGTTCTGTATTGCGTAACAAGTTAGAGGAGTGATAAGATTTATAAACCTCACACTGAGTTTAATGATGAACAATTTTGTAACATTAAGAAAATAACATTTTAATAATAAGACTCAATGGGTCCTACAAGACAAATGTACAATTTTACATACGTTTAACATTATGGTAGTACTTGTGTGCATCTTCAAGATTTGCTTTCATAATAAGTGTATTGTTTCATTTTTTTCAGTAATTTCAACTATTGGGTTACAGAGGGAAAGGGAGAGCATCATAGCTTGTTTGCTGTAAAGTGGCAGAAGCAGTTAGCAGCATTCTGCTGTTAATATTCTTGATCGATCCTCAAAACAAAGTAATCCAAATTACTGAAGAATTTTAAGGATCCAGGTCATAATTATTAAGAGTGAATAATTGTTGATCAAATAATTTTCACACAAGGGAAACACACCAAAAAGAACACAAGGTGAATAAAGGATATTTATTTTGTGCAATGTATGTGATCTAGTATACCCACCATTTTATCAAATGTATCCACAATAAATATAGCAGGGTAAGTCAACCAACACACTGTACATGTACATAAATACAACAGTGAATGAAACAGTTGCCTTTCTATCGTGAAAGAAATAGAGCCATTGCAATGGGTCTGAACACTTCTGTAAATGAACAATTACAAATGTTTTAAATAAATGAGCAAAAAAAAATTCAAACGTGGTCAATTTGTCATTGTGTTGTGTAAAGTCAAGAAAGTTGTAACACAATAAAATGTGGAAAGTGAAGGGGCAGAGAAGGGTTTCCAAAGGCACTGTACCAGTCCACATCACACGAATATAGTTAGCTGAAAAAGGTCAACATTCTGATGAATGTCACCTGAATGTTGTCTCTCCTGCACAAATGCACTCCCCCCCCCCCCCACACACACACACACACGCATCTAAGGAAACACTGTGTCTGGTACTTACAGCTTTAACTAACCTGTAACTGGAGGGGATTCTCCTTCACTAGCAGTTAAAACCAAATGAAGAAACTGAGGACTGAAGATAGCTGATGGAACAAACAGGATTAATTGGTGCAAAACCAAGTTGTTTCACGGTCTGGCAGCCATTGGTCAGTAGTCTTCATTAGTAAGAGCTACTAGAAGATCTAACATAAATCATTGTTTAGAGCCAAATCTACTGGTTCAATAGTAAATTACAAGTATTAATTATTATTCAAATTTCTGCCAGTCTGCTGTGCCTGAGCAGTGTGTGTTGCCTCACTGAACAGAACAAGGGCCTTCACCAAACTTGCTGCAAGTTTGGGGACATGGAGATCCAACAGCCAGTAAGCTGTGAGGGCCCCTGGTGTAAATGAGAAGACAGAAAACAGTGAGACTTGCCTCAGGCTGAACCAGGGCTACACTGAGGCAGGGCCCCACCCAGGGCATTGCTACAGGGAGAAGAGAAATCCTTGGTTTAGCAGGACAGCCAGTGCCACCCATAAGCACTCATTACAATACACGATCATGTCCTCTGAGCGCTTAACAGTCCGTTGGAAAAAGCCAAGATTGTTCTGGGGAGTGCATGACTGATGTTGCACTGACTGAAATGCTATAATAGATTATCATTCAAAGATCATCAGCAGAAACAGGGTCAATGTTTTACACAGATGCATGACTTCAGTTTAGTTGAGAAGGTATGAAGACCGTTCATAATACATCAAATGATTCAACATTGACTGATGTCCACTATCAGAGTACAAACCTGGTGGGTACAAACCTTTCTCCGGTCACAAATGAAGAGTCATAAGGTTTCTGCACATTTTATTCCAATACAATTTCATAACATTACATGAACCCGTTCACATGAGCCTATAGGGTTACTTTATATGTAGGGTTAAAGTAGCATTCAAGATGGAGGTCAGGGAGAAAACATAGCCTACATGAACACAGTGAATGAATAGAACGCCATCTGAAGCCCTCACCAAGCAATGTTGGGGACGCAAAGTCCAACAGCACCTATGTGTGCTGTGAAGGCCTCACTGATTCTAATGCAAACAGTGTCATGTGTTTACGTAAACTTGCCTTGATATAGATGGGTACTGCTCATGTAACTCCAGGGCCTTCAATATAATACGAACCATATCTACTATACTTCTACACACCTAAATGGAACATGAGAAGAAAAAGCCACAGAAGAGTGATTTGCAACAGTTCATAGTCTAAGCAGGTTAACTTCGTTTAAATAATAAAGTCCCATGCAATGTGTTTTTTTGTTGTTCTGTCTGCGTGTGTCTCTTCTTCATAGACCAGGTACAATGTGTGTTTACCATTACTGGTTTTGGCTAGAAGCAGAAGGGGACATGAGAAAAGGGTTGAATGTCCAAACCTAGAGCGGTGTGTTGAGTGGGCCTCAGAAGCGGCCTCCAGGGGACATGACGGGGGGCCTCATGCCCATTGGGGGCCGTAGGGGGGCTCCTGGGTAAGGGGGCACCATGGGGGGGCCCTGTCCATACGGGGGCATGCCTCCTGGCATGTAACCTGGCATTCCCTGGGGTGGGCCTCCGTACTGGCCTGGAGGGAGATAGACGGTTGGTTGGTTGGTTGGTTCAAACTCGGACCAGTGTTGCTATCACTGTCAAGACCATTTCAAAATCTCAAGACTCCCAAAGCACACTGCCATAATGTCTAATTTGGCCAGAAGAATTGAACACCGTATTCACTCCTATTAATACAAGGATGTGAGAATGTACAGTAGCACCACCATCGACCAGCAGCAGCTGGAGCATACCATGCATGTGGTGTCTCATGCCCGGCTGTTGGGGGATCATCATGGGTCCTCCAGGGGGGAGGCTACCGGGACGTGGCCTGGCTGGGGGATGTTACGCTGGTACCGTGGCAGCTGGGCTCTCAACTCTTCCTACCAGACGGAAAGAGAAGGAAGACAGGAAAGTAAGACCCTGAATACACACGAAAACATCCAATGTTCAACATCTCATTCAATACGTAAGATCTGCACAACAATAATACAACAAAATGGCCGTGGTAACAATAATCAAAAAATGATTGGCTTGTGTTTGCTTAGTTGCTGCTAATCTATGTGAAATGAAGTCACGGTTCTGATGGGCCACTTACCAGTGAGATATCCTCATCGGGGTGGATCAACTTACTGGTGGCACTGCTGGTGGTGAGGATGGCAGGCTTACTGGTCACTGTAGAGGGGGGTTTGGAGACGATGCCTCCAGGGCTGGGGCTGCCCACCGTGGCAGAGGCCTGAGTATAGGCTGGGAAAGTGGGCTTGGAGGGCTCAGAGGGGGTGGTGGGGCCACTGTGGAGCTTGAATTCAGACCCTGGAACGGCCTGCTGACTCTGGAAACAGAGGGAGAGAGAGTGAGGGAGGGAGGGATGCAAATGAGCTATGGCAGGAAAGAGAACAGGATTCAAATTCATACAACATGCTGTGTTTTCCACACTTGTGCCAGCTCCTGAAAACAACCGTCAAATATTCTTCTACTGTACACATCGGCATGTTTACACTGATTGCGGATGAAAACAAGATGAGTCCAGTGATATGAAAATTATGCAGATTTGTAATGGGGGGGGGGGAGGCTGCATTGTCACTGACTGACGACTCATTCAAAATAAATGTTTTTATTGGAGCTGACAGTCGAAAGCATCCCACTCTCATAAGGGAAAGTTGCTTCACGGCATTAAAAAATGAACAAGCCATCTACATCTTTAGGCGCAAAAGGAAGATGTGTTTTTGGTTGCTGTCTTGTAGCATGCCCTCAGTGTATTTCGTGAAGCGCTAGATTCACAAAGCGTGCCAGGCAGGCGGGGCGGCGGGCAGTGAGCCGCGTACTTGCGCAGAGCTAGGGAATGGAGCTTTGGAGGAGGCAGACTGAGAGTCTGCACTCGACAGGCCTGTGCTTGTACTTGCTGTGCTCGGAACGTGTGTCCCCATCTGTAGCACAGGGGGACAAGAGCATAGAGCAGAAATATTACTGAGAAAGAGCTGGGGGGGGGGGGGAAGAAGGTCAAGACTTAACTCTCGATATTTAGTCCACGCCGATGTCAAAGACATGCATGGCACGGCACTCTCTACGATGAGAGCACGAGCAGTGTATACCACTCTGTTTTTGCGCATCAACATGTCAGTGTGCCTACAGAGGTGTGTCAACCCAACACCACAGCATTATTCCTTACCTGTCCTGCGCTGGGGAACAGGGGTTTGGTGACGGCAGGCTGGGCGAGGGGGGCAGAGGCAGCTGGCATGGCAGGTCTGTTCGGCATTCCGGGGCCTGTGGTGGGGGGGCCCTGGGGCATGTGGGGCATTCCTGGGCGGTGCCCCACCGGAGGTGGCATGCCTAGACGAACATGCAGGGTTAGGGTTAGATTTCACTCGCTATACGTACACTTTCTCACTTTATCTTAGGTGGAATGATGATAGGAGGTTGAATGTGTGTGTGTGTGCGTGTATGTGTGTATGTGTGTGTGGTACCTGGTGGCATGCCTGGCATCATTGGGGGCATTCCTGGACCCGGAGGCATCATTCTACCCATTGGCATCATCCTGAAGACCAGAGAGGAGAAATTAATTGACTTACTGTTGAGAGAACTGATATCAAAATGACTTGCCAAAGATTTAGTATCAACTGGACTCAATAAACACTCACCCTGGTGGCATGCCTGGCATAACAGGGGGCATCCCTGGCATCATCGGTGGCACACCTGGCATCATTGGGGGCATTCCTAAGACAAAAAAAAATGAGATGAAAAGGAATATTATCTGTGATAATCACAATTCAAAATATATAGATGTACAAATCATTGTTTAAGTGTAAGTGAGCCCAATGGTAAGTCAATGCTTCTCATTCACCAGCAACCTGTGTCTACCTCTAGGTGATGGGCTACCTGAGTAGCTGCCAGGGGGCATCCCTGCAGCAGTGTGGACCGGGGGCATGCCAGGCTGGGTCGCTGGTGGGATGTATCCTGTCTGGGGCTGGGCGGCTGGCTGCTGGAAGGAGGGGCCAGGCTCTTCATCCTCCTCATACTCATCAGAGTCGTCCTGATTCTGCTTCTTCTTCTGACTCTCTGTGCGAAACACACAGCACACGCGTTTAGTCACACACTCACACGCTACACACGTCAACAGATCTGAATGAGATGAGAATGGAAGCATGTAAGTGTTAGATAATCCTTGTCATGGCGATTGCTGTTTGTGTTTTTGTTTTTTTTATACCTTGGGTTTTCTGTTCAAGGACTCTCCTTCTCTCCTCCATGTCTTTTTCTGGGATACCCTCCATGCCGTAGATCTCCAGCTCAATGTCTGTCCTTCCAGGTATGGCATTGGGGACTCCATCAATTGTTTCTTTGTGTACCTACATCAGGGTCAACATCAAAAACAGACGTTATAAACTCAATGACATCCTACTGTACATACTGCATGCATTTTTATTCATCACATGCAACAACTTGAATTTTAAAGAGGAGCTTGGGATAGGTTTAGATAACAACATTTGACATTCTGACCTGCATACAGTGAATGGCTAACCCTGGTCCAGTATAGAGTTTCTTGTGACATATGTGACACTTGAAGTGTTTGGCCTTCTGGTGTTGGATGAGAATCTTTTCATCATCGAAATCTCTGTTACAATACCTGTTATTCATAGTTCAGGAAATAATAAGATACTGTATCAGTATAGTTAATAGTTAACAGTAGTTAAAACAACGGTTGAAATCAATGTATTGTACTAGTTCCATACAAGTTAGTTCAGACGTGTCGGACTGTCTCATCCGTGCAACTTCCAAAACATTGAATGAGTCACACATGGGGCTGGGATGCTGACTGTGTCCGTTATATTGTTAGATAGCTGATCTACTCAACCACACAATTTTGCTGTTAAACAACAGACCTACAGTATAGTGCATTTACAGTATGAATCAATTACCGTCCCTTTTCCAGCTAGAGTAGCTAACTAGCTAACAAGTGCTACTCATCTGTCATGTGTCGATCCGACGATATTATGGAAGGATATTCCGACGACTTAAATTAATATACGCGAGACATATAAATTATGAATAAAGGTAAAGGATACCAGCACCACGGCTTCATCTGCTTTTTCTTTTTTCGTCCCATGTTTATCCTATATTACAGGTGACAAGCAGGGGGTTAGCTGCTGTACTAACAACAAGAACAACAGCTGATTACAGGACAGAAGATGGCGTACAGTACAGTACACCAGTCCTACAACATCCCACAAGGCATCGGGGCATTATTGCTGTTAAGACAAATATATTTGTATTGATCTATTTTCAATGTGTCGTTGAAAACAATACATACACATTCAGTGACTACACTGAAAAACGTAGCATCACCATATGCTTAATTATTAAAGAATAACAAATATTTGCATAGGTCCGGAACCTTTAAGAGTACGTAGCAATCAAATTACGGATCATGAAAAGGGACGGACAGATTGAAAGTCAGTGCGCATGGCCGACTACGATCACTGATCTACTGAAGAGTGGATAAGAGTGTAATACACTGCAACACCTCTTCGTAGTCTACCCACAATCATTATGTGTGTGTTATTTTTTCCGGTCTAAACCTGCGTCCTACAAATATCAAACGACATTCCACTATATTTCTTGAAGCTAGCGTTACGTGTCAAAGAATAATGTTTACCTCTCAGACCTCCTCCTTTCAGGATTCAATTGACGTGGACGAAAAGGATGATTTTGACAATGAAGAAATAACAGGATATAATCAAAAACAACTGAACTGTTACTACACCATTTACCTTTACCAAGGCACCAGGTAATTAGATGCCCAGCAAACTAGGATTGCTAGGCGAATTTGTTATCAAGTTACATCGAGTTATCTTTCGTTAGGTTATGTTTGCATATTTCATCTGTGCAGCCTAGTTGATTTTGGTCCAATATATGCAAAGGTTATGCATGCACACGTCTTATTCCGAGCTAAGCGTCTACGCTAAACGTAATGTGTGTACATGTCTTCGTAGACTCCCTATTGAAACGTTTTTTATAACTCCAATCAATGAAAAGACGGATGTGCAACAGTAGTACAAATGAGAATATTGTAATACATTGTCTGTTTTATTTGGCTTGCATGTTCAAATAATGCCAATAGTTCAAGTTGGGTAGTCTTTCAAGACACAAACATGCGTTTACAACGTCGTACAATGTGACACAACCTCTGACCTGCACACAGTACAGGCCATTTGTTTTCCAATGTCCACTAAGTCGTGGGTTAACTATGGATTGTCTAGATCTGAGGCAACTGGAGACAATGTGGCTTGGAGCCAGAGAAGAACAGAGTCCACTACCAGTCAGGAGGACTTTAGGTAACCAAAGGTCCCACTCTCGTCGCTGTAGTAATCGTACTTTTGTGGCTTTCAGTGTCGTGCTTTGGTGTATCCATCGGGCTGCTGGAATCCAATCAACGACAGAGCTATGTCTTGTCTGCTTTTGGTGTAATGGCTGTACTGAGTCACAAAGTCTACCTACTTACTTCTTTTGGAGTTTATAATAAGAACAGTACACTCTGCGACTCAGAAATGGAACTGGGAGACTTGCTCTCTCTGTATCTAGCCATGGTGTGGATGTGGCTTTTTACCATCGGCTGCCTTTCATCTCCACCTCATTGGCCATGGCAGCCCGCTAACTCATAGTGACTAAGTCTTGCCCCTCCCACAGTCTGACACTAGTAGATAGCAGCTTGCCGTCGGAGGCGGAGCCTGAGCTGCGATGCTACATCTCGCGGAGGCTGAGCAAAGGAGCCCTGCTGGGGGGCATGGGCAACATCGCCACTGTGGAGCTCAGGTAATACCCCCCTCCCCCCCCCCCTCCACACACACAGTGGAGCTCAGGTGATGTCCTACTTGGGGCCGCATTCCAAATCAGTCCCTATATTCATTTTACAGTGCATATGATCCACATGTAGGGATATTGAAGCCGTGGATGTTCCTCTAATGACATGACGTGGTGCCCCTCCCCAGCGTTCCGGAGCAGGCTGTGGGCTGCTACTGCTGCCTCCTGGAGCAAGAGAGGTCCCCTGAACAGCCTGACGCTGACGGAAACGGCTATGTCGTGTGTCTCATGGGAGGGTCGGAGAAAGGCCTCAACCTATATCCTTCACAGGCTCGTAGACATTGGTGGTTCTGTGGATTCAATACGTTTGAATGAAGACCGAAATACAACCGTGGAATCAATGGTCAGATTCAATGCTTCCCTTAATGGCTCATACATTCAGACTGGAGCTGGACAAATACGTGCAAGGCCTACAGAGCAGCCTACAGACACCAGAGGTACAGTAAACAGCAACACTGTGCCACTGCTCTATCTGTTTTTTGGTTGTGTTGGGTCACTCATCTTCCCACCTCCTCTCTGCAGAATCTGGAGACAGAAGTGCGGCCTTACCTGAGCAGGTGGTACGAGGAGTCCGTCATGCACATGCACAGAGTGGTTCAGCTGGTCCAAGGAAGCATCAGCTTCCTGTTACACGCCGTGAGTCACCATTAAACCCTTGTCGCAGCTTATGTAAGCGACCGTAAGATAACCCAAGATGAGTCATTGGAGTACTGCTCCACTACTCTTGGAGCCCTCTGGTCACCATGCATTTCTTTCCATACACTTGCCGTTGATTCAACACAACGTACTACAGTATGTGTTGCCAAAACAAATGTGAACAAGGAAGTGAAAACAATAGTGGACAATCACATGATCGCATCTCAAAACATCTACTGGATTGTTTCCATCTGTCACAATGCAAAGGGTTCACCCAGATTCAACACGGATCACTTCACCTCCTACCAAACCTGTTGTTGGTGTGTTTACACAGTGGTCATGAGTGGAAAGGCATGAGGAAATGGTCCATGTCAAGGCTGAGGTGACACTTTACAACTGTATACAGCAGTGCCAGGTTTGACATTGTTCACTGCACTATGCTGTTTATTACAGGCTCTGAGTCACACACCTGTGGACGTCATTAACACAGATGACAGGACCAAAGCTGATGTGGCCAGGTGAGTTACAGTACTCTAAACTCTAAAGCAGTTACTGTACTCTAACTCTGTTATAGTATACCCCAACACGACTCTTGACACTATACACTATACACTCAAAATACATGTGTACTAAACTCCAACACCCTACGTCTAATTACACTCACAAGTGTAAACACCTTGTCATAACAGCGCTGACGCCTGCAACCCTTTGCTGTGTCGTGTTGTCAGGTTCATCAAGGCCGCCAGTCTTCAGGGTTTAGTCCAGGAAGACACCACCACGGCCTCCCTGTGTAAAGCCATCTCAGAGGACCCACCCACCGACCTGACCATAGACTGCTCCACCAGCCCCCCCACACTCTCCAACACCGGTGGGTGGGACCGTCTGGTTACATTTACATTGAGTCTTTTATCAGACGCTCTTATCCAGAGCGACTTACAGTAAGTACAGGGTCATTCCCCCCCGAGGCAATTAGGGTTTGCCTTGCAAATTAAGTGCCTTGCCCAAGGACACAATGTAATTTTGGGTAGTGCTGCCTCTCTGAGACACACACACACACACACACACACACACACACACACACATGGCCCAACACAGGTGTGTAGTGTGACTTAAACGCCTCCCTGCAAAAGCGGTCTCCGTCCTCTCTTCCTCCCACAGTCAGTAACCGCTTCTGTGATGAATGGATCCAGGCTTTCCTGAACGCAGCAGAGCGCTGTAACCCCTTCCTCCTCCGACAGATCCTGGAGAACTTCAAACTCAAGGTGGGCAGAGAGATGCACGCTAGATAAGCACCGTCACATACTTCCCACAGATCCTTCTACAGGGTCCTAAACAGGGTCTCAGTCCTATTGGCACCTGTCATCTCCATCGTCTTTAACCCACCATTCTCTGCCCCCCGATCCCACCTCCAGGCCATCCAGGACATGAACAGTCTGAAGCGGTTCATCCGGCAGGCTGAGATGAGTCACTACGCTCTGTTCCGCTGCTGCTTGTTCCTGCAGGGCTGTGGTAACGGGGACGTGCTGCTGCAGAACGCCCGAGCCGAGCACGCCGGCTTCCCCGAGGCCTGCAGCATCATCCGCGTGCTGGACGAGTTCCTCGCTGAGCAGGCCCCGCAGGGCGCCCCCGCACGCTAGCGTCAACGCCAACCGCGTGTACTCCTCCCAGCCTGTAGGGCGGCGATGTCACGTGCATTAAGTTCCCCTCAGTCTGATGCCGACCTTAACCTCGAGAGTGCTTTTCATTGACTTGTCCTTGTGTAACTACCTATGGCACTTTCCACTGTCTCTATGGAGTTCTGCATGTATGCTTTTTCCTGTCAAGGTAGCTGGTGTCTTCCTGGTATATGAGAATTTTAACCTTCAATGTCAACAAAAATGTCTAAAATCATGGACCAAGTAAGTTGTTGCTGGATTCAACAATAACTCTAAAAACCTAACACTCAAAACAGTTCTGCATCTACACTAGTAACCAGTAAATTATGATAAAAATAAAAACACTTTCACGGATGTAAACTAACACACTTAACTCTAAATAATTTGTTTGCCTTATATTAAGTGTTTTTTAGTTGTTATTTGTGAGTATCTAGATTACATATGGGTATTGTGCTGCAAGCTTTCTTTATTGTCAAACAACTCAAATCACTTACAAACCTGCTAAAATTTAAAATGAATTCATCAATTCACACTATTTCTTGTACAAATATGGCTGCTACTGTGTATGAGTGATGCCTACTATATTTCATTTGTCAATTTAATCTATGTACGTTATACAATGTTCAAGTCTGTGTACCGGTATATACAAATGCTTCAACCACTTACATGGAAAGTCTCCAGTGCAGCATAATATATCATGGATGTATGGGACAGAGCAGGAATTGTTCCCTCTCAAATTCAACCCTGTAGAAATCCTTTAGATAAATGCAATGTTGGACTTCCCAAACTTAATCCAAAGTTCCCAAATGTACTAGTGCAGAGAGAGAGATCCTTCTCCAGTTGACGTTGGTCTTTGCACATATTGTGACGACACGTCCTGTTTTGCCTCATGCAAAGTATTGCATAGTTGAATGGGCTGTGTTCTGTCGCTAAGTAACACTCACTCCAGTACTATTGAGGTCAGTCTTGTGTATAATAATATCATTGTGAATTAAAGACTGTTCATTTGAAATGGCATGATTTTTTCCCTGACCACCTCCTCTACACTTATCAGGTGAGTTTGCCATGTTGGCCAACATATTAGCCTACATTAGTCAGTAAGTAATTTTGATCTGATCGTGAACGAGGTGTTCAGTCTGTTTACGTTTGTAGTGGACCATGCTGGGACAGTCCTGACAAACCTGTTATTGTGGATTTGAATGCCCTCCATTAATCTCTTCCATACAAAATGTCTCTTTGGTTGCTTGTGTAATTAAAAGGTAATACTAATAATATGATTCCGTGTTTATGCTTTGTCTCTATTGCAATCCAATGCAACAAAATTCCCTTGATTCAGATCTTAGATGATAAAAATTGACATTGTTTCTATATGAAAAAAGCATAAGAGCTACACATGCCACAAATCAGAATTTAAGAGCACATGGTTGTTCGTCCAGCCCAGGCGTATGCTGGGGGGCCATAGAAGGGTTTTAGCGTGTGGGGCTCCACAGAACCTCCTCCCTCTGGCCTCACATAGCATCCCTCCCTGGCCCGCCAGGCCCTCCCCCACTGGGTCTACGATCTACTCGCAGGCAGGCCACCATGTCCTCCAGATGTCCTATAGCCTGTGGCTCTTTCCCAGAGTGGGGCTCTGCAAAGAGAGAGAGGGATATGTTTTAGTATGTATTGTATACTACCCTGGTAAAACTGTAGGTGAAAGAGTGAGTGGATAGGGTGCGCAAGAGCGAAATAGTTGGGGGGTGAAGATGTATTTGTTTGTTCCCAATTGCTGTGAAAGTACCAAGTCAATGAAGTGGATTGCTAAGTACAGGTTCAAGACAAAATCAACGTATTTATTAAATATATGTTAGGTGCAGGTGTCTGATACACTCAAGTTGAGTACCACAGAAGACCGGACAAAGAATACAAAAATGAAGGGCAGTTAAATTGTGTCACAATATGGGAGATTTTACTCCCATACGAAATGTTAGGGGGTGACATCAACACAGCCTTCGCAAGTAAAGACAGAAGACGTTATATTCATGGTGCTAGATAGCGTTTGTTTAGCCTTTAGATATGGCTCCTTGAAATGGCCCTGACATTCCATGTTCTCGTGAGATACTATAGCAGGCTATTCAAACATTGTTTATTATATTCAGAGCATTACAAATAGTATAAAAGTAATAAAGTAATCATTAGTTATGGTTAATTGGTCAGTGGTAAAAGACCACTGACCTCTTCAGGGGCCCAATTGTGTGATGAAAAAAATACATATACATTGTAATTAATTAACTAATGAGCGTTTTAAGAGATTACTTTTTACAAAATGCATGTGGAAAAGGTTTTGGAAGCGAAATAGAAGAAAAAAAAAGAATCTGGAGTGAGTGAATCTAAGCACTCATGATTGAAGTCAACAGAAAAAAGAACATGAAAAGAATCTACCTGATGTGTATTCAGACCTTTTCCTCAGTAAGGAGTTTGGCACGTCATAGACACTCTCGGTAACCTCTGCTCTGTATGCTGAGGAGGGAAACACAGATGCATGGATGGCCTTGCAAGTAGCCACCATGGCTTGTGACAGTTAAAACCTTCGGATTATTTTTGTAAGCAATGTCTGTCATACTGGGTTTCTCACCTCGGCGCTCACTGGCCCGTCTGTTGTTGAGAGGCACATCATAGAGGCTTTCTCGCTGTGTCATGTCTGGTCTGGATTGGTTAGTTTGATACGAAGCTACAGAGAGAATACAATTCGACCCACTTGTTAAAAAACAACTGCAATGAAGATGTTGACATCTCTACACAATAGTTTACTGGATAAAAATGCAACCTTCCACTTTTGGCAAGTGAGAGATCATAAAAGTAGAACTCACAATTTCTGGCAGGTAGAACATCATAGGCTCCCTCCACCACCTCTGTTGTCTGTTCACAACTCCCCCTTGGCAGATCGAGCCTGCAGTGGTCGTTCCTTTCATCAGAAAATGAAATATGAGATGAGATGGTGTTCTGGTAAATGGCCTCCTCACTGCTGAGACCCTCAGAGGAGGACACTGACAGGCTCCAGTTTCCCTGGTCCTGATCTTGGCCCTGGTCCTGGTCTTGGCCCTGGTCCTGGTCTTGGTCTTGGTCTTGGTCTTGGTCTTGGTCTTGGTCTTGGTCTTGGTCTTGGTCCTGGTCCTGGTCCTTGTCCTTGTCCTTGTCCTTGTCCTGGTCCTGGTCCTGGTCCTGGTCCTGGTCCTGGTCCTGGTCCTGGTCCTGGTCCTGGTCCTGGTCCTGACAAGGGAGTGGATGGGCAGAGACTGGAGAGTCATAGATGCAGTCACACTCCTCTTGCCTGAAACACAAAATATTTTGGCAGAAGTTTAAAATAGATGCTCTTGAAAAAATACATACATACAAAATAATGTCCATACACAGAGCTGTACATGGAGTAAAACATGATACAATCATGGGGTAATACACACATCACATTACCTCTCATCACTTTTTATTTTATTTCTCCTTGGGTATCAGTAAAGTACCTCTTCTACCACTCATTTTGTCTGGTTCAGGATATAAGAGCAGATGGGGACTGAACAGTAATGTTACCATGAGCTGCCAGGGTCAGTCCCCCCTGGAGAGGTCAGGTACATCGCCCTCCAGAGGTGACGGATCCACTCTGTCCTCAGAGCAGCCGTTTCTGCAGCCTGCAGACACACACGGTGTGGGAGGTCAAATGTGGAAAGTCACATTTAGTTTAAGTGTAGGTTTACAGTTTAGCTTCTGTGCTCCCTACTCTTACACCAAACTTGAACCAAAACCCTACTCTAACCATAACCTAATATGTTAACGTTACATATAAAAATGAAATAAAATAAATAAAAAATCTTGCCCCAAAATAAAACAATAAATTACTGTGAAACTGGTATTTGTATAATTGGTTATTCTGTCCCCGTTAGTTCCGAGTGAAAGGCAACATCCTAAGAGAAAGCAGCCCCACAACCAGACAAACCCCGTGTTTGCTGTGAAGGTGAACTGGAACCAGTATGACCTTGAGTGACACTCACCAGCACTTTCTTCCTCCCATTCGTCATGGTGATCTCAAACACATAGTGCTTTGTACCCTCCTTCTGGACCTCACGGACAGACTGCACCTGCCCCGACATGAAAGGTATCAATAATAATAATTATATCAATAATATCAATAACAAATGTGAATGAAATCAAAATACCAAAGTCAAGCACCGGCCTATAGATGGTTTTATTTCCCTTTGTGGAAGAAAGAGCTGTGGGACTCACAGTGTAGATGTAGTAGAGCCCTCTGAGGTGCAGCTGTGAAGGATATGAAAGAAAATCCTTAATTCACGAAGCAATCTCGTCTAATAAATGCAGCACAGGTCCAAAACCCGAAAACATTTACACTGGTTAAGCTGTTAGCCCTGTTCCAGAATCCCGGCGTCCTACTTACGGCACTTCCATCTTTTTTAGTGTAGAAGAATAGAGTCGTGTTCTGGAGTCTGAACCAGTATGTTGCCCACGTCAACTTCTAACACATGATAATAAAAAAAGAGATCTTCAGCAGTGTACAGTATTAATGGGTCAACAATACTAAATTCTGCTCAATACCATCGGGTAAAAACATTTGTGTACATACTGCATGCAATCTCCACTGAAAAACCTTTATCCCAGATTGTTTTTACTTTACAGTTGTACAGTTGTAATCGTAGTCACAGATAACAGTACCGATTCCAATAAACATGAACATTAAATTTCTCACCAGAATGTCTTTCCTCTTCTTTAAGAATCCTTCGTGAAGCAGATATTTCCCTGCCATTGATTTGTATTAGAACTAGACTAAAGCCAAAACGCGTTGTTAGTTGTGGTTGAGTGCCTCTCTGAGAGTTGGCTTGACTTCCTCCTCTGAGCAGCAGAGAGCAGGGATGCATCACCATCCTCCACTCACTTCTCTATTCCAACACACATACAATCCTTTGTCTCCATTTACTCTATATAAACCCACTGAAAAACTACCAAGAATAGTGTCATTGTTGGACTGTAGTTCAACTAGTTACTGAATCCAGGGCATTTAAAAAGAGTTTGTGTTTCTACTGGGTACTTTCTACTAGGGGTACTTCACAACCTTATTCATATACATACTCAGAGACACCCTTTCAGATCACACAGTTCTTTATTGTAAATGTTGGAAAAGTCAGTTCTGAGAATAAACAGTTCCATGGTTCAGGCTGGGAAAGGTGCACAGAATGGCTGTTAATAACAGAATCCTCTCTACAGGCTCGACAGTAGTCTCTAACTTCATAAAAATATACGAGGCAAAAACTATCTCAAAAGCGGAAAATAAAAACCCAAGCACAGGATTGACATTTATGGTGGAGACGGCTTTGATAATACTAGATACAAAAATACATGGAAAATACAAAGTCCCATGTAGCTGCATGTGCTTCATGCGACGATGAGCAAACTGTTCAAACAGACACACAAAATAAGGTTAATAAATTAATACAGGTGAAATGTGCACAGAAACCCCTGACTTCTTTGACGTTGAAAATGGCTTTGATGAACGACGACCCTGTTGTGCAGCCTGGGTGAGGAGCTGAACCCTTCATTCACTGTGGCAAGCTTTTGTTCTTAATGTGTTCTCGTCAGGTACTCCTAAGTAGTACCCTGGTAATATAATATATACATACATAACTATTAACAATGTTGTTCAGTCCCTTTTGAAGTGGGTTCTGAGTGCGGCTGCCCTCTGCTCTCACTGGCCTGGATATGACCAGCTAGCTAATACTGACCTGAGAAAAAAAGCCGGGTTATGTTACTATGTACTTAAAAAACAACCAGCAACTACTGCTAGTACTGTCTGAGCAGAGAAAACCCCCATGACTAGACAAGAGCAAAAGATCCCAGATGGCCTGTGACCGATTAGACGGTGGTGAGCTGATGTCCCCCCCCCCCCCCCAAAAAAGGAAAAAAAGAACCCCGGAAAAAACAGACATAGTTGCAAAACGACACTCAGTTCAGTTTCAAATATATAAAATGCATCTATGATTTCTCTTGTTTGTTCTCTCCGTTGGAGAAGGGGTATGGTTCAGGTGGGCAGGACAATGGTTGGGCATTTTGTCATCCATGAAGGAAAGGGGGGGGGGGGCAACAGGGCTGAGGGACCACGGGGTGGGAGGGGGGGGGGTTAGTTGCCTCATGTCTGGCGGCTGATCATCGTTGTTTGAGGAGAGCTCTGTACATGGCAAAGCCCAGCACCGCACACACGGTGGCGCCCACGCTCGCCCTCAGCCAGAACGTAGAGCTCTTCAGGTCCACCTGAGCCATGTGTCTGAGAAAGAGACAGAGACAGAGAAAGTCAGAGAGAGAGAGACAGAGAGAGAAAGACAGAGAGAGAGAGACAGAGAGAAAAAAACAGGAGGAGGAGGAAGCAGATCAGTATTTATCAAAACATGATTTTCAACAAATGGGTCTGTGGACAAAATGGCAAACCAAAGTCACAGTTCTCCAAGCTGGGAACTTCCTTAAATGACCTCAGAAGAAACACACAGGAACAAAGAGAAGGCATTTCCTCTCCTGGTGAGAGGAGGTGATGATTAGGAACGTGCTCTTTGGTTGGTCATTTGGCCCCGACCTGACAATGATAGCAACACAGAGAACAGAGGGGGCGAAGAGATAGATAGACTAGAGACAAGATGAACGGGGACGGGTGATGAGGGCTGGGTTGTTAGGTTGCGTCCTTAAGGCAAAAGCGGAACTATTTTTGAAATGGACAAAATAATAATAATATAGAAACACAGAAAGGGTAGTGTTTGGTTTGTAAAATTCCTCTATTTTATCATGTGGCTACTTCAGCTCAGACACAGGGCAGAAAGAAATATCCTAACCACAACTGGAGAAGTGTCGGAGCAAGAGGCTTAGCGAAAGCTTGGAAGAAACCTGCGAGATGTGAACTGCACATACAAAAGAGTACATGTAAAGCTGAGGGGAAAAAATACTGGATTCACACACTAAAATGTAAATTCACTAGACTCTCTCACACACTCTCCAATTTGCACACCAGCACCAATCCTCTTTACAAGCAGACCAGACTAGAACACACCACACAAAACCAGACCACATCAGACCAGAACACACCAGACCAGACCACACCAGACCAGAGCATGTCACACCAAAGCAAAGCAGACCAGACTTTCCACATCAGCGCAACAATAAAGCAAGCAAACTCAGCCATAGGCTATTGACAGAAACTTCCAACTTACTACCGATGTAAAGTAAAGACTCGCAGGAAATAAATGTGACTAAAAAATGACCTTGAACGTGACTGTATGGACTCCCCTGGAAACGTTCCTGGAAATATTCCTGGGCTTCACGTTAGATACACTTGTTCGACAACAGCATAGCCACACTCTACTTACAAACAGCGCCCCGCTAAAGCCCAAGTACATCCCCCTCCCCCCCCCCCCCCCCCCCCCCCCACACACACACCCTTCATAGTCCTGTGGCGACGAACCCATCTGGCGTGTGAGTTACCTGTGCAGGTGCACAGACAGCTCCACAGAAAGCCGCATGTCGATGGACTCCTCTACGGCAGTGAGGACGGGGCCCCCTGCAGGACCAGGCTGTGGCTCCTCGTCAGCCAGGCAGGCCCCTGACGCTGCCCAACAACCTTGGACGGCACACACACACACAAGCGATGCTTGCACACGCACACACACACGAACGAAGCACCTCCACTCAAAACGAAACCACACCACCACCCAACAATACTTGGGTGCACACGGTGAACCACTATCGTGTACGTACGACTTGCTAAATGTTGCCTCCCTCCACCACGCACCGCAGTCAAGTCTAAACACTGGTGGGGCCTCATGGGCAGAGTATTCTCTCTTTATTTTTGGGGGGGAGAGAGACTTTTAAATTAGCCTACTGATTTCAAAACTAAAATGTTGTACCGTGGAGTGCAGTGTGTGGCCCCAACTGTCAGGCAGTTAGCCAAATGTATTTTAGTGACGTGCCCTTACTGGTATGTCAACCCCCTCTTGTAAAAGGTTAAAAGAACAACAAAAGAGTTAGTCCAGCATTGTCAGACACCAGTGTTAGAGTGGCCGTGCCTGGGTCCCTGCACACCTAGCCCCAAAGCCCTTTGTCAGCCTGGCCACTAACCAATATACAGTGCACACATCCTACACAGTCCTCTATTGTACACGCGCCATGCCGTGTCGGGCTTACAGCGGTGGGCCATTCAGACTCTGCACTGAGATACAATTTGCTCAATCCCACCAGGCGGTTTTTACGCCGTTTTCTGCTTTTAGAGGGGCTACAACGTTTCTCCCTTAGGGGGCGATGTTGAGCTACGGATGAGGACAGAGCCCGTTGTACAGACAGAGGGTTAGGGACAGAGATGCAGGCAAGCAAGCAGGCAGGCAGGCAGGCAGGCAGGCAGGCAGGCAGGCAGGCAGGCAGGCAGGCAGGCAGGCAGGCAGGCAAGCAGGCAGGCAGGCAGGCAGGCAGGCAGGCAGGCAGGCAGGCAGGCAGGCAGGCAGGCAGGAACAGGGCGAGTTAGCAGAAGGTGAACACATGCAACAGGAAGAGAAAGAGGGGCAGCCAGACACGAGTGGATGAACACCTGTGGGGGTGGAAGGACGAAAGAAAAACGAGAACACACAACAAAACACAGCACCATGAAATGAATGTGGGATTTGTACAGCGTCAATGTGTAATACGGACCATGGGAATGAGAAACGAGGAGAAGGTTTTAGGGGAGCATTCAATGTGCGCTTCGTCAGTTTGAACCCACAAGACAGCTTTGAATGTAGAACCAAATAATGGAGCCGTTTTTTTCGAGCTTGAGGAAACGGAGGCATCGGAGCTACAGTGTACTGATTGAGCTCCATTAAGAGACACTCATATTTGTTAGGTAGAACAAGACTAGTCCTGTGAAATGTACTAGTTTGAAAAGTTGTCCAGCTGTGGGTACAGACTTCAGGTGTGTGAATCGTTTCACACTGAAAACACCACAGAAATCCAATCAGGCACTTTACAGGCATCGAAACAGGCAAAGGAGGAAAAACTAAAGATGCAAGCAGCCCACTTTTGATCTATGTTAGATATCCGTCTCCATTAGTAAAGACTAGGGCGTGACAGGCAGACTTCTGTAAGGCGTGATGGCAAACAGTCAAATGAACCAACCAGAACACAAGCACTGGTCGCATTTCACCTTCGCCATGTCAATAACGCGGTCGTTAGCGCCGGTTTAGCCTCCTATTTGCATATCCACCTCGCATGACAGGCGACACCACATTCAACAACGAGGCTGGTCTAAACCTCCAACTTGAGAGGTGCTCAACTTAACAGAAGAAGCCCATGCGGTTAGTTCAGAGTCTGAGTAGCGTTCCGTCACCGAAATCGTCAAGGTCGCGCTCGCGGCCAATGAACGACAGACGTCGGCCGGCGAGACATGCACAGACAGGGCGGGCCTAACAGGATGTGGGCGCGGGGCCCCGGGGTACCTCCCTGGTTAGGAGTGTGGGGGTTAGGCGGCGCAGCGTGGAGGCAGAGATCAGGGCGAGGCGCTGGGTCAGGGAGGTCTGGGTGGGCCTGGGGCACAGACCAGGGGACAAGGTCACAACTCCAACCACCGTACAGGGCTGCCAAGCACACGCGCGCACCTTATGTCACGTCATGAATCGCTTTGACGCGAAAACAACGTTGGCTTCGGGGGGAATGTGAACCGGCGACCTTTGAGGCAACAGTCAAGCGCTCTAACCACTGTGCTCCTCCCCTAAACCCTTCCTCCCCCCATCGTGTGGTCGCGATCCGCCCTTGATAAAAAGACCCGATCCGACTGAAGCAAATGAGCAGAGGTAGTCGGACGCTAAGAGCTGGGCTCTCAGCCGTTAAGAGCTGCAGCCTAAACTCCCCAGCAGCGTCTCTGCTCTGAGGAGTGGATACACAGACAGGCTGATCCCTGAGGAGACAACAGCTGACCCCCTCGCCACTGTTAGACAGCTACCGTTAGCGGTCCCTGTCCCGACCAGAGAGTTGTCGGAGGGAGAGAGAGAGACAGGGAACAGGAAAAAGGAGGAATGGGAGGGGCGGTCTAGGTTAAAGCCACTGTGGTGAAGAGAGACGAGGACCTGTTGAGAACCACACGGTAGAGTTTGGCCTTGACCGCCTTCAGAAGCTGGGACCTGAGGATGTTGTGAGCGATGCAGAAGGTGCACCTGTCGCGGGAGCACATGCAGCGGAGGCGGGCGTGGCTGTGGAGAGACACACACACACACACACACACACAGACGTGTATACATGCATTTACACACGGAGAAAGTGAGGGGTCCTCACAACTGCTATTAGGCCGGGCGGCCCACCGTTTCCAAGGCAGCCTGTGATCACAAGCAACTACAACTTGTGAGAGAACATTAGTCAAGCTTTTGAAAAGTTCGGCACTCGTTCCTTTCTCCTACGAAACCAAAAAATCGGATCTTTTCTAAAAGAGGCCGCACATTTTCAGAGTTAATAAACACATTTTAGGAAAAAGGGGGCGAACTCACAGAGGATAAAAGACGGGCAAAGAAAGAGAGGACACAAAGGATTCCACCTTCAGCAAAACAAAACTCCACGGTGCTCGCAGAACCCAGCCTTCAGATGTTTTGGATGTTCTATTCACAACACCCATCTTCCTGTAAGCTCGGGTGGCTGAGTCACGCTACTCTGATTCGGCGATGACGGATCACGCTGGCAACCACTATTGAACAGACTCAAGACAGCTGAACCTGCAGCTTTCGCTTCAGGGCGACTACTCACAGGAAGACTGACTCCCTGTAATCCCTTTAAGACTGAACATGCTATGGTTTTCGTGACTGAAGTCCATCACCTTTAAGGTGGGATGTAAAGGTGAACTTCATGAAACCGTCATTAATCTCCACTAATGTCCGAGATACTAATTAGCAACCCTGGCTCAGTAGCCCAGTCAATATCTCCGTAAGCAGAACCAGCTGACTGTGGGGCTTTTCCTCTAAGGCCTGCCACAAGCCATCCCCAACAGTGGATTTCGCTTTGTTTGTTTGGTTCATTCCTTCTGCCTTTTAAAACCAAGGCTACAGGGTCTGAACCACAAGCCCGAGGGAGCCAAGCTGCAGCATGGTCTACAGCACACCGCCTGCATATCGCAGCTGAGCCTTTGACGAAAGCTGAAGAGACACTAGGAGAGAATGGGGTGGGGGGAACGCACATCCTGTGGGGGGAGAGACATCCTGTGCAGGGGCCAGGGGACATGGAGGGATGATGGGGGGGAGGGGGGAGGGGGGAGGGAAGAGAAGGGGGGCACAGTCGGTGAGGGTAGGAGCAGGTGTGTGTGTGTACTCACGGGTACATGGCCATGGTGGTGAGTTTGGTGTATATGTCTCTGCCGGGCGCCTCCGCCGTGTTGCAGGTGAAGGGCTGAGGGGGGTGGAGCTTGTGCCTGCGGCAGAACTCCAGCGGAGTCAGGATGTGATGCTGGCGGGCCTCGTGCAGGTCCGACTTGGCCGCGATCATCATGCACGGCGTCTTGCTGTCCATGAAGTATTGCTGCGGGGGGGGGGGGGGGGGGGGGGCGAGGGTCGACAGTGAGTTGCGGAGAAACGGCGTTCTTCGAAACCATTCAATGGAGCCATTTCGTGAGGGCTAGACCAACGCGAAGGCGCTCTGTGGCGCTCGTACCTTGTAGACTTTGGCGCAGTACTCGAACGAGCGGGGGTTGTTGACGTCGTACACCAAGCACACGACGTCACACGCCAGGTCTGTCTCGGAGAGGAAGTCAAAATCTGGCATGACCTCGTGGAGCTAGGATGGAAGGGGGGGGGGGGAGAGCGCAGGAAAAAGAGAAAGAGAGAGCGCAGGAGAGAGAGAGCGCAGGAGAGAGAGAGCGCAGGAGAGAGCCCAGGAGAGAGAGAGTGCAGAAGAGAGAGCGCAGGAGAGAGAGAGCGCAGGAGAGAGAGAGTGCAGAAGAGAGCGCAGAAGAGAGAGAGAGCGCAGGAGAGAGAGCGCAGGAGAGAGAGAGCGCAGGAGAGAGAGAGCGCAGGAGAGAGAGAGCGCAGGAGAGAGAGAGCGCAGGAGAGAGAGAGCGCAGGAGAGAGAGAGAGCGCAGGAGAGAGCATGGGAGAGAGAAAGCAGGAGACAGAGAGAGCACGGGAGAAAGAGCAGATGTCAGGATTGAATCCAGTCCAATACTAATACACAGCAACAACACAGCGGAGCTTCTAGAAGTGCAATCCCCGAGAGGAGGATGACTCACCAGCAGGTACTTCTCCTGGCCGTAGACGTAGGTGGTGCTGATGGCGTAGAGTGACTTGTGGTCCTCGCGGATCTTCCTCTGTTTCTGCGGAGAGGGACGGACGTACACGGTCAGGGCCTGCCGTCTGAGAGTTCAGAATTCCCTACCGTCTCGAAACAAAATGGCTGCCATATGCGACCATAAGCTGTTTGTGAGTGACTAATTGAGTGAAAAAACAGACTGATTGACTGACTGACTGAAATGAGAGTAAGTGACTAAGTGAGTTACTGACTGACTGACTGAAAAAAAAGACAGAGTGACAGAGAACGAGAGACAAACGAGACCCCCCCGCGGTGTGGAGGCCCCACCTGCAGGTTCCGGCCCAGGAAGGCCTGCAGGAAGGCACTCTTCCCGCTGCCCCGGCCTCCCAGGATGTTGCAGCGGAACACGCTGCGCTGGGTCTGCTTCTTCTGCAGGTCGATGCGCTTGTTACGAGTCACTGGGGGGGGAGGGAGCAGACGGTCGCATGTGTGAGGACGGGGGGGGGGGGGGATGACACGCGCACACTGCGGCGGGACAGGAAGCTCAACACACACACACACACAGATACGATGAGCTTTACCTGTGATGGCGGCAGCCTGAGACTCCTGTTCGCAGATGATGGAGTAGCCCAGGTAGCCCATGTACTCCAAACACCTCTGTACGTCCAGGTAGGTCGTTAGCCTGGCGGGGGAGACAGACGGCGAGCCAACCGTGGATGTGTGTGTACGTAGGTGTGGTTGTGTGTGTGTATACACGTGTGCGTTGGATGCACCCCCCCCCCCCCCCCCCAAAGGCTCATTCAGTGCCAAGAAAAAGCCTGGTGTGCGCGTGTGCGTGTGGCAATACGCATTTGTGTGGATGTTTGTGTGTACATGTGTCGGTACGTGTGCGCATGTGAGGGTATGCGAGTGCACGCATGTGTGGACGCGTGTATGAGGGGGTGTGTGAGGCTGTAACTCACGTCCACTGGGAGAGGTATCCCTGGTAGGTAATCCAGCCCTGCTCGTTGGTACAAACTGTGTTGTTGACGTCAGGGCCCCAGGGCATGTAGGGGAAGATTTTAAACAAATCCTTCACCTCGTCTGGAGACAGGGCACAGTCTCTGTCCTGGAGTTACACACACACACACCGTTATCTATTATGAAGAGGTATTAGGAGGCAGAGGTAGGGATCAAAAAGGCCATTGCCTGGACTCACTTTATCATGCTTGTCGAAGACACTCTGGAGGAAAAGGTATGCATTGTGGTTTAGCTCTGTGGTGCAGTCCGGAGGGATCTTCATTCTGGAAAAAGCCCGGAACACAACACAGGAATAACTCCATCAGAACAGACCCGAGACTAAAATCGTCCCTCCCGAATGCATAAAACTCCTCGTTTGTTTGGAAGTGTTGTGGAGTGATCAGGGGGTGCGCCCTCACAGGGGGATGAGGTACTCCTGGGTGAGCTCCAGGTCGTCGTCGTAGCCGAACCTCCGCAGCACCGTCCAGGTCGTCTCGTGGCGGCCCCTCTGGATGAAGAGCGTGTGCAGGAACAGGAACCCTGCTCCAACGGAAGCCATGAGCTTAGAGTCTGAGGCGGACCGAGTCTGTTCGCATGTGCGTCAACATGAGCGCCAGAGAGAGAGAGCGAGAGAGAGATACAGAGAAAGAAAGAAAAAGAGAGAGAAAGAGAGAGAGACGGACAGAGAGGCGGCACATGGGGATGTGAGCCGTTCCCGCCGTTCACCTTTGAGGGTGAGCCCGTTGTCCTTCACGCCGTCCGTCATGTTCTTCCTCACCACGTTCTTCACGTCCTCCAAGGCCTGGGGCGCCAGCGGCGTGTTGAAACACGTCCTCTGGGACACGACACCACACACAAGGCGTCACGCGCACAGAAACGCATGCGGGCGTTTCTCTCATTGTTTCGCTCTCGCGACATCAGAGGCTAGCCGACTGACTGCACTGCCGCTAAATAAAGCGACATCTTCCAGTAATAACTTGAATGACGAAGCTAGTCAAGTTCTACAGGCTGTATGTGTTGGAGCTGGCAGTCAGCAGGTTTCCTGCAGAAATGAAATGGAGCAAGCAGTCAAACAAACCAAACGGGAGACAGCGCGTACCTGGAAGAAGTTGAGTTCGTTGTCGTTGAGGATGCCGTCGTTGTCGAGGTCCGACACTTTGAAGATGCGAGTGAGAGCCTTGATGCAAGAGGGCTTCATCTGTCCCCAACGCAAAATACAGGAAGTCAGTGGAAGAATGACTACATCTCAGACCGCTGATGGTTCATGTTGCCCGTGTATTCTGGTCCCGCTGCCCGGGCAGGGCTCACCTCCTTCTCCTCTGGGCAGTACAGGGGTCCAGTAGGGTGGAGCACAGCCTTCTGGGCGTAATAGAAGAGCTCAGAAATGTTCTTCAGGTTCTTCGCAGAACACTGAGGAGCAAAAAAATCATTTTATAAATATAAATGGACATTATAAATGGACATCTTACTGCCAACAACAACAGGAAATGCACTATTCCATAGAGAGGCAGTCAAAGTTAGTCGTTCGATCAACTTCTGACTGGGCTGTGAGAGTTTTAGCAGGAGAGATTATCAGGAGAGATACGTTGCGATACCCTAACCCTACAATGAGGCTTTTATGAGTCAACCAGCTATCAGGGTTGTGGACTTTGGTCACAGTGGTGGCGATACTATCTTAATCTTATTATCTTAATAACTTCCTTAAAACACACAATGTACAGTAGTCTAATAAGAGACATGGATACAACTAGCGACAAAACGACATGCTGCTCTGTGGCTCTGGTCGAAGGTTTCCCACTGACTGACAGGAGACAGCTCGACTCAGAAGAGGACAGTATTCTACACCGACGACTCCTGCACGAACAGACAAGGAACAAACTGCCAGGCAATTTGACGTGTCTGTCACACACAGCCTGACTCGATTCTGTATGAATCTGGGCGCTTAATGGCACGTTGCCGCTGAGTGTGTGTGTGTGTGTGAGAGAGTGTGTGTGCTCCCTCACACGTCCACCAGTCTTCCTCTCCTCCTTTTAGCCTGTAAAGTAATCCAGGCAGGGAGAGCATGACTGGGCTGTCACATGAGCCCCTGTGGGAGAGAGTCGAACATCCTCCATGACACCAGTGTGCCTCTGCACAAGCTGGGTTCAGCAGGGCATCTGCTCATTACGAGACATTGAATTCGAACGGCAGTCAGGAGTTGGCTGAAACTTTAGGAGCTGCTAGTGGTCTATTACGTCCAGCAGGCAACACAGAGCTAGCAGTTTCAGTACAAGGATGCATCCATCAATGGGATTTTCTTTGGTACTGAATCAATGTCACATTCAGGACAGAATAACAGCTCTTAAAGTTCTATTTGAAAGGGTTTTGGGTTATAGGGACAACATTTGAGGACACATTGTTTTGTTGTGAGTAGAGTTCTGGATTGAGTCCATCGAGAGTACTGTAGGACAGCTACAACCCTGTTAATGAGTAAACAGGGATATAGAACGGGAGTGCGCGTGCCCCCTCCAAGGCCGGACTTATCTGGGCCCATAGGCTCCAGCTATCTGATGTTATTTTGTTGAGTTGTTTGTTCAGAATCGTGATCTCTATTTCACAGAACCGCGTAACTCTAATACACAGCTTGTGTATGTAGCATTTTGTTCTATTTAAAGTCATGTACTGTATAGAAGGTAGGGCCCGAAAATGACTCAAGCCCAGGGGCCCCCACCACCCAGAGTCCTGCCCTGGCCCTCTCCAAACACCATTGTTGTGGGTCCACACTAGGAGGAGGCAGGCGCAGCTGGTATCTCTTACCTCCACGCAGGTCTCTATGTCGGAGTACTGGTTCATGATGGGCAGAATGGTCTCCATACTGCTGTGCTCCACCAGGTCAGACTTGTTCCCCACCAGGATCAGAGGAACTCTGCAACAGCAGCACAGTAGCATCTTAGGCTAACTTAGCTAGCTGCGGTAAGAAGACTGTACAGCCCCTTTAGGAGAGCGATCAGTCAACCATGTTCTGATGGTGCATCACAACTCCCTGACCACTGGTCATCGGAGCAGACCTTGGTCAGCGGCTCTACTCATCCTGGGTTAAGTCGGGTTTCAAACTTCTCAAAATATCACCATACCTACTGACATTCATAATTTCTATTAAATCAATACCAGGAGAAGGCAAAGAGGGTACTGTCATGCTATTAATAATAATAATAATTCATTTTATTTGAGGGCGCCTTTCAAAGCACCCAAGGTCACCTTACAGGGCATAGTAAAAAAACAAAATCAACAATGATAAAAAAACAAGAACAAGACAACTATTGACAACTGTCAGTTGACTACAGTATCTCTGCTGTTAGTCCTATAGAAAATAATGGTCACTCCGTCGTGTCAAAACAACACTTTTACACCGGTGACACACAAAGGGTCATAGATGTGGGCCTTGGCTTTTCAGTGACTTCATAAACCAACACCCCGACACAGCAGGATTGGTGTCAAAGTCACAACTTCTAGCAAGTGGAACACTTCGGAATCCAAGACCAGCTGCCAGAGTTAAAGGGGTCAGTTGCTGCCCCAGCTGCAGTACACAAGCAGGTTCATGGAAAGACATGGGGCTTTGCAAGACCCACAGCCCTCACTGTGTGAATTTGGCCCCTGACCGAACGCGCACACGCACGCACCTGCTATCCTTGTCCGTCCTGTCATTTATTAGGGGAATCCAATGGCTTGTCACCTAGGAGACAGAACACAGAACACACTGCATCAGAGGTCCAGCAAAGACACTCTCTTTGATTCAATATGGCAGGCAGGCTGATGGTCAGACTGCAGTTGCTAAATGAAGACGTCCATCAATCAACATTTATGATCTACTCAGATATTGAGAGACAGATCGAGAGAGAGAGACAGATCGAGAGAGAGAGACAGATCGAGAGAGAGAGAGAGAGAGAGAGAGAGAGAGAGAGAGAGAGAGAGAGAGAGAGAGAGAGAGAGAGAGAGAGAGAGAGAGAGAGAGAGAGAGGGAGGGAGAACAGCAAGTGAGAAATGTACAGAGAAATTAATTGACAGATGAAGCCAAACAGACCTTCTCGATGGACTTCTTGTTGTTGACAGAGTACACTATGCAGATAACGTTTGCCTGTGAAGAGGAAGCGAACCGTTACACTCAGCGGTGGCCATTCTTTTATCCGTAACAGGGTTTCAGTGACGCCAGACCAACCTTAGAGATTTCCTGATACAGCTGTTCGTCAGACTGCTCTGCTTCTGAGGAGGGAAGAAGAGTCAAAACATCGGCAGACGGTTACCAATCCACGGGCCTTTTATTTTTGATACCATGGTCCTTATTGTTGGACACTTAACTGCCCACTGCACTGAATGGGTTGTTTGACTTACCTGAGTAGTCCACTATGTGTGTGGGGACTCTCTCTGGGGTGACGTCCGCAGGGATCGTGATCTCCTCGGCTCGAAGGGGAACCTGTCACGCAGAAACAGCGAGGGAAGCTCAAACTAGCCATTCAAGAGGGAAACCATATTCCGCTAAGCCTATTCCATAGGGTGAAAGGAAAATCTTTGTTTGGATGTCAATATTCCATCTTTTCCTTTTAGACACTATTGTGATTACTCATTTATTGATCACAGTTTATACGAGAGGTTACTGAGCCCGAGCGTTCTCTGACAGTGTTGGGAAGAAACCCAATGACAACTTTAAAAGCATTAGTACTGAAGTGGCAGACGTGTGATGTGTTGTACGGTTTCTTACCTCATCAGGGAACTCCTCACTGACCAATGACATGATCAGGGACGTTTTCCCCACTTTTGCTGTGGAGACAAGAGACAAAGCCTAAAGACACCTCAATGACTACGATACTATTGACCTTAACCATCACCTTGACAGTTAATGCTGTTATGTGACGCGTGACATGGAATAATAGATAGGGACAGCTGGCATTTGTAGTGTCCTGTGGCAGGTAGGTGAATAGGTTTCATTCCTTGGCCAAAGCCTAGTATGCAAGGAGAGGGAGGAGGGCCAGAGTGGCTGTTGTCACAGCAACAACAGTTAATTAATAAATAAACAAAGTAACAACAGTGTTAATAAATGCTATCTAATGAAAGAGGAGACCTACATGGACGCATGTATGCACATACAACCTAACCATAATATTAGTAATAATAGAGGTCAGAAGTAAATTATTATTTGTATAGCCTCCTTAGAAAGGACTCACATACACAGGCATGTGCACGTAGGGTTTTGGCTGCACTTAACAGAGCTGTCAACGCCAAAAAGAATGTGGCTATGTAGGCCAACCTGCATCTCACCATCCTGCTATAAAAATAGTCCTGATGATAAACTGAGTGTGTCAGACAGAAAGCAAACACGAAAATTGGACGAGTTCAACCCATAACTGTTATCGGACATTTGTCTTTTACACATTTCCTACCATCAGAGGAGTGTCACTCCAATAACTTGGATTATAGGGGGAACATATGAGCTGCATTTTGAGCAAGGTCACCAGAGACAGAAAAACCTACCGACAAAAATGTCTACATTGTGAATTTCAGTACCTTAAGAAAAGCGCTAAAACATACTAAAAACGAATGTTTTAAGCATTAAAATGTCACTCCTGCAAAACATTGAGCAGAAAAATGCTTTTAATACTGAAGTCAGGTACAATGAACATCCCTAATTTTCTGCCGATTACAAGCACCGGTTGCTAACGACAGTCCACTAGTTTAGCTAGAGAATAATATAAATACGCAAGTTCAATGTTGTATTAGCTCGATTAATTAAATTGTCCATCCAGCTAACTAATGCAGCATAATGCTAGCAAGCAAGTTAGCATTACCTAATGATGTCAAGTAATCATAAACCCCAAAAGCAGGCTGGCAAGATAAAATAGGGTACTTACGCTCCCCGACGAGTAATATCCTTACGTCCTTTCTCATCTTTGCAACTGCTTATTTATTCACAAATCAAAGTCTTTCATAAATAGCATTTGCAATTTCAGGTGCCGTCCGACACAGCAATCTTTTATGTAGCTAATGCAATGTCAGGCCTGCGCAGTGCACCTCGCACTATCAACTGTCGGCGGCTCTTTGTAGGACAAACCGGACGGAAGGTTTTTTAAAGATTCTTCTGGAGCTTGGTTCTCCTTTCAACTATTTTAGTTTCCCTCCCAACAGTGATACAGTCAACAGGTGCTTGATGTACACAATTCCTGAAGTTATGTTAATTCCTCTCGTTTCGGTACTTTCATGACATTTCGCTGTAGATGCTTTCAACGCACACCTCCTCCGGCTGACCTCCAGTATCCGGCAACTACGGCAGGCCGTAACTGTCAAACGTAGCCAGGCAGAAGTAAACAAAGGCAATTTATTGCCGCCTAGAGCCATTTGTTAAAAACAGCAACATAAAAATGGTCAATGCTGTAAATAAAATACACGACTTCGATATCAACAAATACATTTTGAATAGATTATTTTTGTACTGTATTTTGTATATAAAATTAGTTAATGAGTGATACAGTGATCAACCAAACTGCTTTTCATAAGTAATTACTTTATTTATGAAATATCTGAAGTTTGCTGATTAATTATGTGCACAGTAAGTTATTTACCACCACAGTGACCTATGTATCATGCTGTTTTAGTTACTATAGAACAGTCTCAACAGTTCAACAATCCTCAGAGCTACATTTGGTTTCAGCTCAACTGTAAGTTGTGGTGATGCAATGGTGGATACTAACAACAGCATTTGATGGTGTCATTTGATTCATGTAACCAAAAGTACAATAATCCAGTACAATCCCATTGTTCCATGGGATAGATAAGTGTAACTGGTTTGAGGTGGCTCAGCAGTGGCAGTAGTATTTTCTTGTACATCTCTCCGTCATCCTTTCAGGTTGGCTTCAGCTGAAACAAGATCCATTTACTTATAGTCATCATTACTTTCCATTTATTGTTTAGTTAATGAATCCACTAATACATTTGACTTTGTGTAAGCTGAGCTGTGTGCTGGCTCTTACTGGTGTAGTCCTGAGGTTGCATGGGTTTCGCCATGACTAGCTTGAGGGCTTCCATCCACTCTTTCTGCTCCTCCTTCCGCTCACACAGGAAGGCAAACTGACGTTCTTTGGTCTCCATAACAATGCCATACTTCCACTTGTTCCCTCTGGCCCCCTTTGGAAGACTCTCCTTTACAGAAAAGCCGCTGCTCTCCGTGCCGATGAACACTGCCTTCTGCTCCGTGGCATCCTGGACAAACACATACGCACAAGCAGTTTTTATATACCATTGGTGTGTGTAGAATTTGGTCTGTGAATAATCGCTTGAACTGAAAAGGATAAGGGTAACTGATTCTTCTACCAGTTGGCCTTTGAAGTAGAGGAGCTTTCTTTCTTGGGCATCCAAGATGAACCATCTCTTCTTGAATTGCTCCAATTGCTATCCAAACATTCATAGACACATGCACATTATCTCAACACATACTGAATTGGTAACAAATGGTAATATTTTATGTGTGTGACATTCCAGAAATTCCAACCGTAGGGCCTGTCTTCTCCATGTACCCTTCTTTAAGGTAGTTTCTGGTAATCCTGGGAACCAACTGTCAAAATTCAAAGAAATTTAAAGAAACAAAGAACTACGGTCTTTATTTTGAATTACATTGTTGTCAATGGCTAAATTTGGTTCAAGAGACAACATTTTGCACAGCTCTTATTTGCAAACCAGTAGATTGGGAAAGAAAGGGCTAAATGCATTGCACCTTTGAAGAAGTAGTTGATACAGTCTATTTCAGATAGATGTACACTGTACAATACGCAGTGTTGTGAAGAATTTAAATGAAAGAGCACTTACTTCTTTGTCACTTCCTGTGGGATAGGCTGTTTTTAGGTAGGCAAAGCGAGCAGCTCGAATGGCATTGAACCAAGTGACAATCTCCTGCAGGGAAGAATGATCAAATCGTTTTGCACTTGTATATTCCTGTTTAACAACCCTGTGTTTTATCCAATGTACAGCCAATGTGTATTTATGCAACAGGTATTTTATATATTTGTATTCAATGTTTTATATATTTGTACGTCGTTTTTTTGTATGTGTGTGCTTTGTATTTTGCATACTGTGTACTTTGTTTTGGTGACCTGTTTTTATATTCATTTTGTTTTTCAATTTCTTGTTTTTATATTGGCTGCTGGAACGGCACAATTTACCCTTGAGGATGTATAAAGTACCAACTACTACTACTAGAAGAGGTTTCCATAACAATATGTTGGTATGCCCTTGTTGTACCACCTGTGTAGCATAGAGTCAATCCCTAAACTAGATACCTTTAAGATCGGACCCACCTCACCACTCTCATGGTAGACATAAAGGTTTCTAGTGTGGGTGTCCACCAGGTAGCTGATTTGAAGTCCATTGGCATGACCAATCTTGTCAGGTTGGAAGGTGACATTCAGATCTTTTATGTGGATACATGCTTTAGGTTTTTTGGACTCCTGGTGATAAAACAAAATAATGCACAGATGTCCAGTCAGAAAACAACTTTGAACTTTTTTACATAAGTTTCCATGAGTTCCATTTAGTTGTTTGGATGGATGCAAAGATAAACAAGCGGATGCTTCATTATGAAGTCTTCACCACACTTGGACTCAACACACCCATCTCTTGAGTGTGAGAAGGAAGATAAAGCTGACTTACATCCTCCTTGTTATGGTAAGTCAAGGTGAATTCTGCCTGTGACAGGATAAACTTCCTCTTCAGATACTGTCCATTCACCTTCCCCTTCTTCAACAGCATTCCCTCATAGAAACCTGGAATGAAACCAATAACATGCACTACATATTGTAGTCTTTCCTGTATGTTTGGTTTTTCAAGTAGCTCCACCTAGAAGAATCTAGTTGCACCTAGAAGTTGGAAGTAGTTCAATAGTTAAAATATTTTGCAAAATGCAAAGTAGTGCGCAAAAATGTAGGTGTAAGAGGTGTAATGTCTTTTGATGTGACTTTAAGGAGACATAGAGACACTTCTTCACCTGTGGTATATCCCAGAGGTGGATACTTTGTCACTCCGGTAAACTCCATCCTTTCATACTTAGCTCGAATCCACTGCTCCCTCAAGACACTGGAAAAATGTTAATTGATATGAGATCCCCTTATATTGTTCCAGGCATGACATGCCTGCAGAGCTTCAAGGCATTGTGAATAAACGTATAAAATAGGCCATTTTAAATCAGAACATCTGGGGCAAAACACTTCTGAGAGCCAATATGTTACTGATACAATTACACTACATTTTAATCAGTGCTTAACTTCTGTATTTTCAAGAACTATACAAGACCGTTTGCTTCCCCTTTCTACATGGGAGTGTCAAATCAGCAAGACTTACTTCTCAAAAATGCATACTTTATCTTTCTCAGCCAATGGTGCCAGGCAATACTTACGCACAATCATCTTTCTGGGGCCGGTAGTAGTACACCGGGACTGATTTCTCATACTCGACCTTAGCAGTCGCATTTCCATTGGATTTCATGAACTTCAGTTACACCCCAATAAACATCCATAAAAACATAGTACATCAGAGTACATCAGAATGACGTAATGAAAACTAAGGTCCAACAAATTACAGAATATAACTGTATTATTCCATACCTTGACCAAATCATCTTCCCAATAGTCGAGACTTATAGATTTGATGCGACCGGAGAAGTTCCGGTGTACCCCAGAGCATTTTAGACACACAAACACTCCCAGTTTACACGATGCCCATTCTGGCTCTGTTGGATGTTTAGAACAGCTTACTTTACTTCATGTTTAGATTGACCCGCATCCTTTACACACACACATATATATGTATATACATTACAATAATTGCTGGTTGCTAGATTGAAGTAATTCAACAATCAACTTGTTATCGATTATTTCCCACACGCACACTCACCAGGCGCGCCACAGTCTGCGCAATGACTGTTGTCCGGCAGTTTCACTAATTCCTGTAAAATCTTTTTGTTTCTTTCCCGTCCTTCCATTATCTTGCGATGAAAGATGCTACGTGTGGTATTGGAAATCCTAGGTGCATACTGCACTCCACACGACCTAATTTGAAGCAGTTAGTTAACTGGAATTTGTGTACGACTGTATGCCAATCAACTCTTAGCGTCTTTCTCTTTTAACCGAATACCCCGGGGTTTATACCTCCCACGGCTGAACACTACAAAAACATGGCGCAACGTTTAGGCATTTTTTTTCTTCTGTTGCACCAGTTTGGTCATTGCAATATCATAGACAACCTCGAGGCAAAAAGTTATTAATGTAGAGCAATAAGAATTAAATCAAAATACACCAAATGCTAAAACGTGAAAACTTTATTAACTCAAAATAACATTGTGATTCATGATGAAATTATATAGAGATGCCACACAATCATAAGGGCAACAAGTGAGGTCGAGAGTGCATTAATAAAAAATAGTTAGTATTGACAGAAACAATATTTATACAAGCCAATCATTTCTACACGTGTGCTTTATACTGTACAGGTGTGTTAACTTCATGCAAGCACCAATACAAAAAAAGATACACCATTGCATCCACCAGCAAAGCCTCATTTATTACAGCATTTAGAAACGTTTCCGTTTCTACGCAACAACATCCCTAAAACAATCTCTCCCACATATTAAAAGACACAACTACCGTTTAATAATTACTGTACAAATGCATAATGAGCTGTCAGTACGGCCCCAGGTTCAGGCACCTGACGAGAGGACTGATTCAATCTCATCTCTTCTGTTAGCAATCAAAGTCAGGTACACAAAGAGCCCACGGCCCCCATAATCCACTCTGACTGCACCCCGTCCTGAGATGAATGAGCAGCGTGTTAAAAGACAGGGCTGCTGCCTGGGGCCGTACGGGCAGGAGGACGCTGGAGAGAGAGAGAACGGAGACCACCTTCCGTGTGGGACTTCCTGCACTTGCCATGCTCTTATAGAGTTCCAGTGGCAACACCTCCAGGCGACCGCTGGTTCAGGGGAAGCCCTCGGCCAGGTGCTGTAATGTGCATCTCACCATCCTGCTATAAAAATAGTCCTGATGATAAACTGAGTGTGTCAGACAGAAAGCAAACACGAAAATTGGACGAGTTCAACCCATAACTGTTATCGGACATTTGTCTTTTACACATTTCCTACCATCAGAGGAGTGTCACTCCAATAACTTGGATTATAGGGGGAACATATGAGCTGCATTTTGAGCAAGGTCACCAGAGACAGAAAAACCTACCGACAAAAATGTCTACATTGTGAATTTCAGTACCTTAAGAAAAGCGCTAAAACATACTAAAAACGAATGTTTTAAGCATTAAAATGTCACTCCTGCAAAACATTGAGCAGAAAAATGCTTTTAATACTGAAGTCAGGTACAATGAACATCCCTAATTTTCTGCCGATTACAAGCACCGGTTGCTAACGACAGTCCACTAGTTTAGCTAGAGAATAATATAAATACGCAAGTTCAATGTTGTATTAGCTCGATTAATTAAATTGTCCATCCAGCTAACTAATGCAGCATAATGCTAGCAAGCAAGTTAGCATTACCTAATGATGTCAAGTAATCATAAACCCCAAAAGCAGGCTGGCAAGATAAAATAGGGTACTTACGCTCCCCGACGAGTAATATCCTTACGTCCTTTCTCATCTTTGCAACTGCTTATTTATTCACAAATCAAAGTCTTTCATAAATAGCATTTGCAATTTCAGGTGCCGTCCGACACAGCAATCTTTTATGTAGCTAATGCAATGTCAGGCCTGCGCAGTGCACCTCGCACTATCAACTGTCGGCGGCTCTTTGTAGGACAAACCGGACGGAAGGTTTTTTAAAGATTCTTCTGGAGCTTGGTTCTCCTTTCAACTATTTTAGTTTCCCTCCCAACAGTGATACAGTCAACAGGTGCTTGATGTACACAATTCCTGAAGTTATGTTAATTCCTCTCGTTTCGGTACTTTCATGACATTTCGCTGTAGATGCTTTCAACGCACACCTCCTCCGGCTGACCTCCAGTATCCGGCAACTACGGCAGGCCGTAACTGTCAAACGTAGCCAGGCAGAAGTAAACAAAGGCAATTTATTGCCGCCTAGAGCCATTTGTTAAAAACAGCAACATAAAAATGGTCAATGCTGTAAATAAAATACACGACTTCGATATCAACAAATACATTTTGAATAGATTATTTTTGTACTGTATTTTGTATATAAAATTAGTTAATGAGTGATACAGTGATCAACCAAACTGCTTTTCATAAGTAATTACTTTATTTATGAAATATCTGAAGTTTGCTGATTAATTATGTGCACAGTAAGTTATTTACCACCACAGTGACCTATGTATCATGCTGTTTTAGTTACTATAGAACAGTCTCAACAGTTCAACAATCCTCAGAGCTACATTTGGTTTCAGCTCAACTGTAAGTTGTGGTGATGCAATGGTGGATACTAACAACAGCATTTGATGGTGTCATTTGATTCATGTAACCAAAAGTACAATAATCCAGTACAATCCCATTGTTCCATGGGATAGATAAGTGTAACTGGTTTGAGGTGGCTCAGCAGTGGCAGTAGTATTTTCTTGTACATCTCTCCGTCATCCTTTCAGGTTGGCTTCAGCTGAAACAAGATCCATTTACTTATAGTCATCATTACTTTCCATTTATTGTTTAGTTAATGAATCCACTAATACATTTGACTTTGTGTAAGCTGAGCTGTGTGCTGGCTCTTACTGGTGTAGTCCTGAGGTTGCATGGGTTTCGCCATGACTAGCTTGAGGGCTTCCATCCACTCTTTCTGCTCCTCCTTCCGCTCACACAGGAAGGCAAACTGACGTTCTTTGGTCTCCATAACAATGCCATACTTCCACTTGTTCCCTCTGGCCCCCTTTGGAAGACTCTCCTTTACAGAAAAGCCGCTGCTCTCCGTGCCGATGAACACTGCCTTCTGCTCCGTGGCATCCTGGACAAACACATACGCACAAGCAGTTTTTATATACCATTGGTGTGTGTAGAATTTGGTCTGTGAATAATCGCTTGAACTGAAAAGGATAAGGGTAACTGATTCTTCTACCAGTTGGCCTTTGAAGTAGAGGAGCTTTCTTTCTTGGGCATCCAAGATGAACCATCTCTTCTTGAATTGCTCCAATTGCTATCCAAACATTCATAGACACATGCACATTATCTCAACACATACTGAATTGGTAACAAATGGTAATATTTTATGTGTGTGACATTCCAGAAATTCCAACCGTAGGGCCTGTCTTCTCCATGTACCCTTCTTTAAGGTAGTTTCTGGTAATCCTGGGAACCAACTGTCAAAATTCAAAGAAATTTAAAGAAACAAAGAACTACGGTCTTTATTTTGAATTACATTGTTGTCAATGGCTAAATTTGGTTCAAGAGACAACATTTTGCACAGCTCTTATTTGCAAACCAGTAGATTGGGAAAGAAAGGGCTAAATGCATTGCACCTTTGAAGAAGTAGTTGATACAGTCTATTTCAGATAGATGTACACTGTACAATACGCAGTGTTGTGAAGAATTTAAATGAAAGAGCACTTACTTCTTTGTCACTTCCTGTGGGATAGGCTGTTTTTAGGTAGGCAAAGCGAGCAGCTCGAATGGCATTGAACCAAGTGACAATCTCCTGCAGGGAAGAATGATCAAATCGTTTTGCACTTGTATATTCCTGTTTAACAACCCTGTGTTTTATCCAATGTACAGCCAATGTGTATTTATGCAACAGGTATTTTATATATTTGTATTCAATGTTTTATATATTTGTACGTCGTTTTTTTGTATGTGTGTGCTTTGTATTTTGCATACTGTGTACTTTGTTTTGGTGACCTGTTTTTATATTCATTTTGTTTTTCAATTTCTTGTTTTTATATTGGCTGCTGGAACGGCACAATTTACCCTTGAGGATGTATAAAGTACCAACTACTACTACTAGAAGAGGTTTCCATAACAATATGTTGGTATGCCCTTGTTGTACCACCTGTGTAGCATAGAGTCAATCCCTAAACTAGATACCTTTAAGATCGGACCCACCTCACCACTCTCATGGTAGACATAAAGGTTTCTAGTGTGGGTGTCCACCAGGTAGCTGATTTGAAGTCCATTGGCATGACCAATCTTGTCAGGTTGGAAGGTGACATTCAGATCTTTTATGTGGATACATGCTTTAGGTTTTTTGGACTCCTGGTGATAAAACAAAATAATGCACAGATGTCCAGTCAGAAAACAACTTTGAACTTTTTTACATAAGTTTCCATGAGTTCCATTTAGTTGTTTGGATGGATGCAAAGATAAACAAGCGGATGCTTCATTATGAAGTCTTCACCACACTTGGACTCAACACACCCATCTCTTGAGTGTGAGAAGGAAGATAAAGCTGACTTACATCCTCCTTGTTATGGTAAGTCAAGGTGAATTCTGCCTGTGACAGGATAAACTTCCTCTTCAGATACTGTCCATTCACCTTCCCCTTCTTCAACAGCATTCCCTCATAGAAACCTGGAATGAAACCAATAACATGCACTACATATTGTAGTCTTTCCTGTATGTTTGGTTTTTCAAGTAGCTCCACCTAGAAGAATCTAGTTGCACCTAGAAGTTGGAAGTAGTTCAATAGTTAAAATATTTTGCAAAATGCAAAGTAGTGCGCAAAAATGTAGGTGTAAGAGGTGTAATGTCTTTTGATGTGACTTTAAGGAGACATAGAGACACTTCTTCACCTGTGGTATATCCCAGAGGTGGATACTTTGTCACTCCGGTAAACTCCATCCTTTCATACTTAGCTCGAATCCACTGCTCCCTCAAGACACTGGAAAAATGTTAATTGATATGAGATCCCCTTATATTGTTCCAGGCATGACATGCCTGCAGAGCTTCAAGGCATTGTGAATAAACGTATAAAATAGGCCATTTTAAATCAGAACATCTGGGGCAAAACACTTCTGAGAGCCAATATGTTACTGATACAATTACACTACATTTTAATCAGTGCTTAACTTCTGTATTTTCAAGAACTATACAAGACCGTTTGCTTCCCCTTTCTACATGGGAGTGTCAAATCAGCAAGACTTACTTCTCAAAAATGCATACTTTATCTTTCTCAGCCAATGGTGCCAGGCAATACTTACGCACAATCATCTTTCTGGGGCCGGTAGTAGTACACCGGGACTGATTTCTCATACTCGACCTTAGCAGTCGCATTTCCATTGGATTTCATGAACTTCAGTTACACCCCAATAAACATCCATAAAAACATAGTACATCAGAGTACATCAGAATGACGTAATGAAAACTAAGGTCCAACAAATTACAGAATATAACTGTATTATTCCATACCTTGACCAAATCATCTTCCCAATAGTCGAGACTTATAGATTTGATGCGACCGGAGAAGTTCCGGTGTACCCCAGAGCATTTTAGACACACAAACACTCCCAGTTTACACGATGCCCATTCTGGCTCTGTTGGATGTTTAGAACAGCTTACTTTACTTCATGTTTAGATTGACCCGCATCCTTTACACACACACATATATATGTATATACATTACAATAATTGCTGGTTGCTAGATTGAAGTAATTCAACAATCAACTTGTTATCGATTATTTCCCACACGCACACTCACCAGGCGCGCCACAGTCTGCGCAATGACTGTTGTCCGGCAGTTTCACTAATTCCTGTAAAATCTTTTTGTTTCTTTCCCGTCCTTCCATTATCTTGCGATGAAAGATGCTACGTGTGGTATTGGAAATCCTAGGTGCATACTGCACTCCACACGACCTAATTTGAAGCAGTTAGTTAACTGGAATTTGTGTACGACTGTATGCCAATCAACTCTTAGCGTCTTTCTCTTTTAACCGAATACCCCGGGGTTTATACCTCCCACGGCTGAACACTACAAAAACATGGCGCAACGTTTAGGCATTTTTTTTCTTCTGTTGCACCAGTTTGGTCATTGCAATATCATAGACAACCTCGAGGCAAAAAGTTATTAATGTAGAGCAATAAGAATTAAATCAAAATACACCAAATGCTAAAACGTGAAAACTTTATTAACTCAAAATAACATTGTGATTCATGATGAAATTATATAGAGATGCCACACAATCATAAGGGCAACAAGTGAGGTCGAGAGTGCATTAATAAAAAATAGTTAGTATTGACAGAAACAATATTTATACAAGCCAATCATTTCTACACGTGTGCTTTATACTGTACAGGTGTGTTAACTTCATGCAAGCACCAATACAAAAAAAGATACACCATTGCATCCACCAGCAAAGCCTCATTTATTACAGCATTTAGAAACGTTTCCGTTTCTACGCAACAACATCCCTAAAACAATCTCTCCCACATATTAAAAGACACAACTACCGTTTAATAATTACTGTACAAATGCATAATGAGCTGTCAGTACGGCCCCAGGTTCAGGCACCTGACGAGAGGACTGATTCAATCTCATCTCTTCTGTTAGCAATCAAAGTCAGGTACACAAAGAGCCCACGGCCCCCATAATCCACTCTGACTGCACCCCGTCCTGAGATGAATGAGCAGCGTGTTAAAAGACAGGGCTGCTGCCTGGGGCCGTACGGGCAGGAGGACGCTGGAGAGAGAGAGAACGGAGACCACCTTCCGTGTGGGACTTCCTGCACTTGCCATGCTCTTATAGAGTTCCAGTGGCAACACCTCCAGGCGACCGCTGGTTCAGGGGAAGCCCTCGGCCAGGTGCTGTAATGTGTTCTTGGGCAGGCCCAGGTGGATGGACTCCAGGTAGTGGAGGAATCTAAAAGGAGGACAGGGACGTAAACAATCAGGACATCTAAGCTTTACGTGGTCGTACGTCATGAAATGAGCTCAATCCATGAACCCGTGTCAGTATAACTTCACAGGTCTTCCCCCCCCTGCCCCCCCCCCCCGATTTCTAATCCCGAGCCTGTGGTCTCACCGGCGTTTGGTCTTGCCCTGCTCCTTCAGTGTCTCCGTTTTACAGATTGCTCGTAGTGTGGGCAGGTAGTCGAGGGCTACCGCCCGTCGGTTCCCCAGGGTCCCGTTAACCGACAGGAAGGTGTCCATCACTCCCCTCCTAGCCTGGAGCACTCTGAAACACATAAGACAGTGAACACAGCCTTTAGCAACAGTAGCCAGATCATTCCTCTTCATTCGCCACATGTTGTCATCGTTCCATCGCTAAAGAGTGAACACAATATTTTGGAATTGGAACCGTAATTGGACTTACTTGGCTTCACAGGGGAGGTCCAGGGTGAGGCTGAAGCCTTGTCTGTGAGGGGCCACCGGGAGAGAGAGCTCCTTCACTGCTTCCTCTCCCAGCTCCCCCCCTAGAGCCTGGGCCCTGGTCAATCCCACCTCCACCCCTCGTCTACACCTCTGGAAGCTCAGAGCCTCCACCATAGCCTGGATCTCCAGCCTGCTCTCTCCCTCGGCCCAGCTCCCTCGATCGCACTCCTCCCTGGGCTCGTCTGTCATCCCGTCCTTCACCTCTGCTCTGCTCGCGAGGCCAAACGCCAGCGAGCCTCTGGCGCCCCCTGGCCGCGTGGCTGGGTGGAGCAGGGAGGAGTCCAGGAACGACATGTGGTCCAGAAACTCAGCCAGGGAGCTCAGGCAGCGAGAGACGGGCTCACTCTTCACCCTCTGCTCTGGGGTTAACGGCACCCTTCTCACCCTCACGGGAGCAGCGGTGCCGCCGCCGCTCTCTTCCTGGACGTCCGTCGAGGCGTCTTCCGGTACCCGGGACGCCTGAGGGGCGCGGTGCGGCTCGCGCAGGGACAGGAAGGCGTCGCCAGAGTCCGAGTCGGAGTGGAAGGGGTCCCGGTCCTCCAGGCAATGCTGCCTCTTCTTCCTCCTCTTCATGGCGGAGGAGCGCTTCAACGGGCTGCCGCCGTCCGAGCCCTCTGCCGCCTGCGGCAGGCCGACAGGGGGCAGGCCGTCAGGGGCGAGGCTGGCCGCTTCCAGGGGCTCGGCGAAAGGCACGTCCTGGATTTTGCCGAGCGCTTGTGGATTCCTCGGTGCCGTGATGGTCAGGTGAGTGACAGGGAGGGGTAGTATTGCCTCCATGTTGGAGTAGAGCAGGTCCAGGCCTCTCCTCCGGCTGGCCCTCAGCACCTCCAGGCAGCCTGGCTCTGCTGCGTTCTGGCTCTGAGGACACACACACACACGTGTTGTTATTAGTTGATTTTGTTTTTATCATCGTTACGTATACACCGAACCGATGTATGAGCGTTTAACTTCGTTTTGGTTGTCCACACAGAACAAACCGCATATTTAAGTTTGGAAGTTTACGCTAGGCTTGTTCCCTGAGGTGTCATATACTGTAAATATCATTGGACTTATTTTGTCTTTGTGTGGCCATGGTCTAACACGACTCCTACTCCGGGACAGTGTCAGGCCCCCTCACCTGATCCTACACTGAATGTACCACAGGGAGGGTCATTACTGCAGCTGTATTTATTTGGTTATTTTTTGGCACTGGATGATATGGCTGCTGTGTTTTGATTTCCTAATGTTGTGTTTTAAATGGGCTTTAAAAATATATATATATATTCATGCCCGACTTGGCCAGGGCACAGCTGTAAAAGATATTTTTTTAAATCTCAGTGAATCCTCGTGAGGGAAAAAAAAAACACCAACCGTGAGCATGTCCAGCACATCTCTGTCTGGCTCCACATTCAGCAGTCCCAGCATCTGCTGAGTGCAGCCCGTGTCACAGGGAGGCAGGGCCACCTCCTCGCACACGCCGCCGCCTGCCGCCCCCTCTACCTCCACCCCGGCCTTCGCCTGGGACTCTGCGGATGAACACAGTCAGCAGAAACAACATGACGACTACGGAAAATCGATTCAAAAAAAGGTGTCAAAACGGCCATTTTGTTTTTCCAACGTTTTTTTTCCCCGGGAGTTTGCCTTCCAGGATGTCCTCTCTCCCCGCGTCAGTACCTGTGCCGAGCGAGCGTGGGGGCACACAGGCAGCGGGGCGCCCCCCGGAGCTGCGTGTCCAGTACTGCAGGTGCAGAAGGCTCTGGCGGATGTCACAGCCGTTGAGGCTGAGCATGGTGGACACGTCCCCGGGGTCTGTCCTCGTGTTCTCAGCCAGGCACAGCAGCTGCAGGTAGCTGCCCACGTTCACCTGGACGGACGAGGGGAGGCGCGCCGTTAGCAGCCCACACACTCGTGATTGTTCACTTGGAAACGAATGAGGATCACCGCTGTGGTGGGCTAGCCTGGATCACTCAGGTAGCCATGTTTGTTTGTTTACGGGGTTAGTTACACGGTACTCAGCAAACGGTGTTGACCATAGTGGATTTCTTACCACTGATGGAGTATTGAAATGGATTTCCTCAAAGAATCCATCAAATGTTGTACTGAAGCTTGGATCTAAAAAGATATATATATATATATATATATATACAAAAAAAGAGATAGATATTAGATAACTGTTCCAGAATACCATCAAGAGCATAAGGGCACATAAAGACGACACTCCTGCTCCGTATTTACACTTCTATCTACAAGACCACCAGGGCCCCCGTGGGCCTGGTCCTCTCACCGCTGGTGGTCAGGATCACAGGTCTCTTGGTGGTGGCCATGAAGGTCTTGATGGCGGCCAGGAAGCCCGAGTCGTCATCCAGGATGACGTCCACCTCCTCGAACAGGATGAGCGACGTGGCCGTCTTCTTGCTGTTCTCCTCGCTGGGAGGCTCTGTGGCGCTGCCGGCTGGCGGGGGCTCTTTGAGGGTCTTGGCGGCAGTCTCCTTGGGTTTGGGGGCCTTATGAGGAGCAACTGCGTTGAGGTAGAGACAGAGGGATATGACGTGTCTGACTAGACAGCAGGTGCGGTGGGGTACATACACAGCGTAGACCTACGGAGAGCCAAAAGGGCCATTTGACCCTCTACAGGACGTAAGGTGACTCGTACCTGTTGGCTGAGTCTTGTCAGGGTTGGCGGGCTCTTTGCTGGGGGGTCGTCCCATCTTGAAGAAGCTGGCCAGGGAGGTGGGAGCCAGGCCTCCCCTCTTAGGGCCGCGGGGGGACTGGGGGACTTTCCTGGGGGAGGACACCACCCTACGAGGGGTGTTCACCTTCCCTGGGGGGCGGGATGGAGACGACAACTGTTAAGACTAAAACTACTAAGGCGCTTAAAGAGTTTTATTCTTTGTTCTTCTCAGTCTTCTCATCCCTTTGCATGCTAGCATGGCACCCTACTTAACGATTCTTTAAAACAAGTCAATAAACTCTAACTACAAAACAAGACGCGTTTTTCTGGGGGTATGAAGTGCGCTCTCCACTCACTGGGAGAGTAGCCCAGCCGGGCGGAGCAGCTGTTGAAGTAGGTGGGCTTGTGGGTGTTGACTCCCTGGATGTCCACCTGGTGGGACTGGGTGGCCTCCTTCAGCTGGGACAGGATCTGCCTGCCGCTGCGCTGCGACGACGCGTTCACTTCGAAAACCTAGAGGGAGGTGGGTGGGCGGGCAGGCACGCATTTACAAAAATGATATCGAGAAACAAGACAGAAGATTTGACAACCTTTCCAACAGTGACCTTAATCTTCTCGGCCCAGTTTCCCCAACATGGATTAAGCTTAGTCCTAAAGAGTAAAATTCTATGAAGATCTGGATTGAAAACGTTTCGTCTAGGACTCGGCTTAATCCACGTGGGGGTAACCGGGCCCCCGTGTGTACGTGTGGTTTGTCAGAGGGAGGACGGGGACCTTGAAGCCGAGCTCCTGGGCGCAGGCGTAGACGGCGGCGGTCTTGCCCACCCCTGTGGGGCCGCTGATCAGCAGGGTGTTACACGTCAGCTCCTCACCCTCCTGGGAGTCGTCCTCCCCACAGTCCCACGAGTCTGGGAGGACCACACACACAGTTCCTGTCACCGTCCATGAACAAAAGTCAAATTCAGTTGGGAGATCCCGGAGTGGATGGGCTCTCACCGTTGCTGTTTCCTTCCTTCTGCTTCCTCTGTTCCTTGCTGTCCTCTCGGTCGGTTCGGAGCTTCCATTCCTTGAGCCAACTGCAAGGTAGGGCGGTTCAGTCGAACTTTAGGCGGACGATACCGGACCGAAATGCCTGTCCAATTAGCGCGTCTAAGCCCACTGAATCACTGTTTTGTATCGTCCGGGGTGACTCGTGTGTCCTTGTGTACAGAGGAGACGCGCTCGCCTTTACCTGTGGAGTCTCCTGACTGAGCCGGTGTTTCCTATGACATCGCTGGAGTGCTGCGGTTGGTACTTCTCGGTCCACAACACGTCCTCCTTCATCGAGTCTGTTGAAACATGGACACGGCAAGTCACCCAACACGGTCGAATGACATTTACAATGACGGGAAACAAACGTAAATAGATGTACTTCCGAGACAGAGCTAGTGTGTGCGATAGACGAATGCGTTCTGCAGAGAAGGGAGACTGGCGTTTTGGAGTGGAAGTGAGAAAACACGACAGAGTAACGCGGCGGATATCGCTATTAAAGACGACGTGCGTTGCTTTGGCGACCGCCTTGACTGAAAAGTGCTGCGGGAAACCCTGTAATGTTCGCGAGGGCAGGTTTCTCACCTAGTTTCCCAGCCTCCTCTGACACAGGAGAGTCGTCCAGAACCACCACTATGTCTCCAGAAGGAGGGAGAGGCGTGGTCTCTATTGAGGGGTCTTGCTGTCTGTCAGCCCCCCTGGTCCGCCCTCGCCTCCTGGGGGGCTGGGGTTCCGGGGTGGGTGCAGCACCTGGAGCCTCTGTGCCCTTCTCCTCCCCCTCAGACCTGCTGGACCTCTGCTTCTTGGTCACCTTCACCACCACCTCATCCACCCGCTTCCTCTTCCCCCCCACCGCCTCGACAGATGCAGGGGCGCCGAGGGCTTTGGGCACAAGCGGGACCTCTACAGCATCATGAGACAAGAGGAAGTATTACGACAAACAGCTGACATTACACCGAATCAAACAGAAAATATAGTCGTCGTCCCGTCCCCCCTGTCATGATGAGTTCTTTCATCTTCCCCTCTCACCCGAGGTGGCGCACGGCTGGAGGTGATCGGCCCGCCTCTTCAGGAAGTGAGTGAGGAACCTGTGTGCCGGGAAGGGAGGGTTGGCCGCGCTGATCTCCTCGGCGAGCAGCTGACGAGCCTTCTGAGAGATCTCCTCCCTCCAGCCGGAGCCCTGGGCCCGGGAGAACGGCAGATACTGAGCATGACCGGGTGTCGAAAGAGAAAACCTCCTGGGCCCTTGTCAAATACAACGTTTGGACTTACCTCCTTAGCATGGACTCGAGACACTGGCACAGTCTTAGAGAAGGGGGAAGTGTGTACACATGGGAGAGGGTTCGATGAGAGGCTTTTCACCTCCTTTAAGCCTTGTAGTAAAGGTGTGACAGGCCACGGGAGAGTCCAGAGAGAGCAATCTGTCAATATAAACACAAAGGGGGCTGTCTCAAATTCAACATGTCACCATGACAACAAAGCTCCTCTGAAGTACCTACCCATTAAGTCTTATATAGAGATGACATCACAAGACAAAAAAGGGGGTGAGGGCTGTGCGACTCTCGACAAATTGGGTAACAAAAATAACTGGACCCCTGTATGAGGATCCTTGTAATATGTAAAGCACTTTGGTGACATGTGTCACGTTGAGGTGCTCTGTTGTTTGTTGATGGTGCTGGGGTTTTGTAGGTATCGTAGTTGTCCGTTTGTGTGACAATTGCTGCAAGCCACACAATGAATTTCCGATGAACATATCGAACTCACCCTGTGGCGTCTGCAGGACGTGTACAGTGGGCTGGAAGGAGGAGCAGGAGACGGAGTAGGCCTCCTGGGAGGCAACACTTCTGGCTATCTGCCTCTTGAAGGATTCAGGAAGGCCACTCTTCAGGAACTCTCTGCGTGCTCTTAACTGCTCCTCATCCTGGGAGTTCTCCGAGCCCTCGTGGCTGGAGAAGACCCCATGTGAGGTTAGTATGGGAGTGTCAGTGCATGGAGAATTCTACAATGTTGGAAATGATATGAATGACAGAACTAGTTTGGCATACGTAAAGGCACTGAGTTCACAAGAAACATGTACATGCTTTTCTCTGTCTCTACCTGCTTTCATCAAATATGGATATGCCTGTCGACGCCCTCTGTGCCTTTCTACCCAGGACCAATGGGGTGGCTTTGGAAGCTGGAAAGAATTCAAGTAAAAAAAATTTTTTTAAAAACACGATTTAACATTCCGAACGATTGCTTTCTTTATGCTCATTGGGAATTTCCAGTGGAACCCTTGTAAGAGTGACAAAATACCTGCTGGATTCTTGGCAGCAGGTTTCCCCAAAACCTCATTAAGACTCCGTAACCGTTTCTGAGATTTTCTCTTTGTCTGTGCAGAGTCACTCTGCCCCTCCTCTAAGCAAACCACAGACTCCTGCACACAAACAAAAAGACAATTTTTGATTAATTAAAGCAGTTTGCAGAAAGGTAGGCAAATTAAGACAGAAATATCCTCCTCTTCAAATATAATTATTTCTTGTTATCTGATTCCAGTACCTCATTCTCACAGAAGCTCCTTATGGTGGAGGTATGACTCCGCGAAGACCTTCGTAAAGAACCCCGATCCTTTGAGGTATCCTTCTTGTTCTTTTGTATCGCTTTGGCTTTTTCTACCAACTTTTTGGCCTGCTTTCTTTTCTTAGAGGCATTTGATCCCTGAGCAAGACAAAAATGATTGTTTATTGCCACCTGTAATGTCATTTTGTTAATACAATACAAATGTGCACAGCAGTTTGTTTTTCATATAGCTCATAACATTTACCTTATTAGCAGGAGGACTCAGTATTTCAAAGTCACTAACGGCTTCAGGCGTTGGAAAGACCCGTGTGAATTTCATCCTAACGGGAATATACATCAATATAAACAAAACATGACAAAATATGTTTTCACAACAAAACATACAGACACTAAATGGTCAATTGTTAACGTCTTACCTGATGGGACTTTCCTTCTCGTCAGGAGGGGAGACCATCTGAGCCAGGAACACTGGCTGGTGTCTGGACCTGGGGGTTGACATGTGGGCCGGGCTGTCCGGGGGGACCCCGGCATCGTTACCCTTCTTACGGCTTTTTGTCTTTCGAGTTGGGTTCAAAGTCCCAGCCTCCTTGGCTACACATACCGGTCTGAGGGGGATTTTTCTTCTGGGTCTCTTGACTGTTGGTGTGGTGGTGGAGGTGGACGTGGTGGGCATCACTGCCGGTTCTTCTTCTGCCTCTTGAGTTCCTGTCTCCTTGGGGTCGGGTTCTGCCTGTGTGGCAGGTGAGGGAGAGGACTTCTCGTTCTGGGCCTTCTTCCTCCCTTTTCTTCCTGGCTTCTTTTTCATTCCCTTTTCCTCCTTGTCGCCATCACTGGGCTGTTCAACTGCAGGAACACTGGAGATGTCCCTGTCAGCTCCCTCATCCCCAGCCTCCTCTGGGACCTTATCTGCAGGCTGCTTCTGCTTGCCCTGTCCCTTAGCTAGCTTGGCTTTTGCTCCCTCCTGGCTGGGCTGCTTGAAGGCACTCATGAACTGCTTTCTTTCGGCCTGGCTGCACTTGGGTGTGGAATCAGACTCCACCATTGCCAGCTCCAGGTCCTCCTCTTGGAGAACCACATTAGACTTCCGTTTGGGGATAGGCAGTAGCTCAGGCCTTGGCTGGGGATGCAGAGAAGAGGAAGGCCTTACTTCCAATGGGCTCCCCTCCCCTTTCCTCCTGGCGAAGATGGAGGCCACCTTCTTCTCCACAGCCCTGGCAGGCTCATGGTTAAGGGAGATGGCGTGCACCTCTGCCTGGAAGGTGAGGGTTCTGGGAGACACTTGAGGACCTTCACAACCAGCTGGTTTGGGGACATCCGCCACATCTCCCTCTTTCTCTCTCGACTCCACGCTGTCTTTGCTCTTCTCGTCCTCCATCCCATCTTTCTTGCTCCCCTCGTCTTCCTCTCGGTCCTGACTCTGCAGGAAGTCCTCGAAAGAGATGGTGATGGTGCTGCTATTGAGTTGAGATGCCTCATCCACGTTCACCTCCATGCTCACGTCACATAAGGACTGCTCGGCCTCCTCCACCTCAGGTACACACTCCTCCCCATCGTGCTGCTCCTGTTCCTGCTTAGCTTTCCCTTTCCTTGCTCTTATCCCAGCAGGCTGGGCACGTTCTACCTGGTCAACGGGGGGTCCTTTAGCGACGAAACCGTCAGCGGATTTCCCTGACTTTTTCTTGGTAGACGTAGAGTCTTTTTGATCAGGTTCCTCTTTATGACCCTGTTGTGCAGTGACAGTTCCCGATCGTTTTTTTCCTATGGTGTCCTCATCCACACAAGCGTCAGCACAGACCTGGGCCAACAGAGCAGCTGTGTCACTCCCCAAGATGCCAGAGCCACTCACTGTCATCTCCCCGGAGCTTCCATCATCGCCGAGGCTTTCAACAATCACACACTCATCTGTGGAGCCCTCCGTTTCCTTCTCCTGGAGCCGCCTAGCAGCTTTGCAGGGCCTCCCCCGTTTTTTGGGGAGCTTAACTGGCTGCTTCACAGTCTTCTCCGTGCCGCTAACAACCTGATGGGACTCGTTTCCCTGCTGGTTTTCTTTTGACTGCTCTGCGGTGGTGTCCTTCTCTCTTTCGGGTGGGGTCTTGCGATTGAAGTAGTCCACGATGTTGTTGGACCGAGGGGGAGAGAAGGGTTTCTCCATCGACTTTGGCACAGGGGAAAAGTAGTTTGTGATGGTCTTGACAGCTGGAGTGTCCACACTTTTGCGTGGTTTCTTGCATGGCTGTGGAAAAGAGAATGTACACAGAGAATGTGTGGCCCATATTCCTCATCCCAACATTGACCAACGTTTAAGTTCAATGTTGTGACATGCACTAGCCCATTCAGTATGGATGCTGAGCACGCACTGTTGCTCCAAATCAATGACGTAAACATACATACCTGAGTCTCAAAGTCTTCAATGACAGATGCCATTGCAACAACGTCAGCCATAGTTCAACAGACCTATAATAATGACAATGGTTTGTTTCGTTGTTTTAATGTCTAGAAACTGGAGCTGGAAGTGCAAGCTAGCCAGGTCTACACTACTGCTTAATATTCGTCACATCCGACAAGCAAAATAATAGAACAGGTTTGGAAAACAAGTCAGCGCCTTCGCGAGCTAAGTGACAGCAGAACAATGGTACTGTACAGTACACGAGCGTGACCCAAAGAGTACTTGCCAGTTATAATGTCCGCGCGCACATCCAGTGACGAATAAATTCAATAAATCCCAATGTACTAGACAAAGTCACGATAGCAACTGTCATTATGTACAGTTCAGTTATGTTGCTGCCAGGTAAAGAGGCTACATTTACAAGAAACTATTATCTAGCGTTACTAGCTAGCTACTACTAGCGACGCAAGCAATTTATGGCAGTGTCATAGCTTAAAGGCTTGAGTCAATAGTAACTAGCTGCTCAAAATACTTAACTATAACAAAAATATTGTCAGCAAAATTGTGTCTAAAAACCAGTTATGCATGCAAATAAAGTCATGCATGTGTAAGAAATAACTCCAAATGCTTCGTAAAATTGAAAACTGGTCACTGTCTATGCTTCTCAAAAAACGCGCCTGTACTGTCTATACAAAGAGCGCCAAATTCAGAGTACCTACGCTTTGTACGCCGGGTGTCCCCAATAACGCAAGGCGTCAATAACGCGTTGTTCCATATTAGACATTCTCTGGTTTCACCATTTCCACTGTCCAAGGGGTTGGTGGGGTGGACCTTACAAGATATAACAACTATATACAATCTTTATGTAACTAGTAAATTAACAACTAGAGATACATTATATTAGCTTTTCTCTACAATTCGCGACATGTAGCCTCTTATGAAGCAAACTCCGTTCACAGGAGTCCCAACTGGAAAACAAAGTTTACAAAAACGAGTGCACCTATGCCCAGTGAGCTAACCTTTGACATTACCGGCGCAACCAATCACGAAAATAGACGACATAAACAGATGTTATGTTTTTGGCAATGGCAGCAAATTTACTAAAGTCTGCAAAATACTTTTTGCAAACCATAATAAATTATGATAACGTTTGAAAAGTGACAGGGTCAATGCGTCACTGCTTTGTTACTGTGACAAGTTTGAACACGGTGGGTTTATTATGGGTTGACATGACATCCTTAAATTATGATAACAGAGCTTTAAGACAGACGGAATTTTTTTTTTCATGTTGTGAAATGTACTTTTAGCATGACATAATTTCTAAATTTGTGTAGTTGACTTTACGACGTAGATAAGATAACTCAAATGAACCTTTACGCCCGCCCTTCAATCTCTGATTCCTTCCCTTGCCTTGCTCCTCCCCGAATCTTGGCCGTTCGACTTCCCGCTCCTGCGCAGCTCTACCCTGGCCTAAACAGTGATTTAACTTTGGTCTTCTCACCGCCGTTTTTCTCTTGGCGAACATGTCAGAGTACGGTGCGGTACCACCACCCGGGGCCGGGTCAGCTCTCGGCGGTCAGGCAGCAATCGGGAACGGTGGAGGAATAAAAAAAGATGCCTTTGCCGACGCCGTACAACGGGCCCGGCAGGTAAGGGAAGGGGAGGGTTGCTAGTATGCGCGTGAGTGCAACTCAGTGAGAAGGGGAGGAGGGTGTCGTTGTGCTATCTAGCTAGCAAATAGCTATCTTGCTAGCAGTTAGTTAGCTACAGTAATTCGAGAGCCTCAGCATTCTAAAAGGGAGATTATGCTTGATTGAATTTAGGCAATTCTTCGATGTAGCTAGCTGAGGGTACCTTTCTGTTCTAAAGAGCATGTGTTATAGTGTAGTTGCCAGCTATTGTTAGCTAGCTAGCTAGGCTAGCTAACAAGCAAACTAGCCAGTTAGCGTGCTCCCTTGCCTACAAATGCAAAGCTGTCAGCAGGTAACCCATAGGTAAGCCAGTTAGCTAGCTACGTATTGCAAGATTCTGCCAATTCCAGATGATAATTCGACCTGAAATCAACGCATTAAAAGTTAAATGTTTATATGTCCCGGCTGTCTGTAGCTACCTCTGTGCATACACATTTCGTTAGAAGATATTACGTTCTGTGTACCAGATTGCTGCAAAGATTGGTGGCGATACCGGAGTGCCCCCTATGAACAACAGTAATGCATCTGATGGCTTTCCATTCTCTGCACAAAAAAGACAGTTGGAAGACCCAGGTAACTAAGATTCATTCTTTTTGCATGTACACAGAACACACGGAACAGTAGTCAACTTTCAAATCTATCATGTTATTTCTTATAGATCAACCGGAGAGTAAGAAGATGGCTACACAGAGTGATATTGACTCAGCTACAGCATTATGTAAGTAGTACCTTTCTTGTATACAGCGGTATTCAAACTGTAAATATTTCATATTTGAGCACTAGCCAGTCACTCACAGCAACCCGGTTGGTGCTCATGTTTATATGAAATGTCTTTGTCATGTCCTCTTCTTCATGTGAATCCTCTTGCTGTCTCCCCCTTCCTCACAGCTATTGGAGCACAACTGGCCGCTCTTGCCCAGCAAAGGTAACGAGTCTGTGTTTTCACAACACCTGATGTATTAAATGCTTAATATTTGCATTTCCCTTGTAAAAGTCAGAGCGTAGGTATGATTTGTGTCTGATCTCCACCTGCTCCTCTCTCCCTGACAGTAGCAGCAGACCCTCTTCCACCTCAGAGGAGTACAGCGTTCCTGATAGCATGGTCGGACTCAGTGAGTACATCTATCAGCACGTCAGCCTTTGTCTATGCTGGAGGTTTTGAACATGGAACCACAGAAGCAACTGCAGAATTCTCAGAGACCCACTGAGCGTGGACAGTAACCTTCTCCTCTCCCCCAGTCATCGGCCGGGGAGGAGAGCAGATCAATAAGATCCAGCAGGAGTCGGGCTGCAAGGTTCAGATAGCTCCAGGTATGTCTCGTTTTGGTCCGAGGGGCCCTGCCCACGTCAAAAGCCTATTTGATCAGCGTTGGTAATAAAGTTATTGTTTAACCTCTAAAAGGTTTTCTTTGTGGTTGGATCGGTTGAATATTCCCTGTGCTGAGTATTAATGGCTATGGCCTGTGTTCAGACAGTGGAGGTCTGCCAGAGAGGAGCGTCTCCCTCACAGGGTCCCCTGACTCCATACAGTGAGTGCCGGACCACAGCTGCATGCTTATTGCATGTTTGTCAACAGTTATGTCATATGTCCCCCTTTCTTTTTTCCCCCTTCTAATTAGCATTAGCTGTTTTTATTCAGCCGCCTGCTTGTTTGTAATTGCACTGAGACGGTCGCTGTCTTGATCCCTGGTTAGGAAAGCCAAAATGCTGTTGGACGAGATTGTGTCTCGAGGGAGGGGCACGCCTCCCTCTTCCTTCCACGAGGCGACCAATGGGCAGAGCGGCTCTGTGCAGGAGATGATGATCCCTGCTGGCAAGGCTGGCCTCATCATTGGCAAGGGAGGAGAGACCATCAAACAGTTACAGGTACGGAGCCAGAGGAATGTTCCAGACTCGGTGTGTAAAGGTCAGTTCACACCGCCCCAACAATGTCTAACAAACACCAAATATTCTACTTTTGGGTTTAGAATGTTTGGAAAAGTAACCGCCAGTTTCACACTGCCCCAACAAACGCCAACAGGCATGTCAGTGACGGTTTGGTGGGATATCACATCCCACCAAACCAACAGAACCCAATGATTGGTGTTTTCTTGGGGCAGTGGGAACTGGCTGTGTGTGTGTGTGTGTGTGTGTTATAACTGCAAGTATTGCAACTGCAATACTTAATTGAACATGTCTGTGTGTGCTCACAGGAGCGCGCTGGGGTGAAGATGATTCTAATCCAGGATGCCTCCCAGGGACCCGACATGGACAAGCCCCTGCGCATCATCGGAGAACCATACAAAGTCCAGGTACACTGGCTGCCCATGGGGCGTTTACGGAGGGTTTCTCCGAAATATTTCAATATTTATTTACGACTCTTTCTTTGATTTTAAGCGTCAAAAGCAGCGGTTCTCAATTCTGGTCCTCAGGGACCGCCCTGCCCTGCATGTTTGAGATGTTTCCCTCTTCCAGCGCCCCGGATCCGCATGAAAGGGTTGTTATCCAGCTCAGTAGAAACCTCATAACGACCCATTCATGTGAATCAGGTGTGTTGAAGCAGGGGAACATCTAAAAACATGCAGGGCATGTGGTCCCTGAGGCTTTGTCTACAATAATCCGGATGCAATCGGAAAATTGTGTGTTTGTTTCAAAATGCTCCCTGTCCACGCTAGTGTTTTACAAAAGTTTCTCATCCTCACGAAAACGTATGAAAATGCTTTTGTCTTTGTACAAACATTTAAGAAGCTTCCACATGCGTCATTTTCCTTCTAGGTGTGTTTAGTTATTTATTACTGTGTACAAACTGAGTGACATTTAATCTTTATCGTCATTGTTTTCAAAAGTAGTGACCGGTTTTCACAGTCCACACTACAACGCGAAAGCAGGGTTTTCAAATTGATTCACTTTGGAATGTGTTTTCAAAAAGCTCAGTTTTCGCTGACAAAAACGCTGTCTGTGTGGACGGAAGGCCAAAACCGAATGGAAAGAAATGCCTTTTCAAACTAAAACCTATTAGTGTGGACAAGGCCCGTGGACCAGGGTTGAGAACCATTGATCTAAAGACTGTCGTTCCCATCCCAGTTAGTCTCAGCCTGTGACGGTATTGCTCACGTAGCAATAGTCCATGCAGCAGTTAGCGTTGTGCTTGTGCCCTGATATCTGCTCTGTCCTATGGAACTGCTCAGCAAGCCCAGGAGCTGGTTCAGGAGATCCTGAGGGAGAGGGATCACCCCGGTTACGGAGACAGGGGCGAGTACGGCTCCCGCATGGGGGGGGGAGGAGGCGGAGGCATGGACGTAAGTGTGTTTGAGTCGGTGAGAAGTCGATTAGCCAAAGGCCGAATGGATTGTAAGTGACAAAATGACTCTCGTTTGATTGGTCAGGTCCCGGTGCCTCGACACTCTGTGGGTGTGGTGATTGGACGCAGTGGGGAGATGATTAAGAAAATTCAAAATGATGCTGGAGTTAGGATACAGTTCAAACCAGGTATGACTTGATGGCGGTGCGTAGGTTCTTGTTGAAAGTCACATTGTTGTTGTTGTTGTTTTTGTTGTTGTTTTTTTTACTGGTGTTTGGCCTAACTGGTGTGCCCTTTCAGATGACGGCACAGGTCCTGATAAGATAGCTCACATCATGGGCCCTCCTGATCGCTGTGACCACGCGGCCCAAATCATCAACGAACTGCTGCAGAGCATCCGGGTCAGGGAGGAGGAGCAAGGGGTGTGTGCTGACCGACAACACACCAGTCACCTCTGCAGGACACACACACATTCTTCTGCTCTCACACACACTGTTTAATATTCTCTGGCTGGCTCGCTCTATCATGGATAAACATGTATAATAACCACACTCTACTGAGGTGCTGTTCCAACACAGGTGTATGAAACAGCCTTGTTGCTGCTGCTATAGATCAGAACATTTATTTAATGTATTTAAATGTAAGTATTTACAGCTGAACAATCTAAATCCAGGAAATGGAGCTGAATGCCTTTAAATATGAGTCATAACAGACAGTCACCGTGCATGAGCTGCAATGTAACAGTCTGCTTTCCTCCCCTTCCCCAGGGACCCCCTGGTCCTCCAGGCATGCCCCCAGGGAACAGGGGCCGTGGCCGGGGTCAGGGCAGCTGGGGCCCCCCCGGGGGAGAGATGACCTTCTCCATCCCAGCCCACAAGTGTGGCCTGGTGATCGGCAGGGGAGGGGAGAACGTCAAGTCCATCAACCAGCAGACGGGGGCGTTCGTGGAGATCTCCCGTCAGCCGCCGCCCAACGGGGACCCCAACTTCAAGCTCTTTGTCATCAGGGGCTCCCCCCAGCAGATTGACCATGCCAAGCAGCTCATTGAGGACAAGATCGAGGTACAGTTCATTCTAGCGTATTCATCTAGAATAGGCCGTTTAGTGTGATAGGGATACAAACAAACCCCGGAGACTCAACATTGAGATGATTATGGATGGATTTTTTTCTTCTCTCAAGCTGATGGATTATTGTGTGTGTTGGTATTCTGTCACGGTGGATTGTCACTACTTCTCCCAGTAGTGTGGGTTCTGATTGCCGCTTCCTGCTGTGTTTTTCCAGGGTCCTCTGTGTCCTGTAGGCCCAGGTCCTGGAGGGCCGGGCCCAGCTGGTCCTATGGGGCCCTACAACCCTAACCCCTACAACCCTGGACCCCCTGGGGCCCCTGGCCCACAGTGAGTCTTGTTTTTATCACACACACATATTTAAGCACCATATTTCCCAGTACGTCATTCATTTAGGTGATAAGCGTCAGACGGGAAAATGAAGGGAAATGAGGAGTTCTGAATGTATGTCGCGGATTAATGTCGTACATGGAGATATGCCATTACGACAAACTGCAGTCTACTGTAAACTGCAGTCTATGGAAAATGTATAGCTCCTAAATGATGAACGTGTTCTTCTTTCTTTTACCAGTGGGGGTCCCCCTGGGCCTCACCAGTACCCCCCACAGGGTTGGGGCAACACCTACCAGCAGTGGCAGCCTCAGGCTCCCCATGACCCCAGTGAGTGACCCACGACCTTCCACCCGACTCTATTGCTAGTGAAGTGGTGGCATGTCTGATGAGGAGCTACTACTCGCTTGTTGGGATATTGATATTGCATACGTTGGTACTCTTTTGTGACTGCTGACGTTGAAAAGACCGTTGGCTAAGCACAGACTGAGGCTCGGGGCTTAGCCTGGGAGTTAGGACAACGCCTCGGCCCTCCCAGTCGTTTCAGAGCAGCGGTCACAAACGGGAGTCGTTTGAACCTGCTGCCTTTAGCACCAGTGCAGAGTCTGCGCTGGGAGAATGCAGATCAGTCCCGTGTCGGGGCCGGTGATTGATAACCCTGTCTCTGTTTCTCCCCCCTCTGGTTTCCAAGCAGAGACCACTAGCAGGGAAAGCTCACCCCTATGAGGACCTCACTCCAACTGCCATCTTTTCTAGGCAAGGCAGCTGCCGCGGACCCCAACGCCGCCTGGGCTGCCTACTACGCCCAGTACTACCAGCAGCCCGGCGGAGCCGTGCCAGGCCAGCACCCCGCTAACCCGGCCGCCGCCCAGGCGCCTGGAGACCAGGCCGGCCAGACCCCCGGAGGACAGCCGGACTACACCAAGGCCTGGGAAGAGTACTACAAGAAGATGGGTGAGTCCTAGCCACTGCAACAGAGCTCAAGCCAAACGAGGGAGAGAAAACAAAATGTGAGGAACACGGTTTGTTGACTATTACTTAGACTTATTTGAAGAGCCTTTTTCCAAGTCATGTCAAAGAGGGCTTTATGCATGCCCGTAGAACTGCTCCGAAAGATCCTACAGCTCGCTTAAGTTTGGATATCGACAATATGCCGACGTCGGGTCGCTCCACGGGTGCGGTACCATGTCGATAAGCCCGCCTATTCTCTCCCCTACCCAGCCCAGGCCGGAGGCTCGGCGGCGGGGGCCGGAGGGCCAGCTGCAGCCCCCGGGGCCCCAGCCTCAGCGGGAGGCCAGCAGGACTACAGCGCGGCCTGGGCTGAGTACTACAGACAGCAGGCTGCCTACTACGGCCAGCCAGGACAGGCCCCAGGACAGGCAGCTGCCCCTCAGCCTGGCCAGGTAGGACACATTTCAGCCAGGGTGGGGGGGCCTTAATGCAGATTGGAAGGGCATTGTGGAGATGAGCGGATGCGTGTGAAAAATGCGTGCACAGACAATGAATCTCTAGTTTTGTTGTGTCAAGGGGGAAAACCCACAGTATTTTCATACATGCGACCTATGTTTCTTATAACAGCATTTTGTGTTTCAGACACAGTGAGAGGCTACAATGGAAATGTCATAATTTGAGCATGAGAGGAGGAGAAGACAGACAGGAAACCACTTCACCCAGACAGCAACTAATAGCTGCTGGGCTTCTTCTTTTTAAGTTTCTTATTTGTTTTTGTTTTAAAATAATCTTGAGTTTTTCCATGAGGGACGCCGTGCTACAACTGCAATCTCCGTGACCATCACCCATCTCCTTTTTAAATAAAAATAAAAAAAAACGTGAAAAGAACAACAACCTTTCTCACACTTTGCTGTTTGGTGGAATGGACTGCAGGGTTGAGCCCCTTATTCTTCCACTCCTCCCCTTCCAAAGCTTTTCCTTCCTTCTGTCCATCTGCCAATCAAGAACATTGACCCTGGAAACTGCTGATCAGATTCTCTCATTAAATCACCTCACCACTTCTCCACTGTCCCAAGTGTTCACCACAAGATCTTCTAGTAAAGCGACTTCTAATCCTATTACTGCATTTATAGCAATTCATGTTAATTTACCATCAATAGCATTTCTTGTATAAATTAGTGGATGGTAAGATCCCATTTTTTAAATGGCTTCATTATGAATATGCTTCTCAACTTTTTCTGTTTTGATTTGGAACATTCCCATAGCCCAGATGGCTTGGCCTCAATCTGTTCTGACCGGAGTCTAATTGAAATTTTCCTAATTGTACTTGTTGATCGTCTCCCTTTGTATATGTGTTTGGCCGACTGTGTACAGTGTCTGAATGTGAAGAACATGTTGCTACATGCATGTGTGAGTGTTTGTGATGGCACAGGAGATGTCTTTATTGATTGTGGAAAGTTAGTCAACAGCCACGGTTATATCTACAATGGGAAGCCAGCTCTTGGGAATGCTAGTTTATCTTGACAGCTGTTGATCATATGAGTGATGGTGTCATGTTTCTCCTAGGTCTGCAACCCCATTTTATTGAATGCTTGGCTTTTATTTTTTATGGCTCGTTTTTAAAAACTTCACAATAAATGACGTCATTACCTCCCCGTTCTGTCATTTAGATCACTTTTTGATTCACATAGCCTGCTCATGTGACAAATGGCTGCACTGAAACTGGCTAAGATTGGAGTCATGTTTTAATGTATCCCTTCATAGGATAGTAAAGTATTGGTGTTTATTTTGTCGGACTTGTATTAATACCGCTGAGAACGAATGGCAGCTTGGGCACTGACGAGCCTGTATTTGGCAGCACAGTGTGAATATTGTGAACAAATGACCACCAGCAGCAGCAATACTCTGTTGAATTAAAAAGGGCAAACGTCAACGTATTTTAAAACTTGTGTCCGATTGTTTTGTTACCGCTGCATGTGCTACTGTGTGCACTTGAGTCACCGCAGTCGTAACTGTCACCCTTGAGCAGGGCTCTTGCATTGAACCCCCAACTGATTCCTGTGAAATGATCTGCCTGTCCTAATTACTCCACTAGAAGTCACTGCAGGCAAGGATTCAGGGCTGTTTGGATTGAGGCCCGTCTCATTAACACATGCATGGGGTGATATTTCGAAAGCTTGATCCCTTTGGGTTATAGAGGAGTGATAAGATTAGATTTTTTAACATTGTGTGATCATCAATCGTTCCTAGAACCAGGCCTCTAGACTACTGGACTCTCCAGCTGCCATGAAATGTTAAAGTTCCCGAGACAGGTTGGCCTTTTTTTTTTTTTTTTTTAACAAAGGAGAAGCAGAAAGTAGAGTTCTGTAATAGATCATAAAAGAGTACTGACGACATGTCGTGTGTGTTGCAACACGGCAGGATGCAACCTTGTATAAGGAGGTGTGAAATGTGACCGCCTGCTGTTTGTGCCAGGAAAATGTGTGCAAAACAGAAGCACCCTTCCGGCTTGTCTTGTCTGAAAATAAAACAATTGAGACGGCAGCAATTTTAAAAACTCTTAATTTATATATTTTCAAATTAAAAACATCTGAATCGCATTCTACAACCTCCAAAGGCACAGTCATTCTTGTAACTGATCAAATTCATGAAACACTGCCACTTTCACAGTTTTTTCTACATAAGAAACAATAGAAAAATGATAACACATTTTAGTCTGGAAAAACATGGCCATATTCAGAGATCGTCTTTTGAGTGATATGTCACATCAGCGATAGTACCAGTAAGGTCCTCAAGAGGTTAAAAACATGCTGGTTGATACCTCACAATGAATCTCCGAGAGGGCATCGCAGCCACAAATAGGAAATCAAATCTGTTAATATTCTCATGTATGATTTTGAATGGCAAACGGCGGTAGGGCAATGTTTTATGAATATGACTGTTGGAAGAAACAGAAAAAAAAACCACATTGGCAGGAGGGGCGTGTACGCTTCAAAGACACAAAGGATGTAGTGGGTGGAGGACTGTACAGAAAGAGCAGCAATCTCTCAGAAACACACCAAGCCCTTTGACTGCAGCTTACTGACATGCAATCTGACACCTGTGGCCATAAACACCATCATCTCACACAGGTGCCGCACTGCACCACAGGGAATTTTGGAGGTTGAAAAAAGTCACCCTGTGACAGGTAATCTCATCTGGCTATCGTTGACTGTGCAGAGAAGCAGCAGTTTTATAGCCTGTGTACTGGATGTATGTGTAGATTGACTGTATTAGGACTGAAATCGAACGTAGGGCTCACACTCAATTAAACATTCAATAAATACACACAAAAGGATAGTTGCGGTGTGTGATACCACATCACCATACAAAGGTTCACTTAGTGACACAACAGAATCAGAAGGATTGGATATATTTTGATAGAACTCTGTCGAGAACAGTCCTCCTCACCGACACAGACAAGTGAGAACGAAAAAAAAAGGCAGACATACTGAATGAAACAGATTTGGCACGGAAATGAGGGGGGGAACACAGACAAACAATCAAATGGATGTATCTGGACAAAGAAAGGCAACAGATGGAACACACATAATGAACAAAGTCCTTCTTGAAGAGCTACCCTTCACTTGTTGTGAAGGGTATCGTGCAGTTAAGAAATCAGGAGAACTTTTTCATGGCTCCAGGGGTGGATGAAAACACCTTTTAAAAGGATGGTTCATGAGACCGTGAACGGATAGGACAGGAACCTTTAGACCCCAGACACTCGTAAAAAGAAAACAAAGGCAAACCAAACCAACCGTGTTTCACAAGAAACTCTAAAAGAACACTCTCCCCAAACTGATATACAGCAGAATGCCTTTGAAAATATCCACCAAAGAAACAGTCAACACATCGTATGAAGCACAAACTAACGCAGTCATACAACCAGACACACCAACAGCACAAAAACCATACGTTCACTCAAACTAGTACAGCACAGCAGCGAGACCCCAGTGCACACACAAGCACACAGGCAACACATTACAAATTACACACGCTAGCGACTCAATTACAGTCTGCTGACACCTGCAGGCCCATCTTCTTCTGATTGGCTCTGGGGGGGGGAGGTTGATTGACATAGGAGCGACAGCGAGGTGGGCCACTTAAGAGCGGTCGTTTACTTTAGACGCCTTAATGCCTCCCTCAGCATCTCCCAAAACGTTCCTGGGACACTTGGTGACAGCAGGAGCAGCTAAGGAAGGGGAGCAAAGGCTAGGTGTCCTGTCCAGAATGCTGCTCTGAGCAGTCCGCCATACCTTACAGAGGAACAGACCACTGCTATTCATTCTGGTAGAGCCACCCTGCTTATCTTACTCCACACACAAGGAGACACCAGGTGACATAAGTTTTTTCCTCACTTCCTGGTTCCGACAGGTTCTAAGTTTCCATCTTTGTTGGAGGAGCACCCTGTTCCCAATGACAACTATGCCAGTGATTGTGCGCCCAATTGTGCCTGTGAGTCTGTGCTTTAAGCAGTGACAGTGGGCAGTTGTGGGACTGGCTTGTTTGTCTGTATGAGTGTGTGTGTGTGTGTGTGTGTGTGTGTGCGTGTACGAGTACACTGGCGGGGCCCATTTTTGCTTTGAAGGTGACCGCAGCACTTTTCTCTCTGAGTGTGTTGGTGTGTGTATATAGCATCTGCATGTGAGTGTTTATGTACAAATTAGTGTCTTATCAGATGTTTGTGTATGACTGTACATCAAGTGAGTGGTTAGAGTTAATCACAGAGAGAAAGACAGGGTGGGTGTGTGTGCGCTCAGTCTGTCGAGCCCGTGGAGAAGAGCACTCTCTGGTCGGTTCTGGCCAGCTTGGCCGGGGGCTCCAGTGACTCCTCCCCCAGCCCCGCCCCGTCAGAGGGGAGAGACAACTCCTGGCTCTCATCGTCGCTCTCCTCGTCCTCCTCCTCTTCCTCTTCTGAAAGGCAAACACACACACACACACAGGGTAGGAAGGTTACCTACAGAAAGAGTCAATAATAACATACCAATGACTAAACTGCGCCAGCTACCTTTGTCAGGATCCAAGGGGTTCAAACTCCTGCCCAGACTGGCAAACTGGAAAGGAAAGACAGACCTGTGTCATTATCGAGTGATAACAATCCAGTCGTAGTAAAAGGGTGACAACGGAGCATATCAGCAGGCTTCTGGATGTGCGTGTGTCTTAGCTACCTCTCCCATGACAGCGATGGGTGTCTCTCCCTTGGCCTGGGCCACCCTGTGCTCTATCAGGTAGTACATGTACTCGTCGTAGAGCAGCCGGATCAGGTGAAAGGAGCCGAAGCTGGCAGCACTACGCAGGGTCAGGTCTCTGATCACCATGGAACTATAGAGGGGAGATCCATAAAGCCTGTGTGAGCCATTAACCAATCGACTCATGTCAGAGGAGCAATTTCTCAGTGGAAGGGAGTAAGCAAGTGTATTGGAAGCGAGAAAGAGGCTTTGGACAGGGTGCTACCCCAGCCTTCATCCTTCGTGTCTGCTTGTCACCCCGATCCCTCCCCCAAGGTTCCCCCTGACTCCAGCGCCCCTCACCTGTAGAAGGACCATTTCAGCAGAAAGAGTTTGGCGGCTTTGGGGAAGGCGGCGCTGTGCTGGTAGGGCTTTAGGACCTGGGAGACCACACCGTCCAGCCAGGCAGCCCACTGCTCCAGGGAGTTCTGCTGCTGCAGGGTCAGCTTGAAGTCCTGCTCCAACCGCTGCACCACGCGGTCCTCGCACCTGCACACCCATGATGCCTGCTCCTGAAAGTGTGGAAGGAGAGGTGAAGAAGGAGAACGGGAGGTAGAAGTAGAGACACACTACCAGTTCCTCTATCCCTGTTAGAGTTAACACGTTCCCCATTGGGGGTCAGGAACCAGGCCCATCTGACCGGTGACGCCTCCAACTGTGGTTAGGACGATTGATATCATTAGAGAGATAATGCATCCTATCAGTGTGTACAAATGAAGCCCCCCTAGGCTGGCATCGCGGCTCAGCTAACCTGCACATTGGCAAAGTCCACGCGGTTGAGGTCGCTGAGCATCTGGTTGATCTGGGCGGTGTTCTGGAGAACGGCACGGGCCGCCTGGGCCAGGTGGTTGAGGGAGGTGTACCTCCGCAGGGTCTGGGCAAACGCACTGGCAGAGGTCACCTATTCGGGGTCGGTAAGGAGAGGTCAGGGGGCGCCAATGGAGAGAACCATGACACATGAAAGGATGCATGTTTGTGTTATTTGCTTCATACACACACACACACACACACAAGAACATACACACACCTTGATGCGGACCATCTCCTCTGGGATGTTCATCATAGCATTGGTCAGCCAGCTCTCCAGACTCTTGGCAAAGTTGCGGATTGCTTGGGTTAAGGCACCTGTGGAGGAGGAGAAGGAGAAGAGGAGAAAGACGATGGGAGTTTGAAGAGGAGGAAGAGGAACAGGAGTTTGGGGGAGGAGAAGGTGGAGGCGGAGATTCTGCAGCTCTCCTTTGCGGGCAGGAACTCACTGGGGATGGGGCGCAGCACGTCAGGGATGAGGATCTCCACCAGGGCCTGGTACAGCGTGTTGTCACAGTCACGGCTCCAGCGCAGCACCGGGTCATACTTACACAGGATCACCAGGCAGGACTTGGGCAGACGCTTCTCTGACTCGTCATGCCTAAGACATCCGAACGGACATCAGGTTTACTGTGGCTGTCATACGGGTGTACGTAGATGTGCCGACGTTTGTGTCGACGTGTAAAACTGTGTGTGGGTTTGAGTTTGTGTTCACTCACACGGCAAGTGTGCCTGAGTCTCCAGCCTGGTTCTGGCTGAACCTCCAGAAGGTCTTCCACAGGGTCTCCACCAGGGTGAACTGCAGATTGATCATCACATCCAGGATGGCCTACAGCAAAGGAGAAGGTAACAACCTCAGTATCTCTCTCTCTCTCTTACTCTCACAGACAGGGTTGTCCAGACAATCTCACAAATACTAAATGTTTTCCTCGGACAGAAAATGTATGTCGTTTAGAAAGGCAAACAGACAAGGACTCAATGCGACCTGTCTGGCACGAGAACAACAAGTCAATCGATGGAGAAGATAACCGATCCTAAACCAGACACACAGACAGTGGTATACACCTACAAAGAGCCAGCCAGCCCAGCCAGCCAGCCACACAACCAGTCAGTCAGAGGAACGAACAGTGCGACATACAGACAGGCACCTCACAGTGTTCCCGATAGAGCAGCTGGAAGCCTTTGATGTGCTCTGGCTCTATGTCCTCCGGCAGGGCTTTCCCCTGCAGATCGATGTCAGGGAACTCTGGGAGCGCTCGCGATGCGTCTGGGGGGACGGACGACGACAGAGGTGTCACACACGGTCCAGACGACGACAACGCAAATACCCCTTCATGAGGAGCCTCCCCGCCCTCATGCTGGCAAAGGTAGGCGTAGAAGTGCTTTTAGTCCTTTCTAAACAGGCTCCGCCCCTCACCCAGGAACTGCTGGTACTGCTGCACTTGGGCGCTGATGTCAGAGAGCCCCGCCCCCTGCTGCTGCTGGCCTGAGCCTGCCGCCGTGCCATTGGTCATCCCCTCCACCTTCTGCACCGGCTTCAACCTGGGGGGGGGGGGGGGGTTTAACACACCACTGGTCAGATACGGGCACGCAGGCTTTCAGAAATACAACTGCAAAATGGAAGGAATGACGGGGAGGGGGGGGGGGAATGACTCATGGGGACGTGGAGAAAGGGGTTGGAGTGAAAACGGCGGAGGGCTGTAAAAGCGGTGAGGGAGGGTCCACCTCTGTTTCTGGGAGAAGGGCTGCTGCCTCATGGCCAGGTGCTGCTGGTCCTCCATCAGTCTGATGAGAGACGAGCTGGCCTTGATCCTCAGGCCGTAGTAGTGGTACTTCGAATTACCCCTGGAACAAACACACACAGCTCACCAAACCGACATGAGCAAGCCTGTATTTGGGGCTTTTGGGGCCTGACGGGTGTATGTGTCCACGCCGTTTTGTGTGTGTACAGTACGAGCATGCGTCTGTGTGTGTGTCTGTCTCTCTGCCGCTCACCGTGTTCCCAGGCGGCGCGTCCGCAGCCCCATGAAGACCGAGCGGATGAGTTTGCCAAACGAGGCGGCGTTGACCGGCTCCAGTTTCTGCTCCTGGCAGTGCAGCAGGTAGTGGCAGTAGAGGGTGGAGCGAGGCAGGCTGACTCCTTCTGCTGTCTCGTAGTTATCCAGTAACCACTGTACCTGGCCAGGAGGCAGAGAGACACAGGAGGACTGGAGGGATCAGTCAGATCGCTGACGTGTACACACACACACATCAAACCATGGCAATGTGCTGTGCAGCAGATGCAGGTCATTTATGCGTTAGGCGACTTGATTTAACTCATCATGTGACAACAACAGTTCACATACGATACAGATTTACACTTATATATATTCATATTTGATCACTCACACACAGACACACTGACACACACTGACAAACACCATCTGCGTGCCGTGGCATACAATCTGGGTATGCAATGATTCATGACTTGATTTACCAATGGAATGCTTGCTGAGTTTATCAACAATTATCATATAGGGCAATATGATGAATTTGGATAGGAACAGAAGATACAGATGCCCATCTATCACATGCACCGTTGATATGAGACATGGTGAAGTCATGGGCTGGCTTTGAATTGTCTATGATGACGAAATCACAGTTAAAGATTGAGTATTCCGATTATATCAGATCAATCCCGTTCTCAGGTCCTCAATAATAACAAGGAACTCTTGGCCAAAATGTTCATGAAATTTGTGCCATCGTGCTTACAAAAAGTCCACGACAACTGACTTTAACTGTGCTTTCAGAATGACAAAACTCAACAATGACATCATCAGTGTGCGTCCCCCAAACAGCCCCTGCCTCCCTCTTTCGAGACTGTGAGTGAGAACAGTTTTGGCGATTGGCGTCTCTGCATACCTTTTTGTCTGCCGACGGCACGCTACTCTCCTCTCCCTCTGTAATACTCACAGTGGCAGGAGACGCACGGGCGTTGTGTGAGTAGCTCTGACTGTTGCTGCCCCCACCGCCTCCCCCCAGCATGTACCCCCCCTGGATCACATAGCTGCCCCCGCCACCGTTGGCCCCTGCCCCTTCCCCGGACCCGTTGGCCGTGCCTCCAGTGGTCACCACCGTGGCCCCTCCCCCGGCGGTGGTGGCAGGGTTAGCCACGATCTGGCCCGTCCCTGCCACGAACATGGACACACCCGCCGAGCCCGTTGTCACGGACACAGTCAATGGGGTCCCTGGGGTGGCGGCCGGTGACCCGGAGGAGGGAGGGGCTTCGTAGTAGGGGGCAGCAGTGGTCTGGGTGTACAGAGGGGTGTCTGTGTAGGAGAAGCTGCCGGAACGACTGGAACAAGGAGGAGGAAGGAAGTAAAAAAAACAGTTGCCAATGCTAAATCTTTGATTTGTATTTTTTTTTTCTCTTTTGCAGCAGATGACTACTTTCAAAAGGGAAGTGAAACTAGGGTGACCAGATTTGAGTTTGTGAAAAATCATACTGCCGCGGTGGTGGCGGGTAGTGTGGCCTATTGCATGCTGCACCATGCCAATGTGAATGCATACAAATGTCCCAAATGACATAGGCTATATGATTGTAGCCGGCGGGTTTCTTATATAGTCTAAGGTTATGTTCGGATTTAAAAGGACACAGGCTTCCAATGCCTCAACCAAGACAGCACTGTACGTCTCACTTTATTTCACTCAACCCAGACATAGGCCTCCCGTCCGAATCGAACACCCTTTGTCACAATAAAAGCTCTATTTACTATAACTTTATATTACCCGTCAACTGAGAAGTTTCACAATAAAATATCTTACAAGATCATTTATTTATTGAACCTTAACAAAATTGCTAAGTGAAAATGTAAAGCAAATCTTTTTTTGTGGCATTTAGTCCAGTGCTTATGTGGCTTTCAGTGGTTGTTTAATATATTTAATGTGTCTTTTCCATATATTAAAGCAATAATGATAAGTGCCGGCTCTGCATGTCATGCACTCAGCATAATAGCCTAGGTGAAAACATGGTTATTTTAATTTTTTTGTCTGTGAACTTACATTTACGTTTCGGCGTGGCTTCAGATGTCATGCTGTTGTCAACAATGCAATGGAGGCCGCAAGGTGCTCAGTGTTGTCATATTGGAAATGGCGAAGTATCATACCAAAGTCTCAAAATGGTTGTATTTGGAGGATAATTATCTTGCATCAGGCAACACTGAGAAGGCGGTCCACCAATGACAGTTCTCTCTACAGTCAGAGCTCGCGCAAGAAGGTGGAACGTAAGAGAGATACTCTATCCAAAACTTGTAAGGACGTAAAAACTAGTTTGTGAAAGACCCAGAGAAACACAAATATCTGCAAAAGCCCGGATGATTTTGGAATACCTGCCGGACACATTTTTTAGATCCTGAAAAGAGGACATGTCTGGGTAAAAGACCATGTCTGGTCACCCTAGTGAAACCCATGCCCAAAGATAGACAGTAAGTACTTACATGGTACTGGTGGTGTAGCTGGTGTCTCCTCCTTCCACATATTGAACCTGGTTGGTGTACACATGCTGTACTGGAACCTGCTGCAACTGCTGCTGCACCTGAGTGACACACACGCACATCAGTCATTTAGTCTCTTCCCACAGCAATTACACACTCGTTCATATCTTCTTAATAGGTGATCTTCCAGTTTGCCCCTTTCTTCACTGACTGCACTGTCTCATGCGTTCATTTAACACTTTGAGCATTTGAGGAGGAATAATCGTTAACCCCTTCACCTCACCAAACACACACAAAAAAATGTTTGACCAGAAAGGGACAATCTAAGGCTGAAATGTGGATGTCGTTACCCTTTAACACCTCTCCACCAGTTTCACTCCTTTTCTCCCTACTGCAGTGACCTACTCTGAGTGTGTAGGCAGGGTCCAGGAGCAGGGGCTGGCCCCGGCCTGTGGCAGGGTATAAGCCCAGCTCCGTCTCCCAGCCCACAGAGAGCACTGGCAGGGGGAAGGCAAAGGGCTGGAAGCCCAGGTGGAGGGGGTAGTAGGGGGAGTGTTCCAAGCTGTGGGCTGGGTGAAGTTCTGCCTGGATGGTGTCTGTTTGTCTGTCTGCTGCCCATGCCAGGTACTCTGTCCTCTTCTCTGTCCACTCTGCTAACTCTCTGTCTCTGCTTAGAACTGTCTCCCTCCTTCTCTGCTCGCTAGCCTTAAACCAACCGGGAAGTATTAGATTGTACACCTGCTGTGAATCCTCTGCCTTAAACGAGTCAAACGACAACGCAGTTTAACAGTTTGCTAAGAGGTTCAATACTATAAACACAGTGTGTGTGTGTTTGTGTATGTGTGTATGTCTCACCTCCTGGGTCAGGTGGACAGGCTGCAGGTTGGTGACATTGAGCTGGGTGCCAGGTTCAGTCTTGGCTATCTGAGAGGTGGCCTGTACCACTGACCTCTGCTGATGGGAAATATAAAGGGAGCAAGTGCTGCGTGAGTCCATAAATGATTTCTGTATACTCATATAAGATAAGATGAGATAAACGGAGCTTTTCAAAGCGAAGGCATGCAAAGCTAAACTAAGCTAGCGGCCTTGGGTCTCTGTGTTCAGACATGCTCAGCGTCCAGAGCTACCGTTGATTACAGCACACATTTTGCTTCCCATATTACTCATGTCCTAACTTGCTGTCAGTCGGGGAGCATGTGACTTGAATCTAGACTGTAGAGTATCATAATGACATCCCCTAATCATTTCCTGATTCTCGGGACACCGCAAAAAAAAAAAACTCTTTGCCACGCTTGGTTTCTCCTCAAAGACAACACCTCACGACCCCCGATGAGGTTTTAACTTTGCAAACCAGTCGAACCGACACAAACAATTCTAGATTTCACATCCTGGATCAGTTGACGTTGTGCAAGTCTTGTGTACCGTGGTTTCTGATATGGTTGGCTTTGTGTGTTATGTGAGGGTGGGGTGTGTAGGGGGGGAAGCACCTGTTGGGCTGTCTGAACCTGCTGCACAACCTGGGTGGGAACCCCAGTCTGCACCACGGCTGGAGGGGGGCTGGAGTCGGACACTGAGTCACTGGAGTGGAGAGACCCCTCTAGAGGGGGAGGGGGGAGATGGAAGAGGGGAAAGAGTAGAGGTTAGTGGGGAAAAGGGAGACCATTGTGATATTCAGTGCTCTGTCAGCCAGCGCAACATATGACACTCTTTTCACACGTCCTTCATTTCTTCTTTTACAGCGAGTTATTTTCTGTTAGTCTGAACGTGAAGTTGAAGCTGAGTCAGACCACTTCCTGTGATATAGTGCAGGGGCTGTTGTTTAACTAAATATTTTTAGCTGTGACCAGGAGGTGTATAGCTCGTTCTGTCGGTCCACACAAATGTCCCCACCCATCAGACCATGCTTGTTATGAAAACACATTAAAAAGGGAGCTATTGCATTGGGCATCTGTTTAGTCTCTGATATGCAACTGAAATGATTCAAGTAAAGCTCAATGAAGAGACAAAATCACTTTTAACAGTCAAGCCTAATGTGTGTACTGGTGAAAGATGTAAAGAGATTTTGGACCCTCACCTGTGACCGTGACAACGATGTACTGAGGTGTGCTCTGGGCATTCCCAGACTGCGTGGGGGAACTCTGAATCTCCGCAGTCACATACTGAGTCTGAGTTGGCGGAGTGGTGTTCTGAGAGGGTGTGGGAGGGGCCTGGTCAGGGGGAGTGGTTTGTCCTGCAGGTGCTGCTGTAGGCGGGGTGGTCACTGTGGTCTGAATTTCAGCCAGGAACTGCGGTGTGGAGGGGTCTGAGGTGGATGTCTGTCCCGTTGTCACACTTACACCTGTCCCTTGAGGCTGGCTGGTTGGCTGCAACTCCCCTACGTAGCCTGATGTGGCCATCACTTACTCTGGGATCCACTACTGGTGACAAGTTGGAAAAAATGTACCAGTTAAGAAGGATTCAGGCTGGACAACAAATAGTTAAATGACAAGTTATTTTAAAATAAGACTTCATTGTGAGTGAAACATGAACATGAGTCAAGCTAGACATAAACCATGGGGATGTTCATCTACATGTGACACCTCCACTGAGTTGTAAGCATATTAAATGACTAGCCTACACACATAATTAATGATTTGTGGTAAATTAATCATGTACATAATTTATCTAAATACATTTCATTCCTCATTTATTTGTGCTTCACCCTGAACATAACGTTGTGCAACTTGGAGATGGGGGGGCGAGATGAAGGGGAAAAGGCATTCGGTGTCCCATTACTTGAAATGCGATCACCGACAGCCACATACTGTGGTTTCGCAATAACTGTCTAAAGGGTTGACCCATATTTTAATTGCTGAACCAATTTTACAATACGCTATGTAGCTGGTTATTGTGTGCTTTGTTAACCAGCGACCTATAGGAAATAGTTAGCCTAGGTCTTCTATCAGAATTTAGACCAGTCTTTTAATAGAATACGCTCTAACCTTGACATACATTACTATGATAAGCAAACGTGCGCGCGCTCACCCACAAGGGTGAATTACTATAAAATTAATGTTTTGTGACCACGCTTGGTAAAAAAAAAGAAGACAAAACTACATTTTACAACCAGCTTGGGAGCAAAGTCTGACTTTTGGGAGCAAAGTCTGAGATTTGAAACAAATATACAAAGGACATCATATTTCATCTTTCAAGCACATTTCTCCAACTTAAATTGATAAATAGCTTTCTCACAAATGTTACCTCCAGATAAGCGGGTAGCCTACTATTGGTTACTTTTAGATAAACCAGCAGTGTATCTGAAAGTCACGCCCATCACTGTCACGCCCCTTTCACATTTTCCACATCCTTCTCTGCCTTCGTGGCTTACATGAGCCCGAAAACCAAACTTTTGTAAGTCTTGAGATAGACAGCAAGTAATATGAAAGCCAGCACTCTAATTCACAATATAACTGACACAATGTGTAACTATCTTCATGGCTATTTAGGCTACTCTGTGTCTAGGACATCACCACCATAACTACCAAACATTTGGTAAAAGTCAAACACATAACGTTCGTTCCTTGCTAGCTAGGCACTGTACAGTTGGCGAGGTATCGTTATTTAGCCTAGCTAACTAACAAGCTAGTAAGCTTGTCAGCAACAGGCTAGCTGTATCTATGCAAACGGATAGCTAGCTGGCTAACGTTAGCAAGCTAGCTTGTCTCTGCTAGTCTATGCACCCGCCATTTTGTACCCCTATCGTGCATTTGACATCGTCATAACAACGGCCTGGGCATTTACTGTGGCTGGCTCAAGCGTCATGACAGGCATAACATACTCGGGCAATACAGCTATGCGTTTCTAAACACTTTCAATAGGATATGTCATCAAGCTAGTTAGCCAACGTTGGCAGCTAGTTTGCTATTAATGGCTACTGAAACAGCAGGCAAAAAAACAACAGCAGCAATGAAATTATTTTCATTTGATACCTTTGTCTACACAAAAGCTATCTATGATGTTTAGAGTTTCACCTCTGAATCGGCGTGAATTTCCCACCGGTAATTTTGCTTTTTATTTTTTTCAAGGATTCGGGCTGTTGTTGTTGATTCTCGTTGCTGGGTTCTTGTCGCCAGGGCTACCGTGGCTATGGCGCCTCGTCCTCACCGGGGCAACTGTTGCTACCCACCCGATTTAATCCCGCCCTCTTCCCCGCAGTGATTGGTAGACAACTCCCATCTTGTCTAAAGGCAATAGGATCTTCGATGTCGTCGATACAAAGCATCTCCTGGTGATTTGCTGAGCATACTTGTCAGTCAAAAATATGAAACGAACAACTAAGGCGTATACCATAATATTAAAGGCCATTGGAGCATGACCCTGTCAATGACGTTCTGAGGACAATGATTTGTTATATCGTGACTGAATGTTGATTTATTCTCCTTCATACAATGATACGAATATGCAGCCACTGTAATGATACATAGTTCAATATGTTTAATATATATGATAATGAACCACGTCCAGAATGAAACTGAACGTGCTGAACAAAAAGCCACAAATGTATTTTGCGGCTAAAATAATTATACCCGGAAAATGAACCACCATGCATGGTGTGGTCCTCACTGACGTTGAACTAGACACATTAATTTGACATGTTTGCAATGGCCATATAAGGCTGTGAAGTGTTACATTCATTTTTTGTATTGAAAGCAAAGTTGCACATGTTTACTTGCACAGGGAGGCACAGTGACAAATATGCAGACACTGCTCAATTTCTAAAGGAAAAATATATATTATTCAAAGTCTACACCTCAGGTCACCTCTGAGTCAGTTCAAGTGAATATTCTGCTTGATGTCCCCTGAAATGCCATGTTGTTAGAATTGTATTTTATCAACATATTAATTACATTCACAACCCCATTGTCCTTTTCAAAAAGAGAGACCTTTGACTAAGCGGATACAAAGATAGAGCCTTGCCCTTTTTTGGACTCTTATTATGACTTCTATGTTATCTGACATTGTAAATGTCACTGGGGCTGTCTCACTGTTTCAACGCCCCTATTCCACCTCTGTGCACCTCCCTTTCAGAGGGGGACAGAGAAATGACAGCTACTTACTAAAGAGTAAAGAATTGGGAGGGAAACTGAAGTAATACAGGGGTCCCCAAACTTTTTTCTGCGAGGGACAGATAATTTTATATTTCTGTAATGTGGGGCCGGGTCAGACTGTAACAGAAAATTACAAGGGCCACTACCAGTATTATCGTGGAGATGCTATTATGATTTTAAATGTATTTATTATGCTAGATTAGTTTATTATTTTGTTATGCACCGTACATATCAAGGGATATATAGCCTATTAAAAGAGCATTATTACTATCGTAATAACATGTTTTCATATTCATTGCTATTGAAATCAAAACATTGACTTGCTTATGCATATTAATCAGTGTAAATTCATTTGTATTTTATTTATTTTTTATTTAAAAAAAATCTGGTATTGTTCAGAGGGCCGGTCCAAATGCGTTGGCGGGCCATAGTTTGGGGACCCCTGTAATACAGGGACAGTGATGAAATTTAAAGTGAAAACATAAAACATGCATTACTACTCATGGTAGAAAAAGAGGTTAAAGATTCCACAAGCTTTTAGTGTGTTTTTGTTTTCTTTCTGGCATGCTAAATGTTTTTTTGGGGGGGTCATAAAGGGTCAGTTCTATATCACATGTATGGCTGACATAAGTACAATAATAATATTTAATTGTAAAACTAGTTTACCTTTAAAACTAAGTGTTTTAGGGGGAAATGATTTAGGTGAATGACTGGAGGATATGAAAATGTTTTTTTTTCTCTCAATCTGATTACAGTGCATGGTGACATCATGCACTGTTTGGGCTGCATTGGTTAATTATTCCACCTCTGATCTAGGCTTTGTCTCCATAAAGGTCTCTTTTTCTATCTCTTGTTTATATCTGTGACTCCGATGGTGAGGGCCTGTGTGCGCATGTTACACGTCACAGGACCAGAGAACCCTTTATAAGCCTACCCCAGGTCACTGGGAAAGTCACATCATTTACCAACCTAGAGAAACAAACATCTTCTCCAATCAAGCCAACACTGCAGTATTACCTGAAGAATCTGTTCTGTCGTCTCACCCTCTGGCTCTCTGTTCACTTCCCTGGGTATGATGTGGAAAGCTGTAGTCCTGGCTGTATTTCTGCTGGTGGCAGGGGTGCAGGCGATAGAAGGCCCCACGTATGGAGTGAAGCTGTGTGGCCGGGAGTTCATCCGGGCGGTCATCTTCACCTGTGGAGGCTCTCGCTGGAGAAGGTCCATCATGAGTGAAGGTGAGACTGGTTTGCATTGGCTTTGTCTTTATGTGCAAGAATAGACACCTTCAGAGGTGCCTCATAGTTATTTCATAGTTGTTTTTCACAATTGTCCAGGGTTTACTTTATAGTTGGAATAATCTCTGGGTTATTTATCTGTAACCAATCCACTGGCATTGTTATGCAGATACAATCCAATATTATCCAATGCAACAAATTGTTGTGCATTTGGAAAGCACAGCAGAAAATCAAGGATCAGAAGTGTCTCTAACAGTGTTTGGGTATATATCAAGCTGTATTTCCATCTTTGTGTTGGGCTGTTCCTATAAATCTGGTTTGTATTGAAATCCTCAGCTGCCCACCATCCCTTAGTGTGTGGTATTGGAGTATATTGATATGAACTAGTATATGAACAACTGCAACTTAGATATGCATGCCATGCTGCATTGTAATGGTGGAGATCACAGTGCAGTCTTTTTTTACGTTGTATTGCAGGGGACCTCTCTGAAGACCCATTCAGCTCCCACAATTATGAGTCCTCTGAGGGCTGGAATGCAGACTCTGTGGCAGACCGTCCCTTTCAGCTGGCTGATGACCTAGAGGTCCAGGGTCGGGCCAGAGACGGACAGGACACTGTTGTCAGCAGGCAAGCTCGCTCCATCATCTCAGAGGAGATCCTGGAGGCTCTGCGTACGGCTGACCGCAAGGGTCGCGACGTGGTGGTGGGGCTGTCCAACGCCTGCTGTAAGTGGGGTTGCAGCAAGGGTGAAATCAGTTCCCTTTGCTGAAAATCTTTTCCCTTCACAGACACACCTCACTATCCATGACTCAGTTCATATCATTTGCAGAGTTCCTCAGTTGAAGTGTTATGTTCAGTGTCCTGCGCATTACAATATTGTACTCTTTGTAAAAACGGCATATCGACTATGATTTTCTCTCTCTTACCATTTGTCTTAGGATAAAATAGCATTTTTGTAATCTCTGTACTTTTTGTAATGGTTATGAATGGTACATGTCTCCATTTAAAGTTACAGCAAGTTCATTGGAATTTTGTATGTGTCACAACTGTTTAATAAAAACTTTATTTGCATTAGACAAGATAAACCTTCTTCTTGAATGCTTCCTTGCACTCCGTAGATATGAGCTACATACATAAACTTATACAGGGCTCTCAAGTTTTGAAGACAGGCAAGAGTGACATTCCCCCCCCCCCCCCCATCAGGGCGTCCAAATTAATGACATTATTCTAAAAGTGACCTATAACATCGACTATGCAAAACATCGACTATGGGGGGGGGGGGGGGGGGGTTACGTGCTGGTTGAGGGGGTACTTAATGCGTCCGGATTGCGTCCCGGGGGGAGGGGGGGGACCTCCCGGAAATTAGTTTCTGCAACTTGGGATGTCTGGAATACAGACATATATAGGCAAAAATCAACTAAGAAAATAGCAAACGCTGTAAATGCGTAAGCTACATGACTTACTGATATCTTGTGGTCACAAGATGTGACCATAATTACACTTGTGCATTCCATAACGTTAAACTTTTGTTGCTATATTATTTTAGTTGCAACCCTGGCAGTGGCAAATGATCGTGGGAGCAAATACAAAATAAATAACAGTGAAACTAATAGTCATACGCCAGTATGTATGCCATATGTGGTTGCTGAATATTGATCAAATATGCCATTTACTTTCTCAAGTGGAGGTCCTAGATGATCAGGAAACTGTCCGCCTGCTCAGAGAGCATTTTGGGGGTACACTTTTGAGTTTTATATACCACTTGCAACACAGATGGTGAGAGCGTGTGAACGTGTGGCTGTGATTAAAATGTCTGTAATGACTTACTAATGGTGGTGGTCTGAATATAAGACACAAGTCCTTAAAGTGCTCATTTAAAACATGACTCAATTGATTAAATTGCTATGGTGTTAAACTCAGCAGGAAGAGGAACTTCTTCCTCCCCCTGAGCCTAGGGCCTCCACTTCAAGGCCAAGACAAAGACACAAGGTATAAGCAATGAACCATGATACAAATGGACACCTTCAACTTTCTCCAAATGTGCCTTGCAAAGGGACAATGTTCTTTATTTGTTTCAGGTTGGAGCAGACAATGTGAGGGCCCTGTATAAAAGAACCCTGTAGCTCGATATAGAGTATAAGAGGCTTTTAATTAAAAAACAAGGCTGGAGATACAAAAACTGGAATATGAGAAGAGATATGACTGAATGAATGACTCTTAGTTACACTGACATTCTCTTTTCTGTGTTCCTAGGGAAGGGTAGACTGACGTTGTCATACTCATAATTCTAGTCACAATATGAGTCTGAAAACTCTCCGTTGGGCTGTGACTATGGGGCGTGTTTCAACCAAACTCGTAAAACAAATGCCTCTTCGCTCAATTGGATGACCTACAACTAATCAAAGCAATGTAATATGTTGTTTGTTGAAAACAAATTCAACCCAAGGGCTCTTTTGTGACGTTGTTGATTACGTTACTGTTGATCATCTGTCCATCATCGTATAAAGCCTGCCCTGGCAATTTCATTGGTCCGCCCAGATCCTGGTTTTATGTAGTTGTTCCCAATACGAGACCCTCCCGACCCAACTTCCCGACCACATTTTTTTGTGGGCAGGGAGAAGTTGGGCTGGCAGCCAGGCTAAGGGAAGGGAGTACACGTGAGGATGTATTTGTTAACTTTTTTCTATGTTTTGGTCTTTTTATGCCTTTTTGTTGTGCTTTTTTAGGGTTTTTTCGCCACTTCTCTCTTTAAATGTCATATTTATTATTTTTGAAAAATTGCTATAAAAGTGAATGAAACATCAAAATTCAATTAAAGTAGTTAAATTATAATTTATTTAACGTGTGAAGAGCATTGTACAGATACACATTGTTCTTTTTGGTTTGAAAGGTTTTGGTTGAAAGAAACCCCAATTTCTGATATGGAAATTATTAGAAAATGGGTCAAAGCAACCCAAGGACAAAAGGGTTAAGAGGAGACACCCCAGTGAATATGGGATAACATATTAACGTGAAACCTCCCCAGTTGATAACTAATAGTAGGTCAAATATTGTTTTCATGACTAGTTTCCTGTAAATATATGTTCAAATGAGCAAATGATGCATTAAGTTGTAAAATATGATATCATTTGCATACATTTCCAGAACGGAAATAAGAACATTGAGTGAAAATTGTCAACATATTAGAGTCCTAAGTTTTTACAAAGGGCAAGGAAAAATCTATTTTTCATCACTCCATTACGCAGAATATGATGGCAACAGCCATTAAAGAAAATCCGTTGCAAATTGCGCGGCAGACCGTGTTCTTGATCTGGTTCTCCGCATCACCCACTATAAGTACCCATAGCGAAATAACGAAACGCTATGCATACAGTCTGTGGAACTTTAAGTGCACAGATTCAATGTGTCGCATTAGCAACATACGGCTCAAGAAGCTGGAAAAGATAGGCTACGTAATTCTCTCTGCTAAGAATCTATATCTTTCATAAAGATTGGCCTACTCATGAGGGAATGTGAAAAGGTTTTGTCGGTCTCTAAATGTTCTGGCTCTTTTGAGCGCACCTCTCACTATCCGCGCACCAAGCTCCACAGGATCTTCTATGAGCGGTGACGACATTATCGTCAGGAATGAGTTAGTGGGCGGCTTTATACCGGTTGATCTCTGATCTCCAACTTAACCTGCTTCCGACCAGTTTCGGCATTTGGACCCTTCTCCGGCATTCAGCATGTGTTACCATGGCGATCTACCCCGGTAACAAGTGATCCACCGTCGTAGTACAGAAAACCCTGGGTTGAACCTGAAGTTACCTCGCTAACTCCAAATCTTGATTCGTAGTAGCCTTCAGGTCCCAGGAGAGAAAACGCGCTTGATTCCTGCCAGAGTGGCGCGGCCAGAGCAAGTTTGGTTGGGTGCTGCGGCATATTAAATATATTATTTTAAAATATTCTGCCTGAGAAATACAGCTGGATATATACCCAAACACTGTTCTAACAGTTAGAGACACTTCTAATCCTTGATTTTCTGCTGTGCTTTAGGGAAACGGGTTTTCCGGGAACCTGTCATGTCCACGTGCCAAGGCAATTCCGGTAGATGGGCGGACTTTTTTAACAGCAGTTTTCTTGCTGTGTGTAGTATCCAACTTGATTAAGTGAAACAATAGAACTTGATTAGTTGATAGGCTAGTATTAGCATGGCAGGAAGTTCATGGAGTTTGATTCACTTCACGAGGTAAGTGTCGGTAATTTTGTAAATCAAATCGGTCTTGATCATTTTTTTGGCTAATGATTTGATTAATCTGTTTATACAATTCTCTACTTTTGTCCTTTATCGTTGGCATTTGTGCAATTAGACCTAAATCCTATCTCTGTTTTCTTTAGTGTTGTCATTTTACTTTCACCAATTAGCCTACTTTACTTCCTGCCCGTGCTTTCAGAACAAGCCATAAGTATAACGTAGCCTGTGTATTTTTCATTTGAAGGTAACCGCAGTCTGCCCTTGTGATGGCTAGACCCAGGGCCTGGCTCATATCTCACCTGTTGATGCTGCTGTTTACTCAGTCTAACAGTTTAGTCCATACAGGTGAGCCTTTAGATCTAGCAGTAGTTTTGTATGGACATTAGTGTCCACTTCTTAGTGTCTTTATGATACTTTCTGAGCATCTAGCAGTTGCACTGGTTGGTTATTTTTCCATTCTGTTGCATCAGCTAGGTACGTGTTTTTAGGTTGATCTAAATAGCTGCCTACATTATGTTTATCCTTTTTTATGGTTTCTCCTTAGTTCTAATTTTAGTAGTGATATAAATCATTCAAGCAATTGTTTGAGACAGATGAAGGTAACATGCAGTAAGTCTGGTTTCCTGTTTACATTCTCCACAACAAAGCCAATGTTCTTTGAAAATTGGATTCACACTTCAGTTCCTTGTGGTTTCAAAATGGATTGTTTTTACTCTGTCTCTGTTTCTTTATCTCTCTCTTTCTCCCTGTAGGTCCTCTACCCCATACTCCTTCCACTCCCCAGTGTTCTATCCCCTATAGCGTTGATGAAGACTTGACCATTCAATGTTCCTGGGACCCAGGGCCAGACCAGGATCCAGGTCTTCCAACATCCTACAGCATTCACTGGGCCGCAGACCTAGATACCAAGTAAAAACAATCCCATCTGCTGACACTGGTTTTGAAACAACTCCTTGTCATGTTTATACAGGCTGTATGTATACATGTTACAAGCTCACAAACAAAGATGAAGAGTGAACATTACCACACGACAGGCGCTGTCTGTGAGATTCTTTAAATGTTTCCTGAGGTGTATGTAATTACCTACTACATCCTTTTCCTTCCACGACTGATGCAGAAGCTACAATGTGTCTGAGCGGTCCAGTGGTGTCATTCCTCGCGATGATTACCCTAGTCATAGAACATTATGGGTGTGGGTGGTGGCTAAGAACCAGTACGGCTCTGCCCAGTCTGACAATGCCACCTTCAGAACAGATCTGATCCGTGAGTCGCCTTGTATCTCACTTAACTTTGACTTCTTCCCTTTCCTTACACGCACGCCTTTCTCTATCTCGTCTTTCCCTCTCGTCTTTTTTATGCAACCTTTTTTTATTTCTCCAACAGGGATGCCTCCCGCTCCCATTACAACCATGTTCACTAGAGATTACCTGGAGATTACCTGGGACTCTGGCTGCAGCCTGCTTAAATTGTCTGAAGGAGACTGTGATGTCCGCTACCGTTCTGAGGACCAGCAAAAATGGTCTGAGGTAAGGGAACTTACAATGGGCTATCCTCTCAATCAAAACATATTATAACTATATTGGTTCATATTTACAGGATGACATGGCAAACATAAATTAGACTAGAAGGATGACTGGTTATAGGTCTTTTATTTTTGAAGCGTATAACCTTTGCCACCTTCATAAATGTAATCTACGACACAGGGATGCACTGTGTTCCTGCTGCTGAATTGAAAAATAAGTTCAGCACTCAAATAAGGCTGTTGCGCTGAGACATCAATAAGGGTTTGTGAAACCTGACATATGCCAGATCATATTTTCACTTCTTTCTTGTTCTGTGCTAGCCAGTGTCATCACTGAGCAGTGCAGGGGCGAATCTAGGTTCCCACTTTTGGGGAGGCTAAGCCCCTAGATAAAACCTATTATTTTTCCTGTGACCCAGCAAAACTAGGGGGGTCTGGGGGCATGTTCCCCCAGAATAGTTTTGAAAACATCCTTTTAAATAGTGTCCTCTAGTGGGTTTTAGGAAGAGAAATTAACACATTTATATTTAGGGGCTCCAGCCCCCCAAACATAGGTCTAGATACGCACATGGAGCAGTGTCCTATACTGTTCATCAGATAATGTAATCAGATAGAATAGTTGGTGCATATTTCATTACTGTACGTGTAAATCTTTCATTGAAACAATCTCCAGTAATCAACAGACAAACAGGTTGTGAATAAATGGTTTGAAAACATCTCTTGAGGAAGCGTTCCAAAGCATCAGGCTCCTCTATCCTCTATTTCCCAAAGTAGAGAATACAATACCAGGTCAAATGTGCAGACTAGCACTAGGCATTCTGTCTCACCAACCCAGTGACAACATGTAAGGAAACTCTTTTATCAAGTAGTGCACAGAGTTGTTGGAGTCAAGAAAGGTTATTGCTTGCAGCATGCAGCAAGGAGACAAGTCTATGGTGATACAAAGTTGTCTGAAGAACTGTCAGTCTCGCAACTATGAGAGGTTCCTCTTTCTGAACAGTATTCTTTTAAGCTTGCATAACACACACAGAACTATTTCTAACAACACAGCATATATCTTTATATATTCCTGTTGAACAATACCATGTCTACTATTTGTATGTAATTTGTATGTTCTATTCAGGTGGTGAACAACCTCCAAACGAGGTTTGAGTTCCTGTATCCACTGCCATTCACCAAGTATGAGTTCCAGGTACGGTGTCGATGTAAGGATACCATCATGAGTGAGTGGAACTCAGTGCAGAGAGTTGGTAGGTACTGGTACTTCTCTTTTCCACACTGCAGCCTTGGATGAATTCACTCACTTTCTTTTTGTTGAAATATCTATTGTTTTTTCTCCACACTGTTTCTCTCTTTTACTCAATCTTAGGGCCTTCAGGACAGATGGATGTGTGGTGTGACTGTGAAAGCCTCTCTGACCTCTCTAAATGTGCTTTGATGTGGAAGGTGTGTCGACAACATCAAATCAAAAGCACAAAAATACTTTAAGTTAAAAAGAAAATCTAACCCCTGAACCCTGTTTGATTTCTTAGCTGCCATCTCCTCCTGTGGTGCATGGGCTGAGATACGTGGTGACGGTTTCGTACACCAATGGCACTGTGGAAATTGTCAACGTGTCCACGACAGATGATGGGGGCCAGTCGGGTTGTACGGGAGAACAGTGTCATCTCCGTTCCTCTCTTCTGGGTGTGTCAGGAGTGCACGTGTCAACACATACCTCGCAAGGTGCTACAGAACCCTCTTCCTTCGCTCTACCGACACGAGGTATGCTGATGACTCATATCCAACCTGCCACGTTTAAAAACAGCCTCTGTGTTTGCGCCTTCACGTGTTGGCTGATTTTGCATCGGAGACTGTGGAAGTTTGGTGCCTTAGTGTGATGCCACAGAAATGACACCAGTATATTCGTCCTACAGATGTGCAAGGCCCAGAGCCACACATCATTTGTAACATGGATGAAGTGAGCCTGTTGGTATCATGGAATCTGTCCTCCCAACTCACCAACAACCTACTGGAGCTAGTAGTGCAGTACAAGCAGGCAGGACTTCCTCCATCCCAGGGGTTTGGTTGGAGGAAAGTACACAACAACAGCCAGACGTCAATCCCTTTGCCAGGTCTGAGAAATGTCAGAGTTGTATGTTCTATCATGGTTTGTTGTACTCTAATGATGAATTTTAAATTTTAATATTTTGTATAAATTTTGAGCATGTTCTTTGTAAGCGAAAAAAAAAAAGAAAATCACTACCCTTTGCACCCCCAGTTTTAAAACCTAGAATCGCCTATGCTTTCAATCCATCGCAAACAATCTGTCTCCATCTGTAGGTTCTTTTGAAAATTACACTTCCTACATTGTGTCGTTGTTTGGAGTATTAGGAAACAGTTCTGTGTTCCTTTCATCCACTACTGCATATGCACGAGAAGGAGGTATGCATTATCATCATAGAGATCCATAGACCTTGTTACACATCAGTGATACACCTAAATCCTTGTTGATGAAAATACATATACACAATGTATGCACTTAACATGTAAAGAAACAGAAGTGTGTGCCCTGTACCCAGTACAGAAATATATACTTTGTTTAACTATCCTTAATGTGCCAGCATACCTCTAATCTACTCATTCCAACTATCCTGTCTTCTCAACCCACCTCCTCAGCCCCTCCCCAGGTACCCTTCATCAAGATCCATGACATCACTGACTCTCAGGTGACCCTCTCCTGGGGTCACATCCCCCTGAGCCAGACAAGAGGTTTCATCCTGCACTACCTTCTGGAAGTAGACGACCAGACAGGTAGCGACCCCTCTTGAAACATCATGTTCTAGTAACCTACCAAACATTTCAATGTTTCTCCCCACCCATTTGGACTGGACAGAACATTTGAGACACACAGCCTGCCTTGCCATAACATCCTTGTTAAAACAGTAGTTTCAAGCTATGATGAAGCAACAGTATCCTAGTTCTCATGAGAAGTTCTCTTCTCTTGGCCAGTGGGAAATGTGAGTGCAGAGAAGAACAGCTACGTGATACTAGATCGCTCCCCTGGCCGTTCCTACAAAGTGGGGATCCGTGCTGTAACTAAAGCTGGGTCTGGACAAGCTAAAATCATCAACATCACCACCAAGGACAAGCAAGACTATGGTACTGTACCCTCTAGTTGTTTTTAATCTTGGGATTGTTATGCATTGTGTTCGCTGGTTATGTTAGGGTTAGCCAACAGTTCAACGTTTTTTTTTTTTTTTTTTTTAAACCTTGCATTGATTTCTCACTCTTTTTCTCTTTCAATCTATGTCTCTCCCATTCACAGATATAACAATGTACATATTAATCATACCGGTCATAACCTTCCTATTGATGGGGTTTGCCTACAAAGTGCTGGTGGGGTGTGATAAGGTGCCTGACCCCAAAAACAGCCAACTGTTCCAACAGATGACAAAGTCCCAGGTGAGACAAGCCATTATGTTAATGTGACTGGTCAGTGTTGACCTACTGTTATAATTTCTGTCCTGATTTGTCATGTAATGTGTGCTGCCATTTCAACTGTAATTGACAGAATTTCCTCTATCTTGCTGGAAATCTAAACAGTTATATGTATGCTATACAGCCATACAGCAAGAATGACACTGATCTTAAGGTATGTGAAAACTCAGCTTTGATATATCACACACCTGACAGAAATCTGTGTAATTCTGCAGGTCAGTTGCTCCTTTATCTGCGCTCCTTCAGAGCCAACTCCCAAGATCTCTCAGCTGGAGGTGGTCCAAATTGAGCCTCGGGATATCAAGGCCTTCCTTGGGAAAACAAATAATCTGATGGAAACGGGAAATGAGGAGGAGTGTACAGGAACAGGGACCGAAGAAGAGAAAAAAAATGCAGACATGGAAAGGGGATGGATACAAACAAAGGGGAAGGGTAAATTTTATGAAGAAGCTTACAGTACAATGATTGACACTGATGAAGAGAAGATTGGAGGTGACACGGCTAGTTTGTCAGAGGAGGAACTGTTTTTTCAAGACTATGAGAAGCACTTCATGCCTACTGCTATGGATATATGACCCCTTCATAGAGTTGTATATCAATTATTCTACCTTTACCCCACCTCGTTGTGTGGTTGTTAATGCAAACTAGTATGACTGTTGTATAGATATGTTCTTACCCTGCATTTTGTATTAACATGTAAATGGGTATGCAGACACAAATTGATGATTAATAAGGGACTGTGCTATTTCTATTGGTTCATGTCTTTATCTTTGACAAAAATACAGCTGCACAGCTATGTTCAGGAGATCTCATACATGTCTTTATGCATATAAGTGTGTGTGTGGTAGGGGTGTTTTGAGAATCAAGAGAAGATAAATGTACTGTATTTAAGTAATCTATGAAGAGGGTCCTCTCTTTATGAGCATGACCAGAGCTTAAAAAAAGAAGACATTTTAAGATTGTACATAGATGGTATTGTTTCACAGACTTCTGAGCCATACTGCCACTGTCATACAAAATGTTATGTTGTCCTGTTTGTTAAATAAAATATTTTTTAGTTATATAGTAGGACCTGTGGAAATAATTAACTGCAAAATGTGTCTGCTAGCATGGATGATGGAATTACTCTGAAATTTGTATTTATTTAAAAATAACAAAAACCGAAAGGGTGAGATCAGGGAACTTCATAAATTTCCTTTATTCCTTCTCGAACGACAAATTAGGCTACAAACATTAAAACAATCACGAAATTGACACGTTAGGTTCGAGTTATCAAACTCAAAGAAAGTGGTCTTTTGAGGACATTTGAATTAAGACCTTAGCTGTGTGAATCTTAAATTCATGAAAAACAATGTAGGCAATTGTGGTTAACGACAAAAGTATTTGGACACTGACTGACAATTAGTTGTTCGGGCAGGCCTACTCTAGTTATCATAACGACTAAAATGCTTAATTGTGTGTGCATGATCATCACATTGTAATGTTTTCATAGTTTAAAAGTAGCTACTAGGCCTACGCCTACAAGTAACCATTTCAAATATAGCTATTTTATATGCCGTTGTCAAAAACTATTTTAAAATAGTTGCCTACATATAAAATATTGTCATAATTATTGACTGTCTCACTTTGTGTCGTAAAAATGTTATTGGGGGTTTAGGGTTTATCATGGGTATTAGAAGATGAATTAGGGTTTCTCATAGGTGCCCCAGCCATGTTTTGTTCCTTTTCGATTAAACGCTTCGCGAAAATTACGGAAGGCGAAAAGGATCAGTGAGTGAATCGGCGTGCTCGTCTAGGTTCAGTAGCTAGCAAGGATCCGCGAACGAGCACGAGAAAGAAGCGGCCCCGTCGAAAAACTTCAATCTATAAATCAATATTGTACGTAAATACCTTACAATGTATTCATTCAAATTGTCTCTTTTAAATTAGTATTTAGCCGAGTGGCATCCGTAAAATGGTTGAAGACGAAATGGTTTGCTTTTTCGCAAATAGCTGAGCAGTTGGAATGTTAGTTAGCTAGACGTTGCCAATGTTATAGCTAGAGCTAGGAAGCTAACTAGCTAGCCATACATTAGGCTTAGTGTATTTCCTGGAATCAAACTATTCTGTGGTCTGGCCAAATACTTATTCCCTGGTTGTGTAGTATTTGTTAGTGTTGTTAATCATGTGCGTATAGGGGTCTGTGATTTTACAAGTTAGTTTTGGTTCCTACATACGACGGTAAATTGTAAACATGCAACTCAAACCGCCATTGATCGTGGATGTTTCAGTGAATATTCGGAGCCTCGGTTGGCCAACTGGTTTAGCTAGCAAGCAGGCGAAGACAGCGTAGCTATGTGGTGTGTGCAAGCAATGAAACAAATAGCTAGCCGTTGCGATTTGACTAATACTATAGCACAGGTTTATAATAATTTGTATTATCTAGTGTAAAACGAGTGAGGTATTTGTCGACCTTTATTGCCCATGCCAATGTTGAGGCCGCATGTTTGGCCCTTAAAAATGCATGGATGGTGAAGCCGGGGGCTGTCGTGGTGAGAAGGGCAAGTTCAGTGCCTTAGACCCAACTTATACTCGTACGACATGGACCTCACTCACAATTGACCAATCGTGTCTAACTCTGAATATAACTATACAAAGTGTCTCGTTCTAGAAGAAAGCAATCTACTAGTCGGAGGCAGCTAATTTACTCACAAGCAGTAAGTGTGGCAAAGGCTATCTTGTACAACACGGACATCTGACTAAGTTGAGTTCTGTTTTCACACCAGCGCTTTAGCATGCCATCCACGGCAAAGTGTTATTAATTGAATCCATGTATAATTCATTCGAATATGTTATATCCTAACAATCAATTAATTTGAAGGTTATTAAACGCTGCAAGTTGGTAACACTGCTAACCAGAGTTTCTCACCGGCGGAAACGGCCGGGTGGCGTGGGGGTGGGGGAGGATTAAGGCGGTTAAGCCGGGTCACCGAGAGATTTTGTTCCCTGTGTTGGAACAGACATGGCCTCGTTTTGTGCCACAAGCCGATTCCCAATTATAATTTAGGCGTTACATGTGAACACCCAGAAACGAGCGTGTTGTCTGTGTTTACTCTGCTGAAAAAAACATTTTCACACTACACAAACTCGCAGAGGGCTCTATTTTCGATATAAATACGTTCACTTTTAATTTAGCGTTTCTAGGTCTTCTAGAACACCAACCCTCCCTTAACAATCCATGCCTTCTATATTGTTAATTGTTCATAAATCGTTCTAACTGTAAAAAGGTGACCATCTGCTACTTTCACAATAAGGAGCCAAAGCCACACCACTTTTAGAACTGTAACAAATGCTTGCAGGTACATGTCTATTTTCTTTTGAGTTTCTATTGGGTTATCCCCCTGGAGATGATGCATATTACAATGACCTCTGACTTTCAGTGATGGTTTTGTATTCATACTGTCTGATCCAGAACCCTCACACGCTCATCTGCATCCCTCTGCAAACTCGTCAGTACTCCCGTTTACCATTCATCTCTTCATTGTGCGTGTGTGTCCAGGATGGAGTGGCAGCCAGACGAACAGGGACTTCAGCAGGTCCTCCAGCTCCTAAAGGACTCCCAGTCACCCAACACAGCCACACAGAGAGCTGTTCAACAAGTATCCTCACCATTGAGTGCCATTGAAGGGGACGGGTGGGGATTGTGGGTGGGTGGCTGTGTTACATAAGAGTTCCCGTTAGTTAAGTATGCCGTTCTGTGTTTGTTTTTTTGTTAGTTGGGTTGATTACGTCATCCTGTCAACTTCAGTATCAGTAGTGCTATCTGCGGGAATGATGTATCTGAAAGAAGAACCTGAATGGCACCTCACATTTTTAAAAGAGTTGAATTAAGGAGTCTACTCTTTGTTGTGATATGCTCACGACGTAGTCTGGGATGACCCTTAACCCCACTGTCAGAAACTTGAGCAGCTGAACCAGTTCCCGGATTTCAACAACTATCTCATCTTTGTACTCACAAGACTGAAAACCGAAGGTGGGTTGGGACCTCTTTGTTTCTCTTAGTAGACAGAAACAAAGAAGAAAAGCTCATATACTTGCCTCACCAATCAATTCACTTGTGACTGGTTCCTGTATTGCCATCTTTTATAACTTGACCATAAAAGTTTCAAACCGCAATAAAGCAATGACAGACGCGTCTTTTGAAGTTGCAGAAAGTTACCAAAGTCCCCTTCCCTCTCAATGCACCTGTGATGAACTCTTTAAGACATTCGAAATCTGAATCAGACATGTGGATGTTTTTTTGGACTCTGAGAACTGCTGAGAGAGGTGGCTCCCTAGAGGGACATGGAGGGATTAGATATGGTCACACATTTTGCCACCTCCTTCCTTTTGAGGGTCCCCCTCCTTTCCTGCACACCCTTCCACTTACTGGTCACAGCTAGCAAGATGGTGGTTGCACTCATTCCAGGTCTATATAATCATATCAGTGTATATTTGATGTCTTTCCCTGTAGATGAGCCCACTCGCTCCCTGAGTGGTCTGATCTTGAAGAACAATGTGAAGGCCCATTACCAGAACTTCCCCCCGGCCGTGGCAGACTTCATCAAGCAGGAATGTCTCAACAACATCGGCGACCCCTCACCACTCATCCGTGCCACCATCGGTGAGTCTGGCCCTGTGTGTGTGTGTGTGTGTGTGTGTGTGTGTGTGTGTACGACTGCTTGTAAATGTAACAAATGTCTTCTTAGTCTGTTGTTGCACGTGAACTTTCCTTTCTTATGAAATATGTACCGTTGCCGCCAACTGTGGGCATTTTGCAGTCCTGGTGTTTCTTTCGCCCCTCCTTACACAAGTTCTCCCTCGAGCTTACCCTCTGTAAAATCCAGTCTGTCCCCGTCCCCATCCCTCTCTCTCTCTGTCTCTCCCTTCTCTGGAGATGATGCATACACTATGACAGCTGACTATCCGTGAAGGTGTTTGTATTCATACTGTCTGATCCAGAGACTCCCCCCCCCCCCCCCCCACCCCCTGCTCTTCTCGGCTCTCTCCATCCACCAAACCGCACTCCGTTCAGTCGGATAAAGGCTTTCTTTTTCCACCTCTTTCCCCCCCCAAACCTCCTCAGGCATCTTGATCACGACGATCTCCTCCAAAGGGGAGCTGCAGACATGGCCGGAACTCCTGCCTCAGCTGTGCAACCTGCTCAACTCGGAGGACTACAACACCTGCGAGGTCTGTACCCCCCTTCCCGAGGCTGGCCCTCGCCCCCTTATGTCCTGGATGTGATGCATAACATACCTTCGGTGATTGCCAGTGACGCTTGTCGTATTCATACTGTCTGATCCAGTCCCGCTGCCCTCGAAAACGTCCGCAACCCAATCTGGGTTGGATTCTTCACGCCTGTCTGCCTTTGCTTCGATTCTCCGCGCTTTAGGGCTCGTTTGGCGCCCTGCAGAAGATCTGCGAGGACTCCTCAGAGCTTCTGGACAGTGATGCTCTCAACCGCCCCCTCAACATCATGATCCCCAAGTTCCTGCAGTTTTTCAAGCACTGCAGCGCCAAGATCAGGTACGTTTTCAGGTTGCCAGTTAGACCGATCTCTGAAACAACCCTGCAGTACAGTCACGAAGGACGGTCATTTCCCAGCGTGTTTCCCCCGTGGTTTCTGAATATGTTCTCCCCCCGTCCAGATCCCATGCCATAGCGTGTGTGAACCAGTTTATCATCGGCAGAGCACAGGCTCTGATGGACAACATTGACACCTTTATCGAGGTGAGCTGGGACCGGTATCATTGGGTGTCAAACGGTGTCACAGTAAGCCGCAGTCGGCTGTCAACTGGTCATGCTAACTCAAGTCTCCTCCTCCTCCACCCTGCCTCCGCTCCACCGACCGGCCGCCCCCCAGAGTCTGTTTGCGCTGGCTGCAGACGAGGACTCGGAGGTGAGGAAGAACGTGTGCCGGGCCCTGGTCATGCTGCTGGAGGTCCGCATCGACCGCCTCATCCCCCACATGCACAGCATCATCCAGGTGAGAGGCTCTCCTTTCCTGATGGACACCGGGCAACGTCCAGCCGGTCGGTCCCCCCCCCCCCCCCCCCATCTCTGACTCTGGCCCCGTCTCCCTACTCCCAGTACATGCTGCAGCGCACCCAGGACCCGGACGAGAACGTGGCTCTGGAGGCCTGCGAGTTCTGGCTCACCCTGGCCGAGCAGCCCATCTGCAAGGAGGTTCTGGCTGGACACCTGGTGCAGTGAGTAGCCGCTTGCGATACATATGCAAAATAAGGCTAATATTTGGCCCCGGGCCTACCATGTGGTCTGTGGGGGGGCTGTATGGGCTCAAAATGGCGTGTCTTTCGGACCGTTGTGCATGGCAGGAGATGCAACCGCGAAGGCTGTCGAGTTAAGGAATTAGTGCAATGCTCAGGAATGCTGTTTGACCTAACATTCCTTCAACCATCCCACAGACTCATTCCTATCCTGGTGAATGGCATGAAGTACTCCGAGATCGACATCATTCTTCTAAAGGTAACGCGTGCCTTGTAACGCTCTCTGTTTCTGGTGAGCCCCCCCCCCTCCCCATCTGTCCCTCTCGCCTCTCCTCCCAGGTTCTTTTGTCTTTGCCCTTGTCCCCTTCTGGCTATTTCACTTCTTTGCCTTGAGCTGCACTGTTCCTGGGATTTGAAACGGACTCTCATGGCCTCCTGGGCTGGCTCCGGAATCTGGGGCGTTTCTTCTCCTCTTTCCTCATGCTTTCTCCCTCACCACGTTTCCCACCACATCGTCACGTTAAACCAGAGAGACTCTTACAGACAGCCCTGACTGATTTTTGTCTCGAGACACTCATTTGCACATTTAGCAGGTGATTTAGACGATTGCCTAGTGCAGTTATTTCTAGCTGCTTTTTTTGGGGGGGGGGGTGGGGGGATATCTATTGGATGGCTATCCAGCATGGCCCTAGTTCAGCAAGATGGGGCGGGCCCATTAATCACGTCCAAAAAACCAACAACTTAAAGACCGCTCATTTCTCTTAATATTGTCTTCTATAATCCACCCACTAACATATATTTTCTCCCCCCCCTCGGCCCCTCCTCTCCATCTCCTCTCCAGGGCGACGTGGAAGAGGACGAAGCGGTGCCCGACAGCGAGCAGGACATCAAGCCCCGCTTCCACAAGTCCCGCACCGTCACCCTCCAGCACGAGGGCGGCGAGGGCGAGGAGGGGGAGGACATCGACGAGGACGACGACGACGACGACGACACGCTGTCTGACTGGAACCTACGTGAGCGCACTGGCCTGTTCATCCGCTCGCATTCAACAGTTCAAAAGTGTCTTGGGGGGACAGCCAAAGGTGTAAGCGGTAGTGGTAACTTGCCTGTCCTCTCTGTGGCGTGCAGGGAAGTGTTCGGCGGCGGCGCTGGACGTGCTGGCTAACGTGTTCCGTGACGAGCTGCTGCCCCACCTGCTGCCGCTGCTCAAGGGCTTACTCTTCCACCCCGACTGGGTCATCAAGGAGTCTGGGATCCTGGTGCTGGGGGCCATCGCTGAGGGTACGCGCTCGCAACTGTCTCCACCCCCGGCGCCCCCGGCGCCCCCTTCACTGTCTTTGGCTGTTTCTCCCCCCTTCTTGATCACACACTTATCTCTCTCTCGTGCTCTCTCTCTCTCGTGCTCTCTCTCTCTCTCTCGTGCTCTCTCTCTCTCGTGCTCTCTCTCTCTCGTGCTCTCTCTCTCTCTCTCGTGCTCTCTCTCGTGCACTCACTCACTCTCTCTCTCGTGCTCTCTCTCTCTCGTGCTCTCTCTCTCTCGTGCTCTCTCTCTCTCTCGCTCTCTCTCGTGCACTCACTCACTCACTCATATGTCACTCGTCACACTCTGCCCACTAAAGCAGAAGTTGCTTCAAAGCAACACGGACACACGTCCACCTCTTCCCCTCCTGGCATCTGGAGCTTTGTCTCCCACGGTATGTGAGGCTAACCTGCCCTGCCGCCGTGGCCAGTCCTCCAGATGGAGCCACAGCCATCAGCCCTTCCCAAAAGCAGCGTGTCGTCAGGCTGTTGACTGCAGATGTTGAGCTCAGCTGCTCCACTCCGCCCTCAGTAATGACACATCAGTTCTGCTGACCCACTTAACACTAATAGGATGTCGACTAAGTGGATTCCGTCAGGGAGAATTGTTTATTTTTTTTAATGAATGCACAACACACACCCCTTATGGCTACAGCTCTAATGGACGGCGTACCAAGCCAGGCAAAGTAGCGATTTCAAGCTAGCGCTTAAAACGACGCCCTCAACGCGATCGACATTACAGATATACGGAGGCCACCGCGGCGGCCGTGGCCCACGGTGCCGCTGCCGGCCAGACATGCCACCGATGCGCGCTCCCTTCAGCCAGGAGTTTGGTGCTCGCTCAAGGGCGCACATCCTCGGAATTGTTTTCCTGAGCCTGAATTGTAAACAGGTGAACTAACGCCCCTGCCCCCCCCCCCCAGGCTGTATGCAGGGCATGGTCCCCTACTTGCCGGAGCTCATCCCCCACCTCATCCAATGCCTGTGTGACAAGAAGGCCCTGGTGCGCTCCATCGCCTGCTGGACGCTCAGCCGCTACGCCCACTGGGTGGTCAGCCAGCCGCCGGACTCCCACCTCAAACCGCTGATGACCGAGCTGCTCAAACGCATCCTGGACGGCAACAAGAGGGTTCAGGAGGCTGCCTGCAGGTGTGTGTCAGTGTGTTGGTGTGTAGGGGTGGCAGCTGGTTTGTGTTTCTATTTATTTACAACACCCCACAGGTTGTTCATGCAAAGCGGGTCAGCGGTGGTTTAGGGTTTGGATGGCTTAGCCTCCCAAATTTGTATCTGACACGCCACACCAGGGTGACACAGCGCTGGTAGACTGCTGTTGTCAGTCTCCCCCCCCATGTGTTGATGCAAAGTGGGTCAGCGGTGGTTTTGGTTTTGATGGCTTAGCCTCGCAAATGTGACTCTAACCCCTCTACTCTCCCCCTTCCCCGCCCCAGTGCGTTTGCTACCCTGGAGGAGGAGGCATGCACAGAGCTGGTCCCCTACCTGAGCTTCATCCTGGACACCCTGGTGTTCGCCTTCGGCAAGTACCAACACAAGAACCTGCTGATCCTCTACGACGCCATCGGGACGCTGGCCGACTCCGTGGGACACCACCTCAACCAGCCGGTACGCGTACACACACACACACACACGCACCACCTCAACCAGCCGGTACACAACACCTCAACCAGCCGGTACACACACCACCTCAACCAGCCGGTACACACACCACCTCAACCAGCCGGTACACACACCACCTCAACCAGCCGGTACACACACCACCTCAACCAGCCGGTACACACACACCACCTCAACCAGCCGGTACACACACCACCTCAACCAGCCGGTACACACACCACCTCAACCAGCCGGTACACACACCACCTCAACCAGCCGGTACACACACCACCTCAACCAGCCGGTACACACACCACCTCAACCAGCCGGTACACACACCACCTCAACCAGCCGGTACACACACCACCTCAACCAGCCGGTACACACACCACCTCAACCAGCCGGTACACACACCACACACACACGCCACTTCAACCAGCCGGTACACACACCACACACACCCGCCACCTCAACCAGCCGGTACACACACCACACACACCCACCACCTCAACCAGCCGGTACACACACACACCACCTCAACCAGCCGGTACGCAGAGACGACCCCGCGGCTGTGTACTGCTAACAGAACTCCACCTCCCAGAATGCCTCAACTCTTTTGATCCAGAGAGCCCGATACGGGTGTCCTAAAAGTTTCCTTTCCGCAGCGCCTCAGATTGACAGTTGTAGTCTCTGCAGCTCAGTCCAACAGATGGACGCTTGTGTTAAAGAGGTCCGTCTGCTCCATTCACAGGAGTACATCGAGAAGCTGATGCCCCCCCTCATCGCCAAATGGAACGAGCTGAAGGACGAGGATAAGGATCTCTTCCCGCTGCTGGAGGTAAGTCATGACCATGGTGGGATGGAAGCGGATTGCTCTGGTTTCTTTTCGTTGTGTTGACTCGGATGTTTCTCTTCCCACCCCCAGTGTCTGTCGTCAGTAGCCACAGCACTGCAGAGTGGCTTCCTGCCCTACTGTGAGCCAGTCTACCAGCGCTGTGTCACCCTGGTGCAGAAGACCCTGGCCCAAGCCATGGTGAGACCACACACACACACACACACAGAGCACTGTCACCCTGGTGCAGAAGACCCTGGGCCAGGCCATGGTGAGACCACACGCACACACACACACAGAGCACTGTCACCCTGGTGCAGAAGGCCCAGGCCATGGTGAAACCACACACACTCACACTCTCATAAACACACGTGCAAACCCATCTTCTCACACCGCTCACTGTAGCCCAAAATCCTTTCACTATTTGTGTAACTAAATAATGTCAAATCTGAGTCAAACAAACGTCTACGTTCAGAATGAACAGGCTCCAAGTTGTGAGTATGAACTCTCATGGCTACACCCACTCCCACGTGCCCCCCCCCCCCTCCCTCCTCCAGATGTACAACCAGCACCCAGACCAGTACGAGGCCCCCGACAAGGACTTCATGATCGTGGCCCTGGACCTGCTGAGCGGCCTGGCCGAGGGCCTGGGGGGCCACGTGGAGCAGCTGGTGGCCCGCTCCAACATCATGACCCTGCTCTTCCAGTGCATGCAGGTATGTCACCCTCTCCCAGGCAGGGAGAGGAGGAGGAGGAGTCCCGCCGCTGTCTGTGAGGAACTCCTCCCAACAGACCATTGGGAGCCCGAGTAGCCACGGGGACGTGGACGCTTTTCAGTTTTCAGCATGGCGTGCATCATGTCGGTAGCCCGACTCTGCCTTTCCCCATGGCTGTAGTTAAGAGATCGCATCCGGGCTCCGTCTAACTTGAGTGCATTTAAGACGTAGCCGGTGCATTGCTCTCTTTCTCTCTCCAGCTTTCGTACACATTAACCAAGATGTGTGTTTTCAATGTATTTGTACTCGTACTGTGAGTCTTGGGTTTGTCTGAGTGTTTGTGTTTGTGTGTGTGTCTGTCTCTGTGTTCCAGGACAGTATGCCCGAGGTGAGACAGAGCTCCTTTGCTCTACTGGGAGACCTGACCAAGGCCTGTTTCCCTCACGTCAAACCCTGCATTGGTGAGTGGCAACACACACACACACACAGAGCAGAACACCCTTCACAGGAAATAAACGTTCTTTGTTTTTGTTCTGTATGCTGATGTTTGTATGCGTGGTGTTGGTGGTATGGTATATCTGTGTGTTTGGGTAATGTTGTATGCGAATGTTTGCGTATTTCTGAATGTTAACCTGTGTGTGTGTGTGTGTGTGTGTGTGTGTGTTCCTCCCCACAGCTGAGTTCATGCCCATCTTGGGGCTGAATCTCAACCCAGAGTTCATCTCTGTGTGCAACAACGCCACCTGGGCCATAGGAGAGATCTCCATGCAGATGGGTGAGCCGCATGTCTCTGTCTCTCACTCGCCCTCTCTCTCTCTCTCTCTCTCTCTCTCTAGCTAGGTCTCTCACTCGCCCTCTCTCTCTCTCTCTCGCTAGGTCTCTCTCTTGCTCGTCGTCTTCTCTCTCCAGCTAGGTCTCTCTCTTGCTCGTCCTCTCTCTCTCTCTCTCTCTCTCTCTCTCTCTCTCTCTCTCTCTCTCTCTCGCTAGGTCTCTCTCGCACGCTCTGTCCCTGTCTGGCCACTGAATGAGTGGATGTAGATACGCGTTGTGCTTCCTGCAGCCACCTCACGTGTGTGTGTGTGTGTGTGTGGAGAAGGTGTAAGCCTGCTGGAGTGTGGCCAGCATTCAGCTGGTGCTCCTCTTGCATCTGACGCATGCTCAGTGTTCAAGCCCAGCAGAGAGACGGACTTCCCAGTAACCTGTTTGTGCTCGGGTGTCCCGGAGCCACCAGGCCCAGCGCTCCCACTAATTGTGTGTGTGCGCGTGCCTGCGTTTGCCATGTGCGTTGCGAGTGTGCCTGCGTTTTGCCGTTTGTGTATGCGCGCGTGCGTGTGTTTGTGCCCGCATGCCAGAGCAGCAGTCAGAGTAGTGACAGTGTGTATACTATCTCTACAGGCAAAGATCACAAGCAGGAGGAAGGGGATTGTGCAGGTGAGCTAGGGAGACCAGACCCCAACACGGACCAGTTAGCAGGACCCCCCCCCCCCCCCCCGACACTCAATCTTCATCAACCACTACGTGGTGGTGACTGAATGCCGCTCGTAGTACAAGGCCTTACTGTGGTCCTTGACTTTTCTAAGGAGGGATGTGGTCATTCTGTGATGTCGTGTTGGCAGGTGTGTGATCTGCTCCTTCCTTTTGTGACCTCAGGAGCAGAGATGCAGCCCTACGTGGGCATGGTCCTCAACAACTTGGTGGAAATCATCAACAGACCCAACACACCTAAGACTCTACTGGAGAATACAGGTACAAACACACACACACACACACTCACACGCGACCTTTTCTCTGTTGGCTGTGTACACCAATGATGAACTCTTCTAACAGACATTCGAAATCTGAACTGTTCTTTGTGGAGGTTTTTAGCTCTGAGCGTGTGGCTAGGATATAAAGCGCGTCTCGCTCGAATGGGGCATACCATCCTGTGATACTGACTAACCTCTCCTCCTCCTCTCTCTCTCTGGGCCTTCCCTGAACAGCCATCACGATCGGCCGGCTGGGCTATGTGTGTCCACAGGAGGTGGCGCCACAGCTGCAGCAGTTTATTAGACCATGGTGAGTCCCTCTTTTTGCACACACAGGAATTTCCAGGTCTCGTTCCATTGGTCGGTTTTGACCAGTTGACCGTTCCAACGCGGCCGGCCTGTTGCTGACCCCTCCCCCTCCTCTCTGCCCAGGTGCACGTCGTTGAGGAACATCCGGGATAACGAGGAGAAGGACTCTGCGTTCCGCGGCATCTGCATGATGATCGGAGTCAACCCCGGAGGAGTGGTGCAGGTGAGGTAGCGCCCTGTGGTCCGGACACTTCCTTTAGTCCCACAGTAGGAGAGCAGAGCTGTGGCCACGACTCCGGCTAGCACGTGACGTCCTCAGGGTCCCCGTGTCCCTCCCCTCTCCATGCGTCCGTGACGAAGTCTTTAAGACATTCGAAATCTGAATCAGACATGTGGATGTTTTTGTTTTTTTTTACTCTGAGAAACTGCTGAGAGAGGTGGCTCCCTAGAGGGACGTGGAGGGATTAGATATGGTCACATATTTTGGATCTGGATCTCAAGTTTTTGGGTGTTCATAAGTCTTTCTGCACGAGAGTGATATAGAGAAGCTGGTCTGCGTAAGGGTGCATAGATAGACCCTGAACTTCTTGCTCTCAGGCTTACACTCCAGTCCTCAGAGGACACGAGGACTGGAGTGTAGGAGCAAGATGGGTGGGGGGGGGGGTCAGGGGAACACGGAGGAGGCCAGATGAACCTCATGGGTGTCGTCCTAAGCACTGTGGCGGTGTCTTCTTTTGCACAGGACTTCATCTTCTTCTGTGACGCCGTAGCCTCCTGGGTCAGCCCCAAGGATGACCTGAGGGACATGTTCTACAAGGTGAGCTCGCCGACAGGAAGCGTGCTGTTTTATGCTTCGTATGTTCGAGTCGGGAGAACGGCCTCGGCGCACGGTCACGATCTCTGTAGACATTCCAAAAATCCCCAAACGAGGTGATATTTCAAGTGAGGGGTGCCGGAAGCCAAGAAGGTTCCATTTAAAGCCAGAACGCTTCCTCATGTCCACCTGTGGTCCTTCTAGATCCTACATGGCTTCAAGGACCAGGTGGGAGAGGAGAACTGGCAGCAGTTTTCCGAGCAGTTCCCCCCTCTGCTGAAGGAGCGGCTGTCGGCCTGCTATGGCGTGTAGCCCCCCCCACCACCCCTAGACAACGCGGGACACGCCTGTAAGTTCCGCAGGCGCTCTCCCCACCTGCTGGGGGGTTTCTCCTCGGGTGACGTCTGGATGAAACCGGTTGTTGACCCGTCTCCGTCCATTTTTGTCTCCCTCTCTCCCAGGTTAATGTACGGGAGGGTTTACTGGGGGAACTCATCCATCTGTGTAATTGCACTGCCCTGATCGTGGGGGGAAGGAGGAGGGACGCGACTAGCCTGCCCCTCCGGACGGGCCCCACGCCCTGTGTGTCTCCTGTGAGGGTGGGTGGGAGGGTGGTGGGGGGAGGGTACTGGGGGGGAACACGCAACCTTCTGGATCAAACGCCTAACTTACAACCGACACTTCTCCAAAAAAACGATGACACGCAAAGCCACAGGGATTCTAGACGGGGAGGGAGGGAGGCGTAGACGGGGGCCCAGCGCTCGCGCGGGTGGGGGGGGGGGGGGGGGGGACCCCCTCTATTAACTAAGTCTATTCAATACCCAGGTTAGAGGACAGCAGTGTTGGGAGGGGGGAGGGCAGGTGTCGGCAGCGACCACATTCACAGGATACTATCTTTCGAGGAAAATCGAAACCAGCCTGGAAGCCACAGTTTAAAACAAGAAACAAAACGACAACAACAAAAACGGATAACCATGACGACACTCATAATAAATAGGGCTGACACATATTCTGAACGTGCTCAGGCGTGCAGGCAGCTGCCCTGGGCCCGAGGCCTGGGCACATGCATCCTTATTCCAGTAGGCATCGATAATCTCTTAACAGGGTGGGACTGACGTAGCGCTAATGTTTCTAGCAGCCCGGAGACTAGCCAGAGGCAAAAGCATGAGATGCTTTCGTACGTAATAAGGGGGAGGTCTCCAAGTGTAATTGCACCTTTACTACTACACAAGCATTCATAGAGAATACATATACACTTCATACTGGGTCTAATCCTTTTTATTATTCTTTTTATTTTTGGTTTACATTTAGCAGAATTTTCCCTCTTCCCTTGGTTGCAGAATTCATTTTTTTCCCCCCTCAAAAGAACTACTAATTAAAGTGTAGTCTGTTTTTCTGTTCGATACTGCAGCAGTCATACTTCTGGGAATCATTACTGTAATGCTGAAGTCTGTCATGTTTTTCTTTTATTAGCTGTGATAAGGGAACGAGACAAGGTTTGCATGGCAATGATCATCTCTTGTCAAGTGATGTGATTCGTCTGTGTGTGTGCTGACGTGTGTGTGTGTGTGTGTGTTTGTTATGTTGCAAGTCCATTTTTACATTCAGACACAATGCTCGTAGGAAGAAGTAAATTCCAATAGGTATCACCCACTCCATTACATCTACTCTGTGATCGTGTCTTACCTGTTTCTTTGCCTGCCATAGAACCGGTGATTTAGTGTTGAGCAGTGTTGCTTAGTTAAGACGAGGTTTAACTCACCCAATAGTAAGAGAATCACTCACTGCAGCGCGCGTTATACTGTAGTAAGATGAATCTGTTTGCTGCTACTGCTTCTTGGTTTTTAGATTATTTTCAATGGACTTTAAAAAGAGTGATAAGGCCTCAGTAAGAGCTAGAGAATGAGTTGCAGGTTCTTACTGATATAATGCACTTTTTTTTGTTTTGTAAAATTAGTCTCTTAATGTCAGGTATATACCTGTCATAAGGTCTCTCTGTTCAATGAGTTTTAGACCATTAAAGCTTGCTAAAGTAAAAAGCAATGTAAGGATAATTATAAAGCAATGGTAAGTGAGTAGGTAAGACTAAGGCCTCCGTTCTTAGGGAAGTTTTAAGAACACCATCCAATGAGATGGTGGGACAGCTTTAGAAGGGAGGGACATCCCAAGTATTTGAATTCGGCGCACATCCCAGTGTTCCAGCCTGTCCAATTGTAGTGCTCCCAGCGGTTCCGCTTTTTGCAGAATGAGAGGTGGCTGTGACGAGTTGGTGGTGGTCATCCAAACCTGCTGTCAGTGGTCATAAACGAAAGACCGATGCGTTTTTATTTTCCTTTGGGGGAAACAAGTTTCTAGGCCATCATCTCAAGACCAGCACCCTCTCGTAGCAATCTTTTTTTATTATTATTATTTTTTTTTTTTTTAAATATAAATAAGAGCTTCGGTTGCTACACGTTGCTGTGATGATAACGGAATGCGGCGGCTCTTTATTCGGGCCGAGAACGTTGAATACGTTTCTCTGGCCCGGTGGCGGTCGCCATCATGAGCCATGTCCTCCTCCGTTGATACTGTGTAGGATGTTGGGGGTACGCTGGTCCCCTCTTGTTAATATCCCCACTTAGATTGGATATACGTTATAAGCCTGGGTGATCGTCTGTGTCCATTTGTATTTGCCAGCGTCATAGGTCTATCACATCTGACTATTCAGTTGAATGTGCGTGTGCATGTGTTTGTGAGTCCTTTTGTCTGTATCTTACTGTACGTATGGTTGTCTGTGTGTGTGTGTAGCTTAGGCTTTGCGCCGGCCCTCCCCCAAGGTGATGTCGTAGACATGTGACACGCATCTCGAGTTGCGAAGAGACCCAGAGTATCAACACTTGCCCCTCAGTTACCATATCACTTTGTGATTGACAGTTGGACCATAGGTCGCTCAGCTTTCTAACATTTAGGGGGTTCTTACTGAATATATTGAGATCTGTGAGATTTGCAGCAAAAAAATCCTTAAAAAAAATCCAGCTAAAGATAACGTTGCCTTAAGCATCAGCGCAGAACTGTGAAAGTGTAACTTGAAATTAAGGCACAGAAGTATCTGTTTTAGTCCATGTAACATGGATTATTTTAAAACACAAACACACTGATGCGCATGTGCTTGATACTACACTGTTTTCGATCTTTACACACTTTTGTAAACTGCTCCACCCTAGATGGTGAAACCTAATTGTATGTTTTAAGGGGTGAACTGACGTGCAAGTGTTGATAGATGGGTATCTGCTCTCAGGTGGTGAGAGGGGGTAGGTGTGCACAGACTCTGACAAATGCCACAATCTTTGCAATCTGCCCTAAAATGACCCTTGTTGTTATGCCAGACTGGGTGAAATGTCAAGCTAAAACACCTCTTAAAATTCGAGTGAAACTTTTATCTCAAAATACAGGCAAACTTTATTTCAGATGTAACAGTTATTTAGTTTCAAGAATTGTTTTTTTTTTTCTTTCTTTTTTTATATTTTATATTTTATTTCAATGTGTTTATTTTGTTAATTTAATTTGCCATTTTATTTATGTTCATTTTGCTTTGAGATTTTTTTTATATTTTAATTTTGTTTGTGTGCTGAAGTGCACAAATGTTTTAGACTTTAAAAGTTTTTTTTCAGTAATGTTCTTTTTATTTAAAGAATTTTTTTTGTTTTCGTTGTTTTATAGCGGACCATTTTGATTTGTCAAATTAGTGTTAAGTGGTAGGACTGAGGGATAGACAGAGCTTGGTGCATACCTGGGGGAAGAAGGGAAGAATGTGAACTCATAATTTAGTTGCAATCTTTAATCAGTCTCGCGAATTAATTTGATGTAGTACCGGTATTTCTTCTCAACTGTGGTGCAGGTGGGATGTTAACTGATGTATCCCTTTCTCTTACTTTTGTGAATGGGGAAATAAAATGTTTTCTATCAAGCTGGGAAAAACTGAAGCTGTGTGTATTTATTTCTCCAGAATAAAAGCTACATCAATACAAACAATCCAATATAATGGACTTTTAGGGTTTACTTGCTGTGACTCGTTGTTTAGTTGCCTTGTTTACGTCACTGGCGTCCTGGTTGTGGATGACGACACTTGGACGGCGCCGGAAGACGGAACCAATTGACTAAGACAACAGCTGGTGTGTGTTTGAAGAAGCTAGCAACTTAACTGTATCGAATTGAGAATGATCCTGATTGTAAAATGTGTTAAATAAAATGCCACGGTTTTCATAAATAACATAAAAGATGGAGAGTGTTTAGATGTGACAATCAGACCGTTCTCCGTTTGAGTGGTCGTAAGATCCAGTAAGTCAGCTACAGTAGCTTGAGTAGCTAGTGCAGTATGTGTAAGTTGTGAAGACAAGTGCTCGCCAATTCTGAACAAAGGTTGGCTCACTACAGTATTAAACCGACGATGGTAAAAGATAACTCGTATGCACCGTAATTGTTAGACTCATAGCAAAATGGCCACTGACTGATCAACATGACTGAACGAGGAGATCGTTGAGCTTGCGGCTGGAAGTTACTAAACAGTGCTTTGTGGGTAAGTGTTAGCTTGACATACACTTGGTCAGCCATAATTGTTAGCTGGTACACAATCCTTTTACCCACGATGCTAGTCAATTTTCTAACAATGTTTTCTACTCTCTACTGTCGTAGAAGGAGTGAATGTCGGAGCCACATATCAACGTGGAAGAGCAGGGGGCAGAGCTAGACAGACATACTGACTGTCAGCCGCTTGGACCTTCAACCGAGGAGTCGAATGAAACCCCCAGACCTGAACAGTTACGGTGTGTGTCTATTAGTGTCTTTTTGGATGTTGCTGTTTTGTCTTGATCTCATTTTCCAGATGACTCACAACCCTGTACTTGTCCCACAGGCTCTCTTCAGCGTCTTATCTCTCCTCTGCAGAACCAAGCCCTTCCCCTTCTGGGGAGGGAAGTGCCCTGCTATCGTTGCCGTGGGAGATGGTGGCTCGCATTGCCTCCCATCTTCCAGCTCAGTGTGTCATCACAGTCCTACCACGGGTGAGTGGGTTCCATTGACAAGCACACACACTGTGTGTGTAACACACTGCATAGCTGACAATGTCTACTGCTCTTCTTTTTTTTTTTATATACAAACATGCCCAGAGACTTTTTGATCCAGAAATTATTGTTAGGACCTTGAACTTGATCTTTATTGCCTCTCTATAACCCTGTACAGGTGTGCCATGCTCTGGGTAATGTGTGCAAGGACAGCACAGCATGGCAACTCCGAGCGCGCAGACTCACAGGCCCCAGGGCATGCTTCCCAGTGGGACCTAGGGACAACTTTGACTGGCCCACCGCTTGTGTTGAGATGGAGCAGCTGATTACCTGCTGGGCTGGTCAGGGGGAGTGGGCCACCAGAGAAGCCGAGAGAGAGGGGGATGGTGTGGGTGTTGAACGAGGGGCTGAGGGGCCAGAAGTGGGTGGTGTCCAAGGGGAAAAACCGGGCCAAGCCCAGGCGGGGGTAGAGGCACTGGCACAGGATGCAGGGTTTGTCCCAGAGGAAGTGAGGCAGGTAGCACCAGAAGATGGAGAGGGAGAGAGGCATCAAGATGGTGGTCCACCTGCTGGAGGGAGGCCGAGGGAGGGAGAGGAGAGGCAGGAGGCTGACATGGTGGAAGAGAGGGCGGCGAGAGGAGTGATGGAGGCCATAGAGGTGGAGGAGAGGGTGGGGGTGGCAGAGAGGCAGGAGGGGGGAGCTGTGGATCGAGAGAGAGAGCCAGCCAGGTCCCCTAGTCCTCCCCCGGCCCTGGAACATATCTCCCTCCCGTCAGGGCACATTGCTGAGGTTAACTCTGTGCTGCTGGTGGGGGGGGAGGGGGCGGTGTGTGCCTCAGGCTCACGGGACAGGAATGTCAACCTTTGGAACCTGCGGGAAGGGTCTAAGGGTGCGCTGCTGCGTACACTGGGGGGGCAGGGCCTCTTCAGTACCCACCTGGGGTGGGTGTGGTGCCTAGCGTCCCGCGACAACCAGTTGGCGTCTGGCTCTTTCGACAGCACAGTGAGGCTGTGGGACCTGGGGTCTGGGGGCACAGAGCAGGGCCTCATCAGGACCAAGGCCGCCGTGCTCTGCCTCTCTTTCCAGTCGGACGTGCTGCTGGCCGGCACCTACGACAAGAAGGTCAGCATCTACGACATCCGAGGTGAGTGTCGCGCACGCCACCAGGGTCTTTTCAAGTGGGACCCTATTTGAGCCCGTCGTCTCTCGCAGCAGAGCCGAATAACAGAAAAATAATGCAGAGCGTCTCCGTTTGACATCTGTCATACTGTTTTCTATCCGGCAGTGGCGGAGCCCCTGGTGAAAAGTCTCCGTCTCCATGGTAATGCAGTGCTGTGCTTGGCCGCCAATGAAAACTACATCATTTCTGGCAGCAAAGATCACACTGTGGCCATATATGACCGTAGGGCAGGAAAACCACTCCAGAAGCTCCAGGTGTGCGCGCACGTTCATATAAGCAAGGCTGTTACTGTGCACACCTGTTTTTCTCCGTTGGTTGTTCTCTCTATGCTCACTTCCTCTCTCTTCACTCTCTTCCTCCTTTATTCCCTCCTCTCTTTTTTGTGCTCCCTCCCTCCCTCCCTCCCTCCCCCCTCCCCCCTCCCTCCCTCCCCCCTCCCTCCCCCCTCCCTCCCTCCCTCCCTCCCTCCCTCCCTCCCTCCCTCCCTCCCTCCCTCCCTCCCTCCCTCCCTCCCTCCCTCCCTCCCTCCCTCCCTCCCTCCCTCCCTCCCTCCCTCCCTCCCTCCCTCCCTCCCTCCCTCCCTCCCTCCCTCCCTCCCTCCCATCCCTCCCTCCCTCCCTCTCCAATGCCTTCCTCCCCCTCCACCCAGCTGAGCTCCTACTTGCTGTCCATGTGCTACAGCGGCGGCGAGGTGTGGGCTGGAGACAACAGGGGCATGCTCCACTCCTTCTCCGTGAGCTCCGGCGCCCTCAGGCCCGTGTCGCAGTTTGACGTGGGACACACCTCGCTGGTCACTGGCATCCACAGGTCCCCCGGGACCCTGTACACCTGCTCCTCAGACCGCACCATCAAGGTACAGCGAGCTCCCAGAGGATGGACTTGCTATCACAGTCACAGATGTTTTTGTGTTTTGCTTGCATTAAGTGAACAAAGCATAGTGCTGTTATTCCTCTGTCCTTTTTCCTTTGTTTGACACGTTATGTCTACTTTTTCTTATGGCATCAATGAACTAACAACCTGTAATGTTTCGAGCCACCGTTTTTTTTCCCCCCCTTCTGTGATTATGGTCTAATGCGATCCTTGACTGTGCCAGGTGCATCTACCATGCGCCCCTCCAAGGACACTATGCACTCTGCGCCACCAAGCTAGTGTCAACGGGGTACGTCTTTCTGTCTTTGCCATTTCCCGAGACCAATGCAGACGGCACGCTTATGAGCTGACAAGATGTCGACGTCTTTTTCTCCCTCTCTCCTCCAGTTGAGCGTGGAAGCCGGGGTGCTGGCTATCGCTTCAGGGGACATGTGTGTCGAGGTTTGGAAAGCTCGTAAATAAGGCAGACGGGCAGACGGCCCAAGTTGGACAGAGAGCCTGGGCCACGCTCCCCACAGTCCACACTGCTGTCATGACATTGAAGTCATTCAAGACTGAAAAGGTGTTTGAAACTGACATTAGATTATCAATTAATATATGGTGTTGTTGTTTCCTTCTGGGAAAGGAGGCTGTAAGCATGTTTAAATGAAGGAGTTTGTGGCTAAATGTACCACTATGGTGTGTCCTCGTCCACCCTTTTCATCTAGCCTTTATTGGCTTCCAAAGTAATGAACTGGAGTATAGCTTTAAGGAGATGTTATTGTCCTTGTGTGTATACATATTCTTTCCTCATGGGGCAAGAACATTGGGTGAATACGTAAGTGATACTTAAAGCTTTAACAGTGCATTGTTTCAAAGGACTGATTCCTACGCATAGAAAAACTGGCATTTTGCCTTAAGCATTCCATATAGTGAGCCAAGAAGGTAGTGATAACTGATAACTTGTCTGTGGTCCGTAATATAAGATGATGTAAAAGACATACTGCTTTAAGCCGAGTCAAGTTGTGACATACCAATTGTCTTTGGTAGATCAGTATATGAATGTGGGGCCTGGTGACTAATTGTCACAGTTTCATAGTGTGTTGTCATTGAATCTTTCTCTGTAGTTTGGTCTTTGTAGATCTTGAGCATGTCTACCCATATAGGAGCAACTATATCTTATCAGACATGGTGAAGTGCCTCAACGTAGAAAGAGCAAATCCATTCATTTTGTCCAACCGACAAGCTTCTCCCTAGCTATTATTGTACAGGCTACTGTACTGTAGCTACTGTCACATTGTAGTATCTTAACAAGGACGAACATAAGGCAATTCCAACACTTTAATTCAGAAAATTGTGTTATTTTATTGTGAATTGACTGGATTGAAATGGAAGTCATCCCAACCCTGATATTAACAATGTTGATTCAACAAATTACTTTGTTACTGCGTGTATAAACTTTGTAATTTCTCCAATTTAAATAAACAAACATTCATTTCTTTACAGGCTGCTGTGTCCAAACCTGACATGTCAAGACACTATGCTACCTATCTAGAGAGATTGGAGAACAGTCCGCAGCAGAATTGTAACCATTTAGATGAACAATGAAGTGTAAATCTGTAACCTAGGCATCAGTGTCTAGAGTGGCGAGGGTCTACAACAACACACAGGTCTTCTTGTCCTTGAAGGGGTTGGAGGAGGCAGCGATGCCGGTGAGGAGAGGGTCACTTCGTTTGTGTTCTTGACAATACTGCACTAGCTCTGCAGCTGCCAGTGAAATCTGAGGGGGAGGATGTGGTGTGGATGCGAGAAACACACACGACTTAAAACTAGAACGTTGGATGGAAACTGCGACATAGAAATTGGGTAAAAAAGTTGTTATTGTATCCAATTAAATGTTAAACTCACCATGACAGAACAACACACACAAACGCACTCACCTTAATTCGATCTATGCTAGCTTCCACTCGTAGTTGTTCTACAGCCTTCCGTGCCTGTAACACGCTGTTGCTGCTGCACACCTTCCCTGACATTCTCTTCAGCAGAAGACACAAGCCCTGGTGGAGGTCAAATTATTTGTTTCTTTCCTCTCCCCAAATGTAGATCAAGGAAGATAAATCAGACCACTATAATGTGCATGGAATGGAATTCCCCAAAGTGAAAATGCATGTCCCACATACCGTTGATTCCAAGTACCAAACAAAGTACTATATGTCTATTGAAAAGAAATATGTATTGGAACCTAATGCATGAAGCTTGATGTTCATTTCTGACTGCGTGTGGGGTCTGGCCTCCTTTTTAACCTCTCCTCTCTTCCTCTGCTCTGTGGACTCTGCAGAGGCCACTTCAAAAGCTTATGTGAAGTGTGTCAGGAGTAAAGGTCACATGCACAGGTCTGGAAAATGTCACAGCTACATCACACGCATCCCTCACCATCAGACTGGATAAAAGGAAATTGTGGGAGATGGAATTAAGTAGCTCACACCTACGTACGTTTGATGCTGAGAAAATAAAACTAACTTTTAGAACTAAGGGTGTGCATATCGAAAAGAAGAACTCTAGTGTTTGTGTGCCTGCATGTGTATTGGCGGCGTAGGGTAAACATCTGAATACTAGTACTTACTACCGCATTATAACACTTGGCAACACTTGACAAGTGAGAACACATGTCTGCTAGATTTGAACCTTTGCGCTTTCCGTAGCACATATTACTTGTGCGCAGCGTGCAAGTCCCATGCGTTTTAGCCTATGGTTTTAGCTACAGTAGTAATTGGATACCTTTATTGCAATGAAATGACCATTTTTACCAGCATCCACTGATAAGACGACCACCCACTTATCTACAAAACGTGGTATGTTGCTTCGTTTGTCACTGTACATTAACAATATAATCTTTAGACTTCTGGCCTGTCACAAATGTAGCACTGACCGGCTACTGACAGTTTTGGTGTCCAATACAAATTTGCTCTGTCCACCAACCAAAAGTAGGCGGGACAGTTCTTTCTTTTAGCATCGCTGGCTTAGAAAACAGACGAAATACAATACTAGAAATCTTAGTTTGTAATTTACAGCTGCCCATGTTAAACCGGTGATTGAGCACATCAGTTAGTTTACAATTCAGATGGAGTCGGCCTGTAAAGTTGTAAACTAGCCATTGTAGAACTGGCTTTGTACCTTGCTAGTAAGTTAGCTTGGTAGTTCTTGAGTTTAGACATTGCTGCAGATAAAAGCATTCCTTTAAACATTTCTGTAGTCAAGTAGCCGCAATAAGCACTAAAGCAAAATAAGATGGCACCTGGGAGATCCAAGATTGTGGAACACTACATCATGCCTGAAGACACAGAGGGAAACTTCAAAGCTGTGTGCAGACACTGCAACCGATCAATAGCGTGCTCCAGGAAGGCTCTCTCCAATCTGCACGCGCATATAAAGGTAATACATTCCATACTGAAAATGTGTAATTGGGACTGATTTAACCTTATGAGTCATGAGTTAAGTGATAGACATTTGTATCCATCTTTGTTCCAGAGAGTACATCCTGCCCTCTTTGAGTCTATGCCCAGGGTGAAGAAATCAAGTCCAACCCATGCTCGCCCACTACAGAGCCCCACTCTGTTAGCTAATGCCATAGCAGAGAACATTGTGCCCTTAAGTCTTTTGGAGAGTCCATCATTCAAGAGGTTCTGTCAAACCCTGGACCCAAACCTGACAGTGCCAACTCGTAAGACCCTATCTGGCTACATTAACAGTCCATGTTGAGATGGAGCACAGCCTGTGTCTTCTGAGGTGGCATCTTCCATGTTTAGCGCTCTTCTGCCCTTCTGGGTGGTTATTCAAGCCAAGCTGCTGTCCGCTGATGGCACGAACTGGATCCGGTCTTTTGCTCTTTGAACCTGCCTCCCAAAACAAACCTTATTCTTATTTAGTAAGAGTAGCGTGAAATTGCAATGAAGTCCACTTAAATGAGTTGGGGTTGTAAGAAGTGCACCACGAACCTTCATTAAAACAGTAGCACATCTAAACGTTTTCCCTTGCATCCTTAATACATGCCTTCTCTTTTATTCTTGTTGTTTTATCAGAAGATAAAGTCATGGCAGACCATGCCCCCTCTGTGGCTATGGAGGCGGTGCTGAAGCCAAGCTCCGCCCTCCCAGAGGACATGCCCAAGATCCGGGGCTATGACTTTAACCAGGGGGTGGACCACCGTGCCCTTCTGCAGTCCTACATTACCACAGGCTTCCAGGCCAGTAGCATGGGTCAGGCCATCCAGGAAATCAACAAAATGGTGGGTAGAGGACCCGGCTGTTCGTATCTCAGATTGTATGTTATTATATTGGGTTGCCGAGGGCATATTAATAATGTTGATGTTTCCTACTGAAGAACTCTGCAGATGGATTACACAGTGCCATAGGCTGCTGAGTTGTTTGGATGTGGTTTTCATGGTAGCTGTCGACCTAAATGCTCTCAATGTTCCGTGGTAACGTGGTTCTCCCTGGCCTCTGCCCTCATAACCCCAGATTGACAAGCGTCTGGAGGCAGTGAAGGAGGAAGAGGGAAGTGAAGTCTCGTCAGAGCCTGCTTCTTCTTCCCAGTCAGGCTGCACCATCTTTCTGGGGTACACTTCCAACCTCATCAGCTCTGGAGTCAGGGAGTCTATACGCTACCTGGCCCAGCACAAAATGGTGAGACTACAACCCATTATAAAAACAACCACCAGCTCTCCACAGAAGTCTCATCCACTGGATCAGAGTGATAAAGAGGTTTCACTTCTAACGCTCTACCTCCCCCCACCTGGTCTGTCTAGGTGGATGTGATAGTGACCACAGCTGGAGGTGTAGAGGAGGACCTCATCAAGTGTATGGCCCCCACCTTCCTGGGAGAGTTCAGCCTGTCAGGCAAGGAGCTGCGCCAGAGAGGCATTAACAGGTAACATCGCCATAGAAACGGGTAACATCGCCATAGAGAGGATCTAGACTTGGATCTCACCTGAAAGAGCTCAGTGGAACGGTACAAGAGTGACTTTGGCGGTTAAAGAAAGGCTCAATAACGATAAAAGGAGGGAGGGAGGGAGGGAGGGAGAGGGGAGAGGGGAGAGGGGGAGATATGGGTGGGTACTAATTATTAATCCCCTCAGGAAAATTGTGGTAAATCCGCTGGGCACTGCGGTCTGGACTGCAGGAATTGGTCGTTACTGTTTTATAGTGTTGTTTCTCATCCTCACACTTCCTCTTCGTTTCCTTGTTTTTCTTTGTCTTTGCTCTTTCTCCCTCCCTACCTCCCTCCTTACCCATATAGAATAGGGAACCTTCTGGTGCCCAATGACAACTACTGTAAGTTTGAGGACTGGCTGATGCCCATCCTGGACCAGATGGTGCAGGAGCAGACAACAGAGGTGGGGCTTTGTGACAAGACCATGATGCCAGCATGTATTGTGACCTGGCAAATGGCCAGTTTGACCTCTGACCTCCTACCATCTTCAGGGTACACACTGGACGCCCTCGAAGATGATCCACAGGCTGGGGAAGGAGATCAACAACCCGGATTCTGTCTACTACTGGGCCTACAAGGTGAGATCTGAACCCGCTCCTCTTTGACATTGCAGAGCACTAAAGATGGCCGGAGACACTATGAATTCAACTTAAAGGACTATTGCACGTTAAAGAATGTATTAAATGTTTTCAAGGGCATTTCTACTATATTGTGATATAGTGTATAATGACAGGAAATGTTAGAGAGACGCTTACCGCAGCTGTGGACTACTGTACGCCTATCGTTGATCTATTTTGTCGTCTTTGGGGTTCAGAATGACATCCCGGTGTTCAGCCCTGCTCTGACTGACGGCTCTCTTGGAGACATGATCTACTTCCACTCCTACAAGAACCCTGGCCTGGTGCTGGATATAGTGGAAGGTCAGAGACGGGGAGGGCCATCACCATTTAACAAGAAGTTAGTACATGGTCGCTAGTAGTGACACTCACGAACAGTATGTTTCAGATATTCGCAGGTTAAACAGCAGAGCTGTGTTTGCCAAGAGCACAGGGATGATCATTCTTGGAGGAGGGCTGATCAAGCACCATATTGCCAACGCAAACCTCATGGTGAATACATTCAGTGACTTTAGCAGATCTTTAGTTTTATTTTTGTTTACTTGTTTGTTATTTTATTGCCATTTTGTTTTCCAGTGGTTGATCAGTTTAGTTTGGTTATGGTGCTTTTGAAAGTTTTAAATTGGATATGAATACCATATTCTTTTATTTCTAGTTCTCAGTACTTTGTGTAATTTCAATTTTGAATTCTTAAAGGCGGAATCTTAATTTCAACTTTGTTTTCATTCTATATGATTTGTGTTTTGTTCCTCTGTGTCTCTCTTTTCTTTTCTCTCGCTCGACCACTTCCGCCTCCTCCTCAGAGGAACGGAGCAGACTACGCTGTGTTTGTGAACACGGGCCAGGAGTTTGACGGTTCTGACTCAGGGGCCCGGCCTGACGAGGCAGTGTCCTGGGGGAAGATTCGTATGGAGGCTAAGCCCGTCAAGGTACCTCAACGGCACTACGACCCTCTACCAGACCCATCACCAGATTAATAAGATCCTATACTGCAAAAACTCTCCATCTAGCTGAGTGTGATCATCTTGGTTTTTAGATCTTAAATCTTATTGGACTGGTTTCTAGTGTTCTTGTTGGACTCGTGTTTCTAGTTCTAATAGTGACTTAATTTATGTAAACTACACATTATTTTGTAAAACAATTTTCTTACTGCACTTGTATCCAAATTAACTTGGTATAAGCATAAGCAAGTTCATAACTAATATTGAACTTGCATACATTTACATACCATTTGATATATGTATTTTTTTATTAGATTATTTTCACAGACTTTTACCAATTTACTCAATCTAAAGTTTTGTTGCACTGTGTGCAAATCATATTTAATGGAGTCTCATGCCACCATTGTTGTCCTAAGCAGACTGGGCTGGTAAACTAGATGTTGTTGTTCCTGGTCCCACCAGGTGTACGCTGATGCCTCCATAGTCTTCCCCCTTCTGGTAGCTGAGACGTTTGCCCTCAACGCCGACCGCCTGATGGCCGACAGGAAAGACTGAGGGAATCTCCCCTACTTGACACACGCAGCACGTCTGGAGTTCTCTCAATTCTCTCAAGTTTCAATACTATTTATTTTAATGTATTTTTTTATAGCAAAAAGTATGTCAGACCAGAATCCAGCCCTACACTTAAAGCAGGGCTCCAGGACCTGGTGAAAAGGGGAAGAAAGACATAAAGTGACACTGAAGTCAAGTTTACTGTGACACAGCACAGTAAGTGTGCGCACAAACACACACACTGTCTATGCCCTGGTTGTATGAGGTTTGTTTAGGATGAGCCGAGGGTTTAGCATGGTGTACATTACCAAAGATGGGCGGTGTAATAAACTGTTATACATGAGACAGAGCAAGTAAGTTAATTATCGCAATTATTAGGCGGTTATCTCACTCGGATAAAAGTAATAATTTTTGTTTTTCTGTCTCAGTTAAAAGTTGTATGTATTTAACTTAAGAGAGAAACACCTTGGCGGTGCATAGATCCCATCTCTGTTTACACAAGGGATTAATGTGATGATCGTATAACTCTTGTTTTTACATGATCTTCCCTCACCTGCGCTTGTCCTAAATATGACTTAAATAACATGGCTGTACATGTAAATAAATACAAATACTGGGATGGTGTGTGTGTTTAAGTGGATATTGACCAAACGCTGTAATGCCTGATAGATCCATAAGGGGACTCCAGCACCTCATCTAGTGTCGTCAGTCGTGATTGTAACTGGAAGGAGGCATCGTCATTGTGAACCATCAAGTAGATTATGATGAGTGCTGTGGGCTCATCTCTGGTATCCCAAAATAGGACTGCTGCACCAAGTGCCTGCGTATCCAACAGCAGTTCTTAGATTGGGTCAGTTTCATACAATGACGTCACACCTATGGACTACCTTTTATACAGCCAAGGTGTGGCAGAAGGTCTGGCACTGGCTCGTTTTGTAGACTAGGTGAGAGCGCTTTGAGTTCAAGTGTGTTTGTGACGCTGTGGGCTCTGAGGAATGCAAGGTCCTGTCAGGTGACAACTCCACCAATCACTGGGCTGCTGTTGGGGGTGAGGCTCCTCCCCCTCCGCTCCCCTGGAGAACTCAAGAGGGAATTTAAAATTGCATGCGTGGTTTATTCTGTGACGATGTCTGTCAGCACTAACATGCGTGCAGAACACATGGTCTGAGCTGCAGTATTTTCAATAAGAATCAAGTTCCTTTCATAATAATACTTTTTTATTCACCTTGCAAAGTGTCTAGGAAAATCAAAGTTTTTGTGACCAGGTTTTAGTGAGAGACCTAGAACTTTTCTAGTGGTGACAAAGTGTTGTTCCTTGTTAGAACAGTGTTCTTCTATGGGAACTAAACCCTCTGGTATGTAATATCGGTCCCCTGACTTCCCATCCACGTCATCCTCCCCTCTTAATAATATTTGCAACCTTCAAAATTTGGGAGCTTCCAAATTGTCCCAAGTAGCCCCGAGCGGTAGGGGAAATGTGTATTTGTCAGTTTCATATTTAGCAAGCACTGTGTGACCTTTCCTTCCTGGATAGAGAGGCGGGTAAAAAAGAGAATATATAAGTGGGATAAGGTCAACTTTCCCGAAACCTCAGCCCAATGTGTCCTTTCCTGTCAGGGCGTTTCTCTTTCTGCTTAAACTGCTTTTCCATTCAATGTTTCGTTCATTTCCTATTGGCTGTTTGCTTCTGTGGTGCTGTGTGTGCATGTGTGTGCATACTGTAGAGTGTGTGCGTGTACTGTAGAGTGTGTGTTTACCTAAGGCTTGAAGCTGGATTGACTGTACAAAGGCCTCCCTGTATGGACTTTCCATCACCTATGGATGCTTATGTTTGTTTAACTTTTTTTTTTTTATCAATGGTGACAGGGAGAGGGAGTGACTGAAAGAAGGAAGATAGTGCTTGGGTAGTGACTGTATGTGTCCACGTTTGACATATTTCTTTGTATTTTTCATTTGGAGTTTTTGCGTGTGTGGGTGTATATTTCCGTGCTCATGTATGTGTGTATGATTGTTAATTCGGAAGTACTCACAGTGTGTGTGTGACAATCTGCTTTGTGCTGGCCAGAACTGTGTGTGTGTGCGAACATAGATGAGTTGCAGTCACGCTATGATAATGTTGTGTGGCTTCTGTGGACAGAGTCCACAGTGTTAGCCCCCTCTCCTCTGGAACAATCAGCAGTCTGTGTGATGTGGCTGGGCACTGCAGTCATAGTGGCAATTATGTCTGTGCTGCAGCCCGAGTGGCAGCTTTCTACTGTGCGAAAGGGAGGCAGGGAGGGAGGCACGAGGAAAAAGGGAAGGCACGAGGAAGAAGGGGAGGCAGGAGAGAGGAGGGGAGGCAGGAAGGCAGGCGGGCAAGAAGAAAGAGCCCAGAGAACATGATGCGCATGAAACGTGATAAGCAGCTCCACAGCTGTAGGGTGGAGTAAAAGCGTTGGGAAGTCTGTTGTGTGTGTCTGTGTGTGTATGTATCTATCTGTGTGTATGTATCTATCTGTGTGTGTGTGCATGAAACTCCCTATCAAAGAGCAATGTCCTGGCTTCTTATCTTTCTCTCCACTGTTTACCTGTTATGTTGCCATGGGAACTCCCGCCCAAGCACCCTGCCAGGCTAACCTGCAGGTGAGTTGGGGCGTGTAAGGGAAAAATGGCACATGCCAACTAAAGTGTATATACATGGGTGTTTGTGTGTGGGGGGGTTCAAAGTGAAAGAGAGAAGGACTGAGAAAGAGTGTAGCACATGAAAGGAACTAAGAGAAAGACAAAGATTGAGAAAGAGAACAGATGAGAGGGGAGAAGGGGGTTCACCTTAGCTGCCTTCTCAGAAACAGGAAGTGCAGCCCTGATGCACGTATCCCTCGCTGACGCAACCAACTGCCACTGCTGACAGACAAGGCGTTGGTTGCCTCGGTGACAACACAGGGAGCACAAACATTCAGACCGGCAGTAACCTCTTTATCAGCATCCTTATCATTACTGCCATTATCACCCTGGTAACGATGGTGGACTGCAGCCTCAGCTGTCGCAGGGAGGGCGGGGGGGAGGGATGGCGGAGAGACGAGGACGATGAACCTTGTTCCTCCAGTTGAACACCTGGAGCACCTTGTGTGATCAGCTGCCATGTTAGCCCACAGTGTCGTGTATGGTGCATATCTCATGTGTTCAGAAACACTTCAATCTCCTAGGCAACCATGGAGGCAGACATCCTCTGAGAAAATGTCCCATTGTGCAACAGACCACAACCTGATCTGAAACTGTAGGGGGGTTTGTGCCATATGATTGTCACAACCCCATCCCCTTGAGCTGATTTCCCTGTCTGTCTGGTTTGTATTGTGTTTTGTGTTACGTTCCTGAACGTACCCCGTTCCGGTTGCTGGGCAACAAATCGTCTCTCACCTGTTCCTCTTCAGCAATAAATACACCTGGTCCTGATCATCATCACTACTCTACTCGTTTCTGCACTGCAAAAACTCTACATCTGAGTGTGGTAACTTGTTTTTAGATTTTAAATCTAGTTAGGTTTGTTTTGGGTATCAATGGATTATCTAGTGACATGATATTAGCACACATTATTTTAAGAAATCTCATCAGGGAACATTTTCTTGCTTCCAAATGTACTTGTTTTAAGTATAAGCAAGCTCTTTTAAAATATTTTGATGGGGCATTCCTGCCATGTACAACATTTGCGTAATTGTATATTAGTTGATCCTCTGTTATCAGTAAACACCCATATCTTAAAACCCCATTCATAGTATCTCACAGAATCATCACTCATTATCATTAAGTAATTACATTGTAAAAAAACTATTAACATCTGTCTCTACAATGTTGACTCTCGGGGTGTGAATACAGGTGTACAGTGGATGAAGTTATTGTCAGCTATGACGTTTGAACCCGAGTTGCACAAGAGTCGTTCGATTTTTTCTGCTGTGTGGCCTCTCTGGAATTTACGATTTTAGCCTGTTGTTCCCCAATAGACGTCAACAGTGTTGTGAAAGGTGGCAGATTTCACCACAGAGACAATTCCATCGTAAAGCAAGACAGAGCACAGAAGAGAAAGATAATGGGGTGAGAACGATGCACGCACAGTTTTCAGACAGAGGACCTCATTAATCAAACTCTTTTTGCAAGTTATACCTGGCGTCAGCCAGTCTACCAGTGATGACAAACATTACAGACACCACTCAGACACTCACAATAGAAGTATCTTCAGTTTATTTCATTCTGGCAGCCAATCACAATTCACATTAGTACACAAATGAGCATGAGTAAATTCACAGTATTGGAATTCACGGTCAAGGATGACTTTCCTGCACAGTATACGGTCACAGCACACAGTCCAGTTTTGGTAACAACACAACCTTCAGGTCCATTAAGTGCTGTTGAAGGTTTGGGTGAGACCATAACAATGATAGGAAGGAGCGAATGACTCACCTCGTTGAGGTCAGCCGACATGAGCCATTTCTCTTTGAGATCAACAAAGTACCTACCTACCTTACCTCCTTTCGCGTCAGAGAAGATAGAGGAGGATGTGTTGCTGTGGGTGTTTGTGCACTGCAGATAAGCAGGACTCTTACCCTGCAGCCAGAGGGAACGCATGGCCTGGAGATTGGCAGGCCTGGCTGCTGGTCCAAACTTTTGTTACCACATGGTATTCCCATACAAGCTTCTCATCGCCGGGACTTGTCTCTCTCCCTGTCTCTCCCTCTGGGTCTGGAGGTTAGACCAGGCCCCTGTTCCTGCTGAACTGAGCCAGCGAATGTCACACACTGATTATCAGCACAGCAGGCACGGGAGACAAGCCCCGTGGGGGAATGGAGAGACACACATATGATATACATTTAGGCCTACACCACATATATGCAAGCACACATTGAACACATTAATGTATTTAGCCCACCCTCAGACCTGCACACATTCAAAGAAACGTCAGAGGATAACACTTTAAGTGCAAAAGTTGCACGCCATTTGACTGATTATTACAAAAACATTCACGTATTACCATGCTATTGAGAATGGTACAAAGAGATCAGAGGGTTCATTAACAGTAGCTGGACAAAGAACACGTTGTGTTTTGTAACCTCCAGACTTCCACCAGCAGTTTTCTGCAGAGCAGATGTTAGAATATGTTGAGTGGATGTGAAGGCAGGCTAAGTCACCCTATGGGAACACACCACACGACTAAGACTCACATGTGCCCACTGAGGAAATTGGGAAGTCGACATAACCCATATAAGAAAGAGTAGTAGCACGCTGACAAAAATAACAATGCCCTTACGAAACACATACATGCATGGACTCAAGACAGACACAGACACACTGTAGCGCAGACAGACCCTAACCCTAATCGTGTAAAGAATAGAGAATGTGATGGATGGGCATGCATTATGTCAGATATGAATACAGCTCCAGCTTCAAACCCTCATGTAGAGGGTTAAACTGACATTAACCACCTGTGTACACAGACCTTCAAAGACAGCCAGTACATGGGATATATAACGCACTAAACAAACTCCATAATGCAACAGCCACATCAGTCAGAACAGCAACAGATACAAAAGACTGGAAAATGGTGTCTCCCATAAAACTAAGAGTAAAACTGGACCACAAAGTAACACTTCTTCCTTAGGCAGGCAGGGGTCCTCTGATACTTTCACCCCCGGTCAGGGCTCTATAACGCTGGGCTGATCATCCACTACTGCAGGCTGAGGCTCTGTGGTGGCAGAACTTAACCACTGTGAACATGGAGGGAACTTACAGTGTTCACATGTGGGTTAAGTCCTGCTGCCACGTAACCAGGGGTCCTGTGTCCTGAATGAGTGTGTGTTAACTATGTGGAGAAAGAGAAAACGTTAAAGAGCAAGGGAAGTTGAGAGAGAATGCAAGTGGGACTGCACGTGCACAAGCCTGGCTCATAGTACAGCATGTCTGTGTTATGGTGCCCTGACAAGCCCGGCTCATCCCACCCCCAGGTTGATCATTTCATGCCAGCCATTGGAAATCCCTGGCAATGTGATTCAGTCATAGGTGCAAAAATCACTCTACCAGGAATTCCCCTGGCTGCCAGACGATATATTAGCCAGCATGTGTGGAGAGGACAGAGGTGGGGTTTATCAGTGGGTTTGCTTCTCTTCTACTTCCTCATTTGGCCTCCCTCACTACTTCCAGTTTTATGAATTAGCCGAGCCGAGACAAGCGCGCGCATGTTTCAGCGTGAGAGACTGTGAGTTTGCTGGGCCCTTGTCACGTGCAGGTCGTTGTCGATGCCCCTTTTCAGCAACGTGGGTGCTTCTCTGAGGCTAGCTTCCTGTGGCCTCTTATAAAAATAGCTTTTCAATGACAGCATGGAGAATCAGGGCTGAAGGAAGTCCCGCCAAGTGACACTCCCATGCGGACGCGAGTTGCGCTCTGCTCCTTTCTGTGCCCCTGTCTGGGGAAAAGGTCGGAGAGCATGGGTCCTCAGTCAGAGACAACCTTAACAAAACCTTGCCTATGTTTACAAACAACAGCGTCAGAATACCCCACAACAAAATGTTTTGGGGTTCAAGCTTGAGGTAGCAGACTTTTTAATGGCAAGGCTCAAAACTAAATGAGACCAGCAAAAAAAGAACATTCACTAGCTATTTAGTTTCTTTGCCCGTTTCCTTTCTATGACGTGGATGTCATATGGTCTCAGTGGTACTTAATGTTTCTTATTTTAGACAACAGATGTATTCTTGGACCCTGTGCACTAGATGAGTCACCTCACTTTTGGGGAATTCCAGGTTCTAAATACGTTTATTCGGGAGTAAACCTATGAGCCATCGTTACGGCAAATCGCTAACATGCTGCATCACCACCAAATGGCGTAGAACGCCAGCAGTGTGTTAGCTTTCTGCTGGCTTTAAAAAGGTAACAAACAATGCCATTGTGAGGTGCAGCCCACACAAACCAACATTTAGAAGAGATACAAACGTTAGCATGCTGTGGCGCCGCACCACAGGCAAATGCTAACATGAACAAAATATCTGTTCCTGTGTGCCAGGCCCCATGCTCTGACAGTCTTGTACTGCAGTCTTTGGTTCAATTTACCAATCACTGGACATTAGTGACACAGCTACAAGAGACCTGATTCTAGAGCTGAAAAGAAAATGGAATTAAAGAAAAGTTCCACTACTTTTTATTCTATCTGTGTGTGCAAGTTTTACTCTCTCTTCTCTCTCCTCTATAATTTGAAGTTCCAGAGGCATTTTTGTGGTATGAGCATTGACTGACTTTCAATTAACAGTTCAATTTGAAGTACCTGAGTGACCATCGAACATCTCTTCACAAAGTGAGCTACAGTTGGCTCAGAGTTCACAGACACAGAGACCATAAACATAAATGAAACTACTTGAACTCTCCTGTAAATCCTTTCCATGATTCAAAAGGCCTCTGCCTTTTACTACATACTCACACCATGTGTGGCCCTTGGCCAACTATCCTTACCTTGAAACCAAAGGTCATATGAGGTCTGAGGTCTCCAACACCCATCAAATAGACCTCCCTGCTCTCCTTTAGTACATCAAGTCAAAGCCGCTCTCTCTCTGTCCCCACATCTCGGGAGGCTGCTGCTCGGACTCGTGTCCTCTTATTTTCTTTGTATCGTTTCATCTTTTCCATTGGCCCTCCGCTCTTTTCCTCCTTCCTCAATCGAACCCGCAGCCTTTAATACACATGAGCTCATTCCTTCCCTCGCCTGTCCAATGACAGCACTCACAGTGACGCACGCCGCCTCACCTCAAACTCTCATTTAAGGATCTTGAACTAATGTCTCTCACTTCTGCATTGACCCTTTCTCTCCCATTCTTACTTCAGTGCGCCAGACTTCTAGCCTCCAGTCCGTGCTGGAAGCACGCCACCCATGTGGATACTTGCTAATTCTCAGGCCGTGCAACGAATGCCAATTTTTTTTGCACTCTGAGCAAAGTGTAAAGTGTGTGTGAGGAAAATGCGATCATTGAGTGATACTCAGAAGCAGATGTCCAACAGTGGCAACATCTTTTACTTTTGGGGGTTACTGGTGTGTGAGTGTGTGAATGTGCGTGCACATATTCTGTATGCTAATACACCGTGACTGTGTGTAGACGTGGCCTGTTCCTCTCAGGGTGTTGCCCGAGACTGATGTCCTCACTCCCCTGTGTGCGGCTCTGACTGCAGCATCGATAGGGTCGTTGACATAAGGGCATACCATTAAGTGGAAAACACTCTGTTGAGACAGCTGGCCCTCAAGTCTCTGTTGTTTCTACACATAGCTTCTCTACCCAGGCCTACCAAAGCAGGCCCGCAGGGCCAACACACGCATACACTACACTCAATTACCACTCAGCACACACAGACTCACAGTGCGCTCACAATCAATATACAAACAACGTGGTCTGTGTTCCGCTGAGCAAATGTGCAGTGTGTGAACTAGGGTTTTGACCTAAGTCTTATAAATCAACAATGGAGTACAAATAGAGTCCAGGTTGATAGCAGTCTCACCTTGGTGGGTGTGAAAAAACTCTAAAACAGAATTTGTTGATAAAACTTTGTCACTAATGTTATGAAAGCAGTCATGTCAAAGTCACATGATTAGACCACAATGTGACTTTTTTGGAAACTTAAGAAAATAGTTTAAATATTTAGCTTTTCAGTTTGATAAAAAAAAATCTGGATTTGTGTGAGGTAACAATTTCCAAATATTTAGTAAAAGAAATGTTTTTTGTCATGAAAAAATATACTTCTCGAGACTAGTCGACAAGGTTGAAAAGATAAAACCCCAGATATAATGGACCCTGACACAGCAGAAAGGATTTCACATTGACTTTAACCTACTGTACTTCTCTGAACCCACACACCTTTACAAAATACCACACCCTGTTCCTGTGAGAGTATGTGTGAGTGTGTGCTGTGTGCATGTGAGTGTACGCTCATGTGTAATTTGCCTTGCGTGTGAGTGCACAATTATGTTGAGTGTCTGACATTCAATGACATTCAAATTCAAGATGGCTCCATTTCAAGTTTTTTTGTTCCATTTTTGCAGCGGTAACCAATGAAAGGAAACGTGCAATGGTGGAATCAACACAACGGGTCTCATGTGGGAAATAAGTCTGAAAATAAAAAGTATTTTCAGGCTTTGTGAAAATCTCAAAGGCTTTCCAGACCAGTACCCAGCCCAGCCCAGCCCAGCTCGGCCAGACCAGGCCTAGTCGTGGTCTTCTCCCCCAGCCCAGCGTGTGTAACCCTACCCTGGGCTTGATCCTCTGCCAAACCCCACCACCACCACCAGAACCAGCACCAGCCCTGTACTTAGCCCAGGGCCGCTGAGCCACAGGCACACTGCACTGCCTCACACACCACACACATCACACACCCGTGCACACACACACACACCACACACACACACACTAGCCTGCCAGTCCAACGCACCCTGTCTTATTCCACTACGCCACCATCTCGCAGTCCCGGCCCACTCCTAGGAACTCCATCAGCCCCATCAAACCTGGCCTTGTTCCAATACCTCATCTCCACCTCCCTCTCCTCCTCCTTCTCCCTCTATCCCTCTCCTCTGTACCATCTCTGACAACCGCCCCTCTCCCCAATGCCCACAGACTGCAGTAGGCTAATGGGAACAGTGAGAGAGGAGGGAGTAAAAACCTCCACGCAGCTAAGCTCTCTCCCCAAGCCACCGTCCCCAGATGGGCTGCTGTGGTCTGGGGGTGAAATTCCAGACAGTAGCCTTGCTGGAGAATGGAGGGTCTAGGACACCAGTAAACTCTAGTCTCAGTTTACCCTAGTTTGGAACCGTTTGGCCCTAACTTAAGGTTAGCTCCGCGAGGGCTGCATTCCCTGGGTGAGTCTGAGAGATAGATAGGGCCAGTCCTGAACAGACTAATCCCCTAGACTGCGACCAGGATAGCTGGATTCCCTGCCTTTCATGGAGGCTCTCTGCTCTCTGCAGACTTACAGGGCCTCAGAACAATGAGAGGAATGTTTGGGCGCTCCGCTCAGCGTCTTTTCGCCTGCTTTTCCAGAACTTTTTATGACCTTGTCCGCTCCTTGTGCCAAACCCAAGGCTGGTTGACAGGCACACTCAGAGACACAAACAGACACACACACACACACACACAGAGGAGGAGAGACAGAACATGAGGACAGGCAGACGTGTAGACCGAGAGGAAGACACACATACAGACAGGCACATAGACAGTTGAAACAGATGTCCCATTCAATAGAAACTATTTACAGTTGACCTTTGAGTGGACACTTTATTGCCAGAAATCAGTTCTTAGATCAGGACCATTTTTCCCATATCCCAACTGCGTCTGTTTAGCTATCATAAACTGCAGTCTCATAAAAGAGATCCACAGGTTGTTGAGGCTGTTGTAGAGAAGTTATTCCTTTCATGAGTACACACAAATTCACTCACACACCCTCCATTGAAAGCTACGAGAAAGAATACCGTCTAGTTTCAGAGGATAATAAAACAATAAAACAATAAAACAATCCAGTTCTTGTCTAGACCAAGAATAACGTCCAGTCTGGAAGCATAACGTACCTGGGTGAAGTCTGTTTGACTCTTTCTCTTCCTCTCTCTCACCCTCTCTCTCTCTCTTCCTCTATCCTTGCTCCCTGTCTCTTTCCTCTCTGTCACAGCCTTAGTTGAACTTCAAGGTTGCAGCCTCTCTCGCTCTCTTTCTCTCTCTCTGTCTCTCTCCTTCCTTCAGCAGCGGTGCAGACAGAGTGTGTGAGAGAGAGTGTCTGGGAGCCAGACGGGTGAGAGTAAGCAGCCAATCCTGCTAGCCCGGCCCTCTGCTCTGTGGCCCCACCCCAGTCAGGGGATTCCTGTTTGAAAACGTCAGACGGTCTGGGACCTCCCCTTGCTCACAGGCTCTTAGCCCTGTAGACTGGCTGGCTGATTGGCTTAATGGCTGACTGGTTGACTGTCTGGCTGACTGGCAGGATGCTTGGGCTGCAGGAAAGGAAGAAGAGTAAGGGAGGGGGTAGGGAGCTAATTAGCCACACAGCTGGTCATAAAGGGCAATGTTTATTTCACCCCACAGTTGGCTTCACGACTGCAGGCGCTCTGTGTTCCAAAGAAGAAGCAAAAGCATGTAAAGTTGGAAATCAATAAATTAAGAAGTTACGTTTTTTTTGCGCGGCCATTTACTACAATGTATTCATTTTCCATCTTTGCAAAGTGTTTTCTGGTGGATGTTTGAGGACCAACGGCTTTGACTCCATCTTATGAGTTGTCTGGTCTCTTTAAAGTGCTGGGGCGGGAGGGGCAGGGGCGGGGGGGGTGGTTGGTGGTGAACAGGCCTGAAGGCGTGGGGGTGAGTTGGGCGGGTGGGGAGTGACTGTGCGGGGTGTTTCCATGGTGGTTTGATCTGCACCTGTCTACTGTTGAAACAGCCTCTAACCCTCCCTTTCCTCACCCAGGGGTAAGACGAGACTCACAGAGAGAGAGAGAGAGAGAGAGAGAGAGAGAGAGAGAGAGAGAGAGAGAGAGAGAGAGAGAGAGAGAGAGAGAGAGAGAGAGAGAGAGAAAGAGAGAGAGAGAGAAAGAGAGAGAGAAAGAGAGAGGCCATCAGGGATTTTACTACTTCCCCTCAATCCCTCCCTCAAGCCCTCCCTTCATCCTTCTCTCCAACCCTCCCTCCATCCCGTCTACTCCTCCCTTACTGCTGCGAGCCGTGGGTTGTGTGAGAAAAAGGGAGGCCACTTAGACGGGCAGGGCCTGTGAGCACTAAACCTACGTCACACATTCCTCACACAGACAGACACACACACACACAGACATGCACACTTGTACACACAAGCAGTATCTTAGCAACCCCCACACACGGGCACATGTCATAACTAGGCCGCAAAGACAGACGATCACATCATTTGCCTTTGAATAGAATAAATTCGGATTGTTTGTTTATGGACGTTCTGTTTGTTTCACATTGAAGATGAATGACCTTTGTGAACTGGGGAATGTTCACTGGAAGACTTGCATTGATCCATTTTGATTGTTTGTATCGTCCTGATTCATGCATGATGAGGGTGCTCGTTTGCGTGACAGCATGTGCCATTACTGTAGATGTGTACAAGGCTCTCGTGTGTGTGTGTGTGTGTGTGTATGTGTGTGTGTACAATACATCACACATCTGTATACATCTGGCTCCAGCGTGTGTGAGACCTCAGATGGCCTGTGGTTGGCCTGTGTTGGGTGTGTAGGAGAGGATCTGGTAATACTTCAGATCCAGGCGCCCATCATAAGAGTTAGTTAAAATGTAACAAGGCCCTTGTTAGATGCTTGGTAACATTCCTATGTGTTACAAGACTATATAAGTCTTAACAGTATAAGTAAGGGCTAGGTTGATCGTAAGATGAGATAAGCGCACATGTCATTTGCAATATGACTCTCATAAGAAGCTTATTGAGATGAATATGTGTTAATAAGACTTTGTAATGCATTAAGGCCTTATTAGCTATTAACTAATGCTTATTACAAGCACCTGGATCTGAAGTGTTTCCGAGGATCTCAGTTCTGACAGCAGCGTGTTCTGCTCTCCAGACATGTATGGAGAATGTTGCTAAAGTGGGACGATTTCACAACTATTACTTGTGTCCTCCTGAGCAATGCACCAGTCGATTTTCAGCTTCATACATTGCCCGGTTTTTGAGATAATAGAGCCACAGACACACAGACAGACAGACGGACAGACTGACAAACTGACAGACTGACAGACTGACAGACTGACAGACTGACAGACAGACAGACAGACAGACAGACAGACAGACAGACAGACTGACAGACTGACAGACTGATAGACTGACACACAGAGAGACTGACAGACTGACAGACTGACAGACTGACTGTCTTTACAGAAGATTAGGCTTAAGTGTCCCACTTTAACCTTTGTCCTGCATTGCCGATATTCAGCGAACCACCTTGTTGCACTTCTCATGCAGTCCTCACCTCCAGTAGGGCATGAGGCTGCTGTGTTTGTGTGTGCCCTTGAGTGTACAGTCTATGTCCGGTGTGTGTGGTAAGTTAGTGTAGGTATATATGGAGGGTGTGCATGTTGACAGGTGTCTGTGTGTTTGGATCATAAAGGAGAAGAGTGCTAACCTTGCAACAGAAGTGCCCTTGTGGGTCACAGTTCTTATACGTACTTGAAAGGTGTCGAGGGCAAAGTCCAGATTTTGTCAGTATATTCATATCATAATGAGTGTGTGTCCAAGTGTGTGTTAAAGTGGGTACATCAGAGTGAATGTTCATCTAAGACAGTGAATCACACGACTCTACGTGACTAATCTCAACCTTGATGAAAACTCAATTTGGTTGTCATGGTAGCGGGGATGTAATCAGACATCAGCAAGTAGAGAGGAAATCGTTCTTCCTTAGAGAGAGAAAGAGAGAGAGAGTTAGAGAGAGAGAGAGAAAGAGAGAGACATAGACAGATAGAGAGAGAGAGAGGAGTGTGTCTATAGTGGGAACCAAATCCACTACCCTAGACAATATACACTATGATATCACACTACATTATATACAGTGACATACTGAACAGAACTGTACTGTTCTATTCCACTACTACCACTAAACTATACTACAGTATACTGTGATATGCTATGCTATGCTATGCTATGCTATGCTATGCTATGCTATGCTATGCTATGGTATGATATGATATGATATACTATACTATACTATACTATACTATACTATACTATACTATACTATACTATACTATACTATACTATACTATACTATACTATACTATACTATACTATACTATACTATACTTTACTATACTATATGGCATGGGACAGTAAGACCTGGCCAAGGTACCCAAGGTTTAGTTCAGCTCAATATAATTTTTCTGTAACACCACGTCTACAAAAGAGGGTCCAGAGCTCAGTCATAAAGTCGACCCAGTCCTGGCTTCTCTTGTGAGGGAGGCCCAGGCAGGGTCCACTTGACTTAGAAGGGTAATGGATGTGTCTTTATTTTTCTCGCTCTCCCCCCCACCCCTCCCCCTGTGCCTCTCTCTCTCTTTCCCGCTCTCTCTCTCTTTCTCTCTCACTCCGGTATTTATGTGTTGGCAGTCGCCATGGAGACAAGACACACAAACACTGTGGCTCGCAGACAGGAAGTGCCGTGGAACCACAATGGCGTCACTGCGGCTCGTCGCTCGCCCGTCTCCACGGCCAGGACGCATGCTATTATCCTCGACGCTGCCCGGACGGCTCTCTTTTTGGGTTCTCTTTATTATTAGCATTGCTTTCACAGCTGTGGTTCCTCTTTCATGTGAGCCACAGTAGCAACAGTGATGCTCACAGAACACTGCGTCCCTGGAGTGTGGGCTCCCTTGCTGTCGAATCCACTGGTGGTGTCTGACACCCGGTTGTCGGACGATGCACTCGCAACGCTTTCTGTCGGTTGGACTGAAAAGCTATCCGTGTAGTCCGCTGTGGTACTTCACGGCGGCAGGCTTGTCCCCGATGGCAGGCGTCCCACATGAAATGCTGGGCAAGTGTGTATATGCGTGTGCACACATGCGTGTTTATGGGTGTGTGTGTGTGTATGTGTTGATTTGTGTGTGGCCTTCTTGCTCTGGGTTACGTCAGTCTGGTAGTCCTGTACCGTATGCACATCATTCCCTTCCTGCCTGTTTCTACACAGCCAGAGTCTAAATTTACCCAGCTGGAAACCCCCTTGTGAGGAGACTGCCCTCTCCTCAACCAACTAAATATATCCACCCAAGACCACCTTTCCTGCCCTCCTCTCCTTCTTTTCTTCCTCCCTCATCCCCCCCTCTCGATCTGCCCCGCTCTCTTGACCTCCGTGCCTCTCACGCTCGTCATTCAGGCTCTGTCGCACACTATCTGCTGCATGACAGCTTTCCTCCCTCTCTTCAACTCCCCAATTCTTCCCCTCCTTGTAAACCTCCCTCCCCCCCCCCTCTCTCTCTTTCTCTTTCTCTCTCTCTCTCTGTGATAGGGGTGCCTCCACCCAGTCCCCTGAGGCGGACTCAACGTGTCACTAAGTGTAAGTGCAGCCAGCAGAGATAATGAGGGCAGGTTGGGAACACTCTGCACCGATTAGTCTCTCTCCTCTCTCTCTCTCTCTCTCTCTCTCTCTCTCTCTCTCTCTCTCTCTCTCTCTCTCTCTCTCTCTCTCTCTCTCTCTCTCTCTGTCTGTCTGTCTCTCTCTCTCCCACTTTCCTTCTGTCTCTCTCCCGACACCCAAATAGAGAGGGTGTGAGGGAGGATTCTCCTGAGATGAGGTCATCGGCTGGATGATCTGGATATGTGGCGCTAGGTGTCTGAGAGAAAAAAGGGTGGATAGCTGGGTGGAGCTGGCAGGGAAAAAGGGGGGGCTAGTTTATGAATTGTTAATATGTCATCACAACTAGTATAATGTATGTAGTCTTTGTTTTCAGAATATATCATGGTACTGGCATGTATGCTGGGATATGAAGTACCTAAAGTGAGTCCTCTTATATCCCTTGGTAACATAAGACCAGTAGGTCTACTCTGGGAGTTTGTAATTTCCAAACACAGAAGAATTCTAGTGAAATACTTGATCTTTAGAATTATTCACAAGACTGGGAATAATGTGCACAACAGGATGAACATAATATCCTGTTTATAAATAAGAAAAACAACATAACAAAGATGACGATATTTACAAGAACCACGGTTAGTAATGTGATGATAAAAGTGAGTGGTAGACTCTCTGAGACAGCATCTCAGAGCGACTGTGTAACCGGGACGATGTAAGCATTGATAGAGTGGACAGGGAGTGTGGTCAGCTAGTAGGTGACCGAGGGGGATTTCCATACAACGCTCCCTTAACCGACCCGCCGACTGTATCTGTCACATCATCGGATCTGTCTACTTCCTTGAACTCACAAATAAAATCATGCTTGCCCTCTGTCACACAGGCACGCACGCACACACACCCCAACACACGTACACACCCCAACAGACACACACGCACACACCCAATTTGATCTCTGTCTCCCGGGGGCAGTGCATCTGGGCTGGCCTGTAACTTACAGTCAGGCTGTCTGCACCTGTTTCTAACCATTCACCTGCTCGTGTGAGGAGGAACATTCACATGTTACACAACCGACACGTAACAAACCTTTCGTAACAAAGATCACGACCCAGCGTTCCTTCTACACCACCAGGCTGACAATGATAATGTTATCTCCGACAGATTGATCTGCGAGCTCAGAAGGCACATGGGGACACCAGGGGTCAGTGTGAGGGATGTTTATGATGCAGAGTGCTGAGTACTTGGAGTATATCACTGCTTTTATGATGTAGTAAAAACAAGGATTTTGGTGTGTGGAGAGTTAGAGGGCTACTGTTTGGTTTGGTCTCTGTCTACTATTCCGTTTCACATCAGGGAGAGTGTAAGCACTGTCTTTTCCGCTTGAGATTTGCCTCTAGAGAAGCAAGTACCCAAACACAGACACACACACAAATGCACACACTCTTACATTACATTTACATGTATTCATTTATGAGACACTTTAATCCAAAGCGACTTACAAGAGAGAGCTTTACAAAAAGTGCATAGGTCAATGAAATGAAACGACGAGATAGCCCCAAAAACATTGCGGGTAGCCAAAAAATGAAGCACACATTGTGAAAAGCAAATAAGTGCAAATGGGTAGAACCAGAAGAACGTGTAGTTAAGCAATCTACAATTAACTGACAATTAACTCTTAAACAGAGATGGAAAAAACACCCTCATTCCTCCCAAAAGTACAGTATGCAGATAGATGTGTCCATGCTCACACACACACACACACACACACACAAGCCAGTGGCAGCCAAATCACACATGAAGTGAGTGGGGTGGGGATGAGCAGTGGATCTGTGTGGAGCGTGTACAAACCTCACCAGATACACACACGAAGCCCTGGAGCACTAAAGTAAATAGAACCCACCGTGTTAACCCTGCCACAGGCTCCTCCACTCAAACAGCCAGCTGTGGGAAAATAAACTGCGGAAAGGGGATCAAGATGACAACGACGGCCGGGCCTGCACACAGGCCACACGCGGTATGAGCGAAACCAGGGCCGTCAGCCAATCGTCAAAGACATGGCGCCCTTCAATGCACAAGGGTGGGGCCTTTTCTATATGATGTGGAGGCGTTATCTTGGAATAGATAGGCTTAGGGTTAATAGGGTGAGGTGTGTGTACCAACTAGGTGTGTCCGTTTCCTCCCCCACCCATGTAAACGTTGCTCATGGGAGTGGGCATGTGCCCGCGATCCTGCCCTCTTTCCTTGGTCCCCCCCCCCCTTCCCTCTTTGTGTGCTCTTGTCATCAAAGTTCTCTCGTTCTCTGTCTGCCTCCCTCGGCAGACTCTCTTATCGGCAAATTATTTATTTGTCCTCCTTTTCACTCCTCTTTCTTTGACGTTAATCTCAGCCCCGACTTGCCTTCCTTCTTTTCCTGTCTCTCCTATTCACCGGACTTTTTCTTCTCTCTGTCTCTTGGGCTCTCTCTCTCAGTCTGTATGTTGGTATAGTTGTCCTTATTTGGCTCCCCCTGAGAAAGTGAGAGAGAGAGGGAGTGCATGCATGTGAGTGTCCCAGTGTGTGTGTGTGTGTGTGTGTGTGTGTGTGTGTGTGAAGTGACTCAGTATGTGTTTCCTCCTGACTGTGACTCATCGCTAGCCTGACTCACGCGCGCTAACAAAAACACACCATCACCATGGAGACTCTTGCCCTTCCCCCTCGCAGCTTGTGTGTTTCCGTGGCAAACTCTGGTCTGACCTGTCTGACACTGACTGTTCCAGGACCGGCCAATAGGTGGCACTCCAACCTGGGCTGTGGCAGGGCTGGTGGCGGTGTGTGTGTGTGTTGGGGAGAAAGGGGAGGGGGGGGGGGGCGCAATACAGTTTAGTACAGAGAGTACTGAGAGGGACAGAGAAATATATGACAACAAAGCCAGAAAACAAAGAGAGAGAGAGCAAGTGTCCATCATACACCATAATGAGAGGGGGAACATGCCTGTGCGCACACACACACACACACACACACACACACACACACACTCAAACACACACACACACACACTCAAACACAGACACACACACACACACACACACACACACTCAAACACAGACACACACACACACACCTACACACACACACACACACACACACACACACACTCAAACACACACACACACACACACACACACACACACACTCAAACACAGACACACACACACACACACACACACACACACACTCAAACACACACACACACACACACACACACACTCAAACACAGACACACACACACACCTACACACACACACACACACCTACACACACACAGCCTGAATAGAGAATAGAGATGCCCACCTGTGGATCCATTCTCCTCTCTGCTGCTCTGAAATTGTAGCTAGCTTTGAACCTGCCTGGTCCTTTGAAGCGCTGGCGTCACGGCGCTGCTCGTCTGGCCCTGCCAGCAGGTTCTGATGTGGTCACGTGGGCTGTTTCATTTCCACAAAGAAAAGATATGCCTGTGGTTGCAACCACTGCCCACACGCTAACTTCTCACTGCTGCTGCACCTCCCCCTAGCGATGGCAACCAGTACTGATACTGCTGAACCACTGGTACTGTTGAACCCGTACTGCTGAAACAGCTCTGTTACTGCTGCACCAGTACTGACACTTCTGAACCAGTACGGCTGAGCCAGTACTGTTACTGTTGAACCAGTACTGCTGAACCAGTACTGACACTGCTGAACCAGTACTGCTGAACCAGTTCTGTTACTGCTGAACCAGTACTGCTGAACCAGCACTGACACTGTTGAACCAGTACTGACACTGCTGAACCAGTACTGTAACTGTTGAACCAGACTATTGAAACAGTTTTGTTACTATCAAACCAAAACTATTACTCTTGAACCACTACTGTTGCTGCTAAACCAGTATTGTTACTAACAAACCAGAGCTGTTACTATTGAACCAGTAGGGCTATTGCGAAACCAGTACGGTTACGGGTAAGCCAGTACTTTAACTGCTGAACCATCATTGCTCCTGCAATGTGCGTCAACTGGCGGTACTTCTCCCGAAACGATTCTGACTGTGAACAAGCACCTCAAGAGAAGATCTTCCTTCTATGTCGAACGTGGTGGAAGACGTGCTGTCACTGACGGCTCTCTGTCTGTGAGAGTATGTGCTCACTGCTCCGAGTCTGCACCGCCACAATAGGCCACTGTGACATGCACATGTTGCCGTTCATGTCACGTCGGGCTGCGTGTTTGCGGATCTTTCCCACACTTCATACATACTTCAAGTGTTTCCGTGGCTACTGACAGCAAGTCTGACCTCAACTTTCCTCAGACAAAACCTCAACAGTGACCCTTTATGAAGACATGTCACCACTGCATTCCTGTCTCACACCAACCTGACCTGTCAGTGACACGGATGAGTACATGCACACACAGACATACCCAAAAGCACACACAGGCATGCACGCTCACATTTTTTAACAGTTGGGAAGACTTCTATTCAGTGTGAAGCCAGTGCAAACAGGCTTCCTGTCAGGTCAAGCATAGCATTAGGTAATAGTGAACACACACACCTGGCTGGACATGCTCTCACACAATCCTGTGACCTCTAGTTGACCTCAAACTGAACTGACAACGCACGGCAGCTGGGAGGTAGAGAATTCTGGGAACAAACTGAAACCGTACGCCAATTCTCTTATAATCCACGGGGATGGAGGGATGATGGAGGACAGGAGAGAGAGAGAGATACTATGCCTGTTCCTCAGACAGAGAACAGTGTCACAGCTGTGGGCAGATTAGCTCACAGAACATATGACTTAAAGAGAAGAACGCACCACATGGGAAAAAATGTGTATCAAAGAAAGAGAGAGAGTTAGAGAACGAGAGAAAGTCTCAGAGGAAGAAGACACACAGGGACACAATGTCATATTGTATATTCAAGAATGAGATTGTCACACTTTATTGGAAAGAAAATGCAACCTGACGCATATATTCTGTCATATATACACACCATTCCTTACATTCCATTCACCTCAAGGTCAACAGCCATCATCGTATGCAATAGTAACACAACTTACTGCAAAGCTGAGAATGCTAGACCTCTAAACATTGACAAGAGTACATCAAAACAATGTGCAGTACTATTAGGAGTAATAGTAAAGATAGACATAACTCAGATTACTGTGCTATAAATGTTAACAGATATTCTCTCCCTGTCCTATAAGTGTGTCGTTGGCGCCACATAGCACAGCGGACCCAGCCCGGTTCCTTCAACCTATCAGAACCAGGGAATGGCAGCTTGCATAACGGGCCGTACCACCCACCCAGCATTCAGGGGTCAGGGCGGTCCCCTCTAAAGGCAACCCCTGACCCCCTTCCAGGGTTTGATGGTGGCATGTTCCGGGATGTGTCTGTGTGTATGACAGCTGTCCCAATGTTTCCCCTAATTCCATTTAAGCCCTGTGGCTCCCCTGGTCTCATTCATTTTTACACACACACACACACACACACACACACACACACACACACACACACACGCATCATCTATCTCTCTCTCTGACCTCCAGGCCTCTTCTACCCCCTCTATCCCAGACCCGATCATCTGCCCCCTCACTCCTGCAGCCACAGTAGCTACAGTGACTTCAAGGCTATACGAAGGATATATACTTTTCACAGACATTCAGTATACTCACTTTCTGTTCACAACTGACCTGCTCCACCGACCTCTTCTGCTCTCCAGCCATCTCCAGACATCTAATTTTTTTATATTTAGTGGTGGGTTGTTATTTCTCTAAACATTGTTTACTTTACTCAACGTAGGCATGAGGTCATTCATCTGTCTTCAACCCACCTAGAAACGCTTCCAATACAAACAGTTAAATGTCACATGTAGCAACAGCATTATATTACTCATAGCAATGCTAAACATCACATTAACACTAAATGTTAACCATCTTTTCCACTTCCACATTCTTCATCCATTAGGTTACCAACAGTGTCGTCATGGACTGGTCATCTCACATAACACTCGCATTCTCCTTTCAGGTTATTTATATTTCATGAACTTTTCCATAAGATCCATTGTCCAGAATAAAAAACTGCCCTGGGGTTAAATCATTCCTAGATGATCCCTACTACTCGACACAAATTCTTGCTTGTCTATCTTAAAAATGCTGGTAGTCTGGGGAGTCGGTCCAGAGTGGATAAAGAGCGCCCCCTTGGGGGGACAGCATTCATCTTTTCACTCTCCAACATCTCCTGCCTTCTCACTGAAGCAGTCCAGTCTCTACCTCTGACTTGGGGTGGTTTTCTTTGATTGGATGACAGACAATTCTGGGCTTTTATGAGGTGCAAAATTACTATAATGAATGCAAAAAAACTCAAAACAATTTGAAATAGATTGGGCTGGGCAACATTTATGTTTGGGTGGCTTGAGACTCATGGAGACAACGCCAGTGATGCATTACGTGACTGGCCATTCCCTTTGATGGACTTGAGAGAAAAACAAGGGTTTGTTTCAGCAGACAGTAGTGGCTTTCTGACTTTGATAGTTGAGTTAAAAGGCATATCCAGGTGATGAGATGGTTAAAAGCTCCTTAGCTCTATACAAAAATATAGAAAAAAGTTGAGATACAAATTCAATGACGACAAAACATAACAATTATTAGCAAAACAAATCTATTCCACTTCAGTTTGTGCTTCTTTTTGACGAGTCAACACTTGCAGTCTGAGATCATGTCACATTAACAACAACATAGAACACTACAGAAAGCAACAATGAGGGGAGGGTGGGGTCTTCCATTTGAAGGTGTTCATATAAAATAACACAAAGAAGAGGAGCTTCCCTCAAAATGTCCATGATCATAAAAGTCACAGTGTTCTTTCTCCTCTAAAACACACGTCCATGTTCTGTCAGTGGGGTAATACTTCATCTAAATCGTTATTTTATGCCTTTAAATACAAAAATAACAGCCATGTCTGTCCAAAACCAAAGTCTTGAGCGGTTAGGGTTACGGTCTAGTGGTTGAAGGTTGAAAAAATTAAACAGGTGGATAAAGGCTTCCAGAGCTTGATCCAAACTTGCATCTCTTTCTTCCAGCCCTGCATATAAGTCTACGTAGGACTCTGTGTTGGAAGAGAGGGAATACTAAAAGGTTTTCAAAAGTTGACACAAAGCTTATATCCACTCTCCCCATGGACCCTGTCCTTTGACAAAGGGCTGGACTTCCGGCTAACCCCAGTACCACTGAGAAGCACATCCTTCCAAGTCTCTCTCTGTGCCATGATGTTAGCATTGAGGGTTGTGTGTGGGTGCGTGCGTGTAAAAAGACGCGGGTCGTTGGGGTCGGCGGCGCTGAGCCATCAGAAGTTGCTGAAGAGCTCGTGTTTCTTGCTCCAGTCCATCTGTGGTGCCCTCTTCCTGGCCCGCTTGGCGTGGGCCTTCTCCTTGGCCTCGGCCGCCGTGGGACTCAGACGCAGGCCCAGCTCTGCGAACGGGTCCAGCAGATGGCCCGGCTCATCCTCACACAGCTGAACGGAACCGGGAGAGAGACATGTCACCTGTAGGCATTCCAACACTGGCTGGAACCCACGCTACTCTGACGTCATACAAAAGTCATAGCGACGTATGGCGAAACATGCATCCATTCGCACGCACGCACGCACGCACTCTGGTGGTACACACACCGGGCTGACGGCATACCAAATGAATGGCAACGTATCGCAAGCACGCACCCACGCGCGCGCGCGCCCCCTACCTGTGTGCTGTTGCCCTGGCTGCTCAAGTCTGAGTGTGTGGATTTGATGGACTGGGTGGAGGAGCTGCCGTTTATCTGAGGGCTGGGCGAGGAGCCGTTGGTTATGGATGGACCGGAGTAGTCTGTCAGAGACACACACTCATTAGGATCAGGTCGGAATGTACCGGACATGCCACACACACACACACACGTCACAAGCATACAGAATCCAGCAGAAGAAGCTGAAAGCACTCCAATGGCTAGAGTTTATCATTAAAAACACTTTTGAACCTGTTCAATATTACTTAGTTCAACAGAGTCGTGAGATGCACTGAATGGGAGCAAAGTAGTATGCAGGCCTGACTGACGAGGTACACTTGGTCTTGTTGGGCCGCAGTGCATTGTGGGCGGCGTAGTCCTGCCTCTTACCTCTGACATGGCTGACGTTGGGGATGACGCCCATCCTCTTGAAGTGGTCATCTGTGTCGGGGTCCACTACCAGCAGCCTGGTCTCATCTCCTCCGCTCTTGATGAAGGCCACCACCTCGCCATGGCGCATGCCCTCGATGTTCACCCCGTTCACCTGGACATGATTGAGAAATTGAGAAAGGAAGAAAGAAATAATGATACATCAAACTTAGTACACACACAGAGCGATGACATTTGCAACAACACAATTCCTAGGTAATGACACAGACTGTTTCTGTTATTGAATGGCATTAACAGCGACAATCACACTGGCAAAGCTCTAGGTCTAGAAGGGCAATTATTTTCTAGGAGCAAACACTAGCTGCATTATTACATTATTATCACTAGGTGGTGCTATGGACCATTGTAGCCAAAATACATTGGACCCAGCAGAGGAGAAAAACCTTTTGGGATATCAATCGCACATCTTAGCTTGAGGCTGTCTATCAGCAGTTTTTCCTAAATGCTTCGGCTCAACGTAGTGTTGTCTTGATTCTCCAATGTTCATACCTACGGTTATCAGAATGGACCATTAACCATCTCGATAGTAAAACGTCATGGCAGTGAGTGAAGATTTGAGAAACACAAAGTTGGGCTGCTGGCCAAGTTTTTGTAGCTTATAATCTTTTTTTTCCAGCTAGAGAGCCATCCTCTAGCTCAAAACAGTACAAGTGTATGTCTTGTGTCTGAGTTATCTGTGAACGAAGAACCGTTGGGAAGCCAAGTGAGACTCAGAGTTAGTCCTTCTACTGTGTAGATGCAGTATTGTTTGTCTTGAGTCCATGTCTCTCAGGACTGCTGGAGCTAGGAAGCTAGGTAGCTGTAGCTTCGCTAGGCACTGGCTGGATTAACATTGGTGCACCATCAAATATTGATGGCAGGCCTCCGCTCCAGCACTAGGGTTTCAGGTATCCTGTACACAGGGGAAATTTGTTGAAAATTCACCCTACTTATGAAATGAGGGGCTAAGGTGGAGGAGGAAAAGGAGGACGAGTCTTTAGGGGAAGCCCTATGAAAGTCTCTCATAAACTCTCAGAAGGGACAAAGGAAGGGCCAGGTAACGACAGAGAAATCCAGAGGGCTTGTCTGTGAAAAAGAGATAAAGGGAAAGAGAGAGTGTGTGAGAGAGATGAACCCAAACCATGACTGAACCGGATCGAGTCCGAGTCAGAAATCGAGACATGGGGTATGTGAGAGAACGAGTATGTGAGAGAACAGCAGCGCAGCAACGTCTCAGCGGAACCCATCCCAAATCTCTCTCCCCCCTTTCCCCTACATTAGCTGGGGTGTGAGAAGCCAGCAGGGAGTCAGACAGATTGGCCCGCTCTGGGGGCGACGCAGCGCTGAGTCGGGAACAACAAGTGGCTTTTGTGTTAGGGTTAGCAGGCAGGTGTTGTGTCAGGTTTCATTGGCTAACCATCCCAAACACCAGAACAGGCCACTCAGCTAATGAATAGTACAGTAGAGCACTACAGTAGGGACACTGAGCTAATCGCACCAACGCTGCAACAGAAGTACTATTCATTATCATGGTGTTTTCCTCCACAAAGTGTATGTGTATGTGCGTGTTTTGATGCCACGGCTGTGTCTGAGCACCTGTATCTAAGCCTGTCCCTTCAGGAAGAGTACACCTCACCTTGTCCTACAGGGCTTGGTGAAGTGATGGGGACTGTGTGTGTGTGTGTGTGTGTCTGTGAGCGTTATCAGGATGTGCAACGTATGTGGGAGGTGGAGAGACAGCTGATTATCACACTCATGGTCACCGGTCATGGAACAGAGGGCTTCAAAAGAATCAAAAGAATCAAAAGAAAGGAAAAGAACGTAGATGTACAGGAGGTCATTCATGACATCAGAAATGGGCAGACTGTGGGCAGAGTGGGCAGAATGTCTGGCTGCGTGGACCCTCTTTTGCTTTAAAGGTGTAACACACCTTTAAGCGGGCACGGGTCCCTCTCCCGGCCCGGTCTCTACGGAGACACATGTCAGTACTCATCTTTCTCCTTACAGTAATGATGACGATACCACAACCCCAGCAGCACCAGTGTACTGGAGCGTGGAGGAGAGAGAGGGAGGAGAGCGGGAGCGAGGAGAGAGAGAGGAAGGAGGGGGAGGGAGGTGGAGAGGGGGGTTGTGGGAAGTCAGCGAGGCTGAAAGGTCTGTCATGGGTCCTCACCTCCATAACGAGCTGCTGACAGACAATGAAAGCGGGGTGGTTGGTCGGAGACTCTCAGCAATTAACCCTAACACACACACACACACACAAGTGACTTGCAGCCAGCCACCCGAGATTACAGGCGTGAAAGCCTGGGGGCTCAGAGTGGCTCAGCTCAGTTCTATGATGACCTACTGTACAAGCAGTTTTGTTTTCTAAAGAACAGACTGTGGTTATTAGAAATCCCTCTCTGTGAGCCTTGTTCAAACGACGCTAACAAGGCTAAGCTAACACTGGCGAGATACATGCGTCTCCACAGGGAAAAGGTCCAATGCTTCGACTGGGGGTTCACAAGAGGCCATTGACACTAAGGTGATTGACCCAAGGTTTCAGAACTAAGAGAACATTTTATTTTGGGTTCTGCATACAGGATGCACTGCACAATGTACAGTGAGTGACTATGTTTGTGTGGTCAGGGCCAGATTCTCTCTGTCTCTATAAACTTGGCTAAGTCTATTGACAAGCCCACACAGGGATAGGGATGGGCCTGCTATTGTCATCAACTACCCAAACCACAGGAAGTTCCCATGCAATCTCCCTAGCTTCCTGTTATCAGTTTGACATCAAAGCAGCTGGTACATTCCTGTCAATTTGGTGCCACCCTGTAATACTCACAAAGGCAGAAAACACTACCAATAGTGGGGTTTGCTGGGTAATTTCCAACCTTTGGTTTAACTCTGAAGCTACTGAATGTGCTTAAACTCTTATTGGCCTTGTTCAACCGTTCTATGACCCTGTGAGATTATATGACCCAGTTGGGTCCTGTTTGACATGGTGTAGTTGGTTTGGTAGGGTCTATGGGCCTCTTTAGTCTGGTTTGGCCCTGTTAGGGTTTTACCTGCTGCTTTAATGTTAGAGCTCACGAGAACATGCCTCCAGAACTGAACACACACACACACACACACACACACACACTACATCTGGAGCTTGTAGAGATGAGGGATTACAGGGTGTCTGAACACAGTATGTGGTAATGATGATAAAGTGTGTGAGTGTGCATGCGCGCGTCCTGAACCATCATACTTTATCGAACCATCCTTCAGTGCTTAGTATGTGTCCCACCCCGGCTGCAGCCCTCCCTCTTTCCTCTCCCTGCCCCCTATTCTATTTTCCCTTCTCTTTCCAACCAATCACGGGCTCATGGGCATCTGCTGTCTGACTGATAGCCTGTCGTCTTCACCAGCGGCTCCTCCAGACTGTGGAGGGTCTGGGGTGCCGACGGTGTTGTTGTAAGAGGGGGGGGGGGATGGGAGAAGCACACACTGGCTGTGATAGGTCTGACTGGTGGGTCTGCTGCTACACAAGCATGTGCACGCACACACACACACCTTGATTTTATGACATGACAAATGCATACTAACGGGTGTCGGAGAATACAGGCATGCTTTCAGTCCATAAACATGCCTTGGGGGTGACAGGTGGAGACCAGGGAGGGATAAAGCACTCTCCCGTTATCGCTGTCATTCATCCCCGGTGTGCCTGATGTAAACAGTCCCTATGAAGCCTCCTCTCCCGGGCGTCCCTGTGACCTGGCTTTGACCTCCATCCATCAATAAGCGCCTCATTAGCTAAGGGTCTCATCATGTCTGCCAGCCGCCCAATGGGAAACTGTCCCTCCGCCATGACTCCCACCAGTTTATCTTTCACTCGTTTCCACCGCTTCGTAACCCCCGCCATGCCCCCCTCCCCCCCCACCCCCCCCACCCCCGAGGACCCCCGCCCTCTACAGCCCCCTCTCCCTCACCTCCACCAGCCTGTCCTGAGGTTGGAGCCCGGCAAGGTCGGCCGGCGAGCCCCGGTCCAGGGAGCGGATGTACTGGCCGGGCCGGGACCTTTCGCTGTGCAGGTTGAAGCCGTAGCCCGTCTCAGCCCGCACCAGGTGGCACAGCCGGGGGAACAGCTCCGAGGGGTCGACCGGGGGACGTGCCTTGGCCTTGGCTTCCGCCTCGGCCTGCATGTGAGCCAGGGCCTCCTAGAGGAATCAGACAGCCATATTAATACTGTTCCTACTGTTCACTTGAATGTGTGTATCCAGTGCTGTGTAGGTAAACTACAATGTAGCTGATGTCATTTGACCAGTTGTCAATGTCATTTGATGGGTAAAATCTCATCTGTTGGTAGCCACCTTACAACATCTAAATTGAATGCTGTTCTTAATTGTACGGAATGCTTGCAGAATGATCTCAGAAGATTCCCATTCAAGTAGACAGGCTTAACACTGACAGGATATCCTGATGGCATCACAAAGCCTGTCACACGAACAAAGCACCGAAGCACTTATCCACCTGTTAATGGGGAAAAACCTTCTTCGGTCGCCATGCAGTCTGACAGGTTCTACACCAGCACTCCTTCTCAGTTAGAAGTTATATCTGTGAACAGTTGAAATGGGCTACTACTATCACCAGGTACATAATACATACAGCACAGTGCATGCAGTTTATGGGAATTCCTCAACTGATCATTTCTATTTATGTACGTCACAATAGGAAACCAGGAAAAGTCAAGGCAATATTGACATGATGAATCCCTTGCATGTAAATATTTGTGTGCGTGTGTTGACACAACAGTTTGTGTGTGTGTGTGCGAGGAAGGGACAGTTAGTGTTGAGCAGCAGTGTAACCCTACCTCTTCATGAGCAGTCACGTACAGGTGAAGCCAGTGTACAGTGACAGGAGGCAAGGCTTATCAGGACTGCCTGTACTCTGAGTGGACAAACAGGAAGTCCAGCCTGCCACATATTATCAACCTCACATCACGCAACGTTAATGTTCAGATGGAAAACTCAAGCTATTGTTCACACTCCGCCCTGTGTGTGGGGGGGCTAAAAATACACACACTGGGACTGAGGGGGCAGAGACAATAACTGAGAGATAGAGATAGAGAAAAAGAGAGAGAAAGGAGGGGGGTGGAATAAAACGGAAAATTCATAAACTATGAAAATGTATTCAGTCTTTCCCTCTCCTCTATGCATCACCTACCCCGAGTCATCAGAGAACAAGCTTAGTGACCATAAATGCTTTAGTAACAGCCATAAATCAAGTAAAAAATTGCCTAAAAAAACAACATCAACAAGATACATGGCCTAGTTTAAGCGCATAATGTCTTAAACCAACAGTGAACTGGGGAGCTTGCCCTGCCAAAGCTAGCTGGGCCGAGTCGGGCCAAGCCAGACGAGGTCCGGGTCCAAAGCACAATGGAATCATTCAGCCTAATTTCATTCCCATCACTCCCAATCCACACAGGGGGGGAGGGGGGGGGGGAGTTCCTGCCAGGCCCCAGGAAGGGGAGGGGCCTCCTGGAGAGAGGTCCCTTAGCTATTAACACTCTGAACAGTGGGAGAGACAGGGAGAGAGGGATACATAGAAAGAAAGAGGGAGAGAGTGACAAAGAGAAACAGAGAGAAAAGAGACAGAGAGAGAGACAGAGAGACAAGACAGAGAGAAAAAAAAGAGAGACAGACAGATAGAGTAAGAGATTTTGATAGAAGAGCTGGAGTAACATAAACAGCGGAAGCACAGAGCAGCACAGCTGGTAGACATTAGTGTAGGGAGATGGCCTTCTCTCCCAGGCTAAGCTCGGACTGCCTCTACATACCCGTCTACCCAAACCTAGCGACATGTCTGTATACCTTAGCCTAACTACATGTCTGTCTACCCTAGTCTAGCTACATGTGTTTATGTTAGCCAGGCTGCTTGTCTATGTTCGCCTGGCCGTCTGCCCACCCTTGCCTGGCTACTTGACTGTCTGCCATAGACTAGCCACCCTAACCTAGTGTAACAGCTGTGGCTTTGCTCCATCAAACGTACACTGGCGGATGTTCGCCCCTCACTGGGATCGAACCCGCCACCTCTGACATACCAAGCACAACCACTACCAGCTACGCCAACGAAAAGCGAGCTCTTTACTGGCGCGGATGGCCTTTAACATACCTGAGGAGTGAGTTTAACCAATCGACACCGGCTACACTAGCAACATGTCCATCCCCGTCATAGCCCTATGTTTTGTGTGGAACAATACCCTGCTGCCCCACATTAATCAGCGCCAATCGATACACACAGATCCATACTGAAGTGTTGCCACTTGGAGACTGAGATCTTCATTAAAGAGACCTAACAGGATTCTCACAGGAGAAACACAGTTCAGGTTTACAAAACCAGATCACACAGGTTGCTCAGCAATAGAGCCATCTCCTTCAGCCAAGTGGTCCCAGTAAAATGCCGTCACAGTGAAAAGCTAAATGGGACTGCTGCCAGCCAAAGGAAGATAATCAAATGGTGTTCCCAGGGAAACCAGGATGTGCTTGTGTGACTGTTTGAATGTTGCGTGACTGTTTCCCCAATACTTCCTCATTACTGAGGAAATATGAGAGATGCAAAATAAACAAACAAATAAAACGGTACAAATTAGATCATTGGTAAACAACTGTCATATCCCACACAGCGTTTTGGGAATATTTTGATTATCATTGAACTATCTGCAAGGTCTAAGGGCTACTCTTCTTCCCCTGGCAAGAGGCATCAGATTCGAATCCATCTATGCTAGAGACACCGAAAATGTAATTTCCTCTTAATAATGACATCCAGAAGGATATAAAGTAGGGAATGTTTGGAAACGCCATTTCCTCTGTAGAAATGAGCATTGTCTCGAGTGGCATGGCCATCCATCCCGCCAACACTTTATGGGTTAGGTTACATTACCTTTCATGTATTTACCTAGCAACACCTATGGCAACGACACTGTAGCTACATGGGAACTGCAATATAATCACACTTTGTTCAGTGATACAAGTTATGATGGTGGAGATTGGGCTTTACAGGGGTATGAGGATGTTAACATTGATCTTGTTTTGGTATAGTAACATTCAACTGCCCCTTTACAACAATCACTCAACCCTTACACCCCTTCCCCATGTTGTGCCTTCCTACACTTTTATAATAACCTATACAGCTAACTCCATGGGTGTATCTAGCTGGAGCCCCCCCAAAGTTTAATTAGCCCCCCCCCCCAAAAAAAAAAAATCACAATTTGTTCATTTCTCTTCCGAAACCCCTCTAGAGGACACTATTAAAAATAATATTTTCAAACATTTATTCTGGGGGAACATGCCCCCAGGCCCCCTAGGTGTGCTGGGTCACAGGAAAAATAATAGGTTTTATCTAGGGGCTTAGCCCCCCCAAAAGTGGGAACCTAGATTTGCCCCTGGCTAACACGTAAAACTATTTTATTTACAAAGCAATTCCCATATACTTAGAATGTTTTTACTATAGATATTCCCCAGGGTGTCTCCATCCCTGTGTTGAGGTTAAGGATGGAACGATTTAGAACTAAAGCTTCTTAAGACTGAATCATTTTATCGTGAGGGGGTGGATTTATGACCTGTGGTCTTTGACTAAATGTTTAGCTGAAGAACAGATGCAGTCCAGTATGATTTTTCCACATTTGTCAGCAAACTAGCCTATAATCAGGAAATCGAAGTTTAAAGAAAACACGGGATTCATGTTCTGGAAAACATAGTCCTGTTTGGGTAGAGGAACAGCAAGGGCCGGGTTTCCCAGATTTGTTAAGAAGCTCTTAACGCTAAGAGCTTCTTAGGAACATTCTAAGAGCGTTCGACAGCGCTCTTAGAAGATCTTAGCGTTAAGAGCTTCTTAACAAATCTGGGAAACCCGGCCAAGGTCTGAAAGAGAACAGAATTCCATAGCCTGGTGGTGGTGCCATGTGAGTACTACTGTTTTAGTCCATGGAGTAAGGCCATAGGAAACTTATGGAAATAAATCAGGATCATTCCTATAGGGAGGCAGATATGGAATGCAGGTTTTTTCTCTCCAGGCTATCCACGGCCATTATAGGACATGCTGTCCTGTGGCCCACTCCCCACACACCCTGGTCCTCATGGTCCCACAGCTGACCCACCCTGCCCCACTGGCACCGCCCTGTTTATCAGGACCGGATGGTCTGTGGACATGTGCCCTGACATGCATTCCTCCAATTTCCTGTCACAATCAGCCATTGTGCTGTCTGTCTCTCCATCTCTCTGTCTATCAATGGGGAAGTGTCAGACACTGTGTGTCTTGTGTGTGTGTGTGTGTGTGTGTGTGTCTGTGTGTGCAAGTGAGCGGGTGTGTGTACAGTATGAGAAAGAACATATCTGTGTGTCTATGTGTTTTCTCCAATGCCACCACTGGTCATGGTGTTTGTGGTGAAACCAGATCTCCTGCTGTTGAATTATTCACAGTGAGACTGCTGGAATAGCTGGATCATGACCACTGTTAACCCTTTCACAGCCAGGGATCACTGGCTGTCTTTGCACCACTGGACTGTGGCAGCCATTGTGTGTGTACTGCACTGTATGTGTGTATTATACGTGTATGTGTGTCTGTAACACACGAGTGAATGTGTGGAGTTCCATGTGTGGAGTTCTCAACCTAGGGGAATTCCCTAACCCTGTGTGTGTGTGTGTGTGTGTGTGTATGTGTGTGTCTTGTATGTATTCTTCCTATAGGGAATCATAGCTAAGTCAATATGCCTGGCCCACTCGGTCAGGGATCAGGTGTCTTCTGAGGCCTACGGGCTTCTATGTAGTGTGTCAGAAACTCATACACAAGGATAGGATTTCATGATCCTCGTTCCTGAGGTTAATATCCAGTTTGTCAACACTGTGTCGATGGTGTGAGGGTTTTCCCCCGTGTTCTCTGTTAAAAAACCTCGAGTGAGACACAACTGAAGGAGTAGCTGGATGAAACACGTCCACCTGAAATATTTCCCCTCTTTAACAGTGAGGCAAGCTGTAGCTGTCCTTTTCATCCTGAAACCTCACACGCACACACACACACACACACACACACACACACACACACACACACACACTCAAAGAAGCACACGGACAGACTACAGATGTCATGAACACTAGCCGTTGTCGTGCGGATGGCTGTGTGACTGTAACCGGCTCAGCCTGTTGAGTCTGTTGTCTCAGGGTCTGAGAAGGGCGTGGCTTACAGGCAAAGGAAGACACAATTACCTACTGTTCACAATAAAACCACTATCAAGTCAATAACATACAACTTAGAGTTGAATGTCTACACATGATACACAGAACACATGTCAACATGTATATTTTGAAGAGCCCTCGGAAGGCTAACAATTAGACTTGTCTAGGATTGTTTGATGGAACAATTTCCGCCCACAGACGTAAAGCATGCTGCGTGTGTGCTTTTGTGTGTGTGTGTGTGTGTTTATACTCACTCTGAGAGGATATAAAGCTAAGAACTCTCAGTGGGGTAGCTGAGAGAGAAAGAGAGAATGAGGAAGAGGGAACAAGCAAGGGCCAGTGACCAAATCCTTCTCTGGGGAAACCAGAGAGGGATTAGGAAACGAACATAAGACAGAAAGAAGGGCAGAAACGGGGAGATAAAGAGATAGGCTGGGAGAAAGTGGAAACAAATGAATGAGGAAAGAGAGATGGAGAGCACAGAGGGATATAGGGAAAGAAAAGGATGAAGGTAATATATAAAGTAAGTACCAGTGCCCAAGGTACAAGAGAGAGAAAGAAAGACAGAGAGAAAGATGGGTTGGCTCAATTGGCTGCATTGCCAAAGCCTTTCCCCCCCTGGGGTTGGTGTGTGTTGAGGTAAGGCCTGTTTGTAATGTGTGACGGATCCAGCGGTTCCACCGCCTGGGACACACTGCTGGGGTGAGGGGAGGGAGAGAGGAGGAGGGGGGGGGGGGGAGAGAAGCGAAGAGGAGGGAAACAGTGAAACCTGCTGACTGTGTCGCACTCTCCCCGCTTCAGAGTTCACAGCACTGCAGTGATGAAGGGGAGTGGAAGGGATAAGGAGTCGAGAGACAGGAAAAGAAAGAGAGACGCAAAAGCAGAAAGAGACAAGGGAGGAGGACAGGGGGTCGTGAAGGCTGCGATGAAAGGTGCTACTGTTTCTCCTGCGATGACCTCTGATTGAACCCCTTATCAGTCTGCATGTAGACGAAACACTACGGGGCCACTTAGCACTGCACAGCACAGGGCAGGGCAGAGCACACTGCACAGCACAGGGCAGGGCAGAGCACACTGCACAGCACAGGGCAGGGCAGAGCACACAGCACAGCACAGGGCAGGGCAGAGCACACTGCACAGCACAGGGCAGGGCAGAGCACACTGCACAGCACAGGGCAGGGCACAGCACAGGGCACAGCACAGTGCACTGCACAGCAGGAAATACTTCTTTGGTAGATCTAAAAAGATCAGATAGATCTCATCTATAGATGGAGACACCAGGACGTCTAGTATCTACACCCATCCCACACTTTAAGATCAAAAGGGATCTTAAAGTGATCTCTTACACCACCAAACATTGCATGCAAACCTTAAAAAGTGAACTATTAAACAACAATACCAAATTGAATTTATTGTCACTATCCCCCCTGTTGTTACCTAATGCTAGAGCAGATGTGCTGAGAATGTGCAAGATCCCAGCTTCTGTCAACTTCAGCGTGGAATCCCATGCACAGTCTTCCTTTTCAAAGCCCTCTCTCTTGTCCATCTGTATAGCGTCTATGTGTGTGTGTGTTTCTGTATGTGTGTGTGTGTGTGTGTCAATGAGGGAGATAGATAAAGAGATAGGGAATGCCCACATGTGTCTGTCCTTGTGAAGTTATTTACAGCCTTCCAGGGGTTTTATTGTGAAGTGAGTTCAACCATATGCTTTCTTTGGAGCCCAGTCCCTATCCATACAGGCTGTGATGTATTCTCTGTGGAGCTTAAATGTAGACTAGTCTCACTTGAACTCTAGTTTCACCCTGGTGTTGGGCAGGGCTTCAGCCTCACCTCCATTCTCCCCTGGGTTGGGCGGGGAGATGAATAAATAAAGAAATGATAAGATGGCCAGGTTGGACAAAATCGTTGGTTTGCGAAATAACAAAAGCTTGAAAAACTGACTGCAGATGGCCTGGGATGTCTTGAAGCCTGATGCTGTCACTGACCAAACACACACACATTCACCCCAAAACAAGGGAATTAAGGTGAGACTCTTTTCCTGTACAACAGTCACACACATATTATCCACAACCTTCCCAAATTCCAACACACAAAACACACTAGTCTGTCAAGCAACTTGAGAGCCCTTTGAGTCTGTGACTGAGGAAAGTCAAACAGGTCTCAGAGCAGCCACAGTTACCTGGCAGGACATTCTGGCCATGTCACAGCTGTCCCCTAATTTAAGGTCCAGATGCTCAGATCAGTGAGCCAGGCTATTGAAGCCCAAACACAACCTGGGGTGCAGGCAACAATAGAAGCTAGTGCAGGGTTGTTTACTAGCGCTAGTGAGCTGGACCATTAATCCACTTCTGGCTGGGTGACTCAGCAGGGAGTGGGTCAGAGAAGCTATTCCAACTGAAATTGAATTTGAGGAAATACAGATGTATGGGCATTGTTTGACCATAAATCCCTGAACTGAATCAAAGTAAAGCTAAATAAAGGAGTCCTGTGTATACCTGGCAAAACCTGGAAAGCCTTTCTATCTCCCCTACATACACCCATTCAGTCCTCCTCAGATCCCCCTTTTGCACATGATTCAAAGCTCTCTTTATCTACATCCATTTTCTCCTCCTTTGCCTCACCTCCATGCCCTCTCTCCCTCCATTCTAACAGTTCCCAGGTGCCAGGGCAGCTCATCTGGTGAGAGTTACATCCACAATCTCCCTTCATGTTGAGCATAGCCCTGTAAAATCCCACAGGTAAAGATTCAGGAAGTCTTATTGCTGGCCATGACCAATTGCAACCAGCAGTTCACCTGACCATCAATCATTTTGTGCTGCTGATTTCTTGCTACATGATTTATTGCAGCCAAAGTATAACCGACATTGCTTTGGTGTGACAAGGCAGAGAAAAGGTGTAAAAAAGGTTCAACTGTCATGATGGCTCCCGGAATGTTCCACAAATGTGTGTGTCATCGGGTGTCATGCGTGCTGTCACGTTTGCTGTCACTTGGCACAGTACATCCTCTGTCAAACTTTACCTCTCCACAATAATGTCAGAACACTGAATATATAACTCTAAAGAATTCCAAAATGAAAGCCATAGCATGTAATTGAAGAAAGCTGCTTTTGTCATGCTTTCCAGTCTTTGCTCACAGCCCAGGGGGTAACTTAGACCAAACTACATTAAGGCATTGAAGCACAGCCCACCTCAGAGACACACAATCGCATTGTGTAATCAGGGACTAGCACATTGAGTCATCTTCCTACCCTGAAAATCTTCACTGGGTTCACACAGCAAACACATGCAACTCAGTTGCAACAGGCAAACCGCTTTGTTTCCACGAGAACATACGGTGCAATTCTACATCTACCAAGCGTTTAGGAGTGCACACGGACACACACACACACACACACACACACACACACACAGGGGCAAATGACTGCACATCCTTGCCATTCGTGCAAACTTATTGTGTAGCCTACTGTACATCTCAGATATGTGAAGGAGAGTACTCAACTATACGCACAGACACACACAAACAGACACACTTTCTCTAAGAAACATGCTGCATGCGTTTTCGTGGTCATTGTAAAGGACTGGAGTGGAAATGGATGCCATGCGTGTGCTATGTTAAATCAAGAGGAACAGCGGTTCCACATGTCTGTCGTGTTTTCTGTCGGTGTAAAGATTCACCATAAGAATCCTTAACTGGAAACGGGCAGTCTGAACTAAATCATTTAGTCAAGATTCTTTTGGATTACTCGGTTCATCAGCAGTGATAAGAGGTCCACACCTTTCCTATTAATTAACACCTGTCCCCTTCATTAACACCCTTTCCCTTCATCTCACAATGTCTCTTTTAGTACCTTTGTCTCTGTTTCATCAGCTCCCCCCATCCTTCCTTCGCTACCCCTCATTCTCTCCCATGTACTGTGTTTCTCAATTTCTCTTACTCTCCATCTGTGCATGTGCCAGTGTGCTGTGTTTATGTGACATGTAGTTGAGGGGGATGACAAGCGTAGGACCCCGCCCCTGTTATCAGTCTGAAGCAGACAGCGTAATATGTGTGTGTGTGTACTGTATACATGGGGGACCTCTGAGGGTTGATTGGGCCTTGGAACCCCCCTCCCCCTCCCCCCTCCCCCCCCCCGGCCATCTATTACGACAGAGGCCCAGACATTTATATAGTGCACGTCTGAACGCTGCTGTGTGTGTGTATCCCCCCCCCCCACTCCCCAACCAGGAAACATGAGGCCCAACAGGATGTACAGTGATGGGCGATGAGAGGGGAAAGAGTTAGGGAGTGAGGGAATGAAGGAGATTATATCAACACCAGCAAACTGCTGCTCAGAATTTCAACATCATTACCCCATGCATATTTTGACAACCCATGGACAAAGCTTGACAGATTCCAGCAAATAATTACATTCTTTCACACACACATCAACCAGGATTCCAGCCCTTCTCAGATTCTCAAAGCATGCTGAATCAATTACATTTTTCTCAGTGTACAACATGGCCTCCCATCTACATAGCATGGAGACCTTCTCTATGCTTGGCACCTCAACACTTGGCACCTTAACACTTTGAAACTTAACAAGGCTTTGAATTTGGTTCAAGGAACAAAAAAGAAAACTATAAAAAATTGATATTTTGCGAGGAACAAAAACGAAGCAAGAATAAAAAATCCCCAGTTCTGACTGACCACAATTGCAAATCAATCAATTGACCGGGAAGCCACAGTGGACGTCTGCCAAAGACAGATGCAGGTAATCCTAGTTTGTAATGCAAATTGTGTGGTTTTGTAATGTTTTGTGACATTGATAGATATTTTGCTCTATAGCCTAAAGTCTCTATCAAAATAGCGTCTAAAAGATACAAAGCATACATATCCCACATCCCTACATGGAAAGTTAGTAACCGGTACTGGCAGGGCTGGACTGGGACCCATAAAATTGCCCTGACATTTTTGCTCAGACCGGCCCCCCACAATCGGTCGGACTCTGAGCCACTGCATCTGACACAAGAAACGGGGGGGGGGGGGGGGGGGGGGGGGCGGGGTAATGAACCAATGGGCCACTGTCCCTGCTTTATGGTCTGGTCAATGACCAATTTAAAGTTTATAAAAAAGTTTTAATAAATATTATAATATCATATCATATCGGTCACAAGTGCGTTGGCCCATCGAGCATTTGCCCGGTATGCCAAATTACCAGCCCAGGCCTGGGTAGTGGTGTCATTTGGCTCTTACCGGTTCAGGAACGATAATGTGAAGGTGGAACGTAAAACTGGAACGTTAAAATACAGATTCGGCACGGAACGAACCGATTGAAAAAACAATTCTGGTTTGAAGCCCTGTTTACTGTAACACACAAACATGCATGCACACACACGCGCCACACAGTGTTACACCAAGGGGTTTAGAAAAGCCACAGAGTGACCATGGCCACAACCCACTGATCCCAGCAGTCCTTTAGAGGGCTGAGAGACACCAGGATATGCAGGGAATCTGGTCCAAGGTCAGGGAGAGACCAAATGAGATAAGGAGCGTGTGTGTGTTTCAGCCTGTGACAGTGAGAGAAAGAGAGTGCAAGAAGGAGAGAGAGAATAAAGGAAGAGAGAGGGGTGAAAGAGCGAGACAGAGAGAGCGGAATAGGATCAAGAGAGACAGACAGAGAGAGTGGGTTGGGTAGAGTGGGGTGAGCAGTATGGAAGACTGTAGGAACCTTCTGGTTAGGGGGTGCTTGTGTGGGGGCTATGAAACGAGGACTGCAGCTACACAGCTGGACTCAGCATTCCAGTGAACTGACGACCTCCCTGCCTGCCTACATGTCTGTCTGCCAGCCTACCTGTCTCTCTCTCTCTCTTTATATCTGCAGTGTTGCTGTGTGTGTGAACATTCATCTCCCCTCAATCAGTTTAGGACCACAGCATGAACAGACAACTCTCCAAATGTGCACTTTTGATGGCTTCTTTCACTGAAAGACACTGTCATATCCAATACACTGAATATTGGATATGAATCTTGGAATACAATGAATATTGGACTGTCTTCTCTCTCCCACCCATTTTCTATCTATATTCCTCTCGACCACTCCTGCTGTTTCTCCCTCTCTCCCTCCAACTCACTCTATCCTCGTTTCTTTCTCCCACTCACACTCTCGGTCCTTACAAAACTCTCCTCTCTCCGTCTAACTAAATGCCCCTCCCCCTACTCAGCTAGTGTGGTTGCGAGTGGGCAGTGTATTGATCTCTCGTCTATCTAGGATTTGTTCTGATAGCGCACTGTTCCAGCACCACCACAGTCCTGTGAAGAAGTGTGGGTGTGCGTGGGAGGGGTTGGGGGTTACTGGATGAGAGAAATATTCAACTTTCCGACATGGATCGGAAATTCGGCTTTCTTATTTGTCCAAGGTCGCTGGTTAAAGATTGCAGCGCAAGGAAGCGCTTCCTGCTTGAGCCATGAGCAGGGTCCAAGGTGGACAGACGCTCTGCTCCAGCAGAGCCTCCCCTGGGGTGTGTGTGTCAGACCTCTGTGTGCAGGGTCAGCAGGGGGAACGACCCCAGCACTGACCACGCGGTCACGCCTGGGGGGGATAAGAGACATAACAGCCGGTCCTCTCTTTCCCACAAGTTTGGTTCGTACACTCTTATCACACACACACACACACACACACACACGCATGGTTCTCTCTAACACACACATATGGTTCTCTCTCTCTCCAACACACGCACACACACACACACACACACACAAATAAGTCAAATTCCACCAACACCCTCCGCCCCCCCATTTCAACCCCACCACCCCCACCAGGGGAGAACCCCATATCCCACATGCCAGCGTTTTCTTCAGGCATTCCTCAGCCCTGACACCACGCCACCCCCCAGACCCTACATCTGGACAGAACACAGCTGGCATTCAGCACATGCACAGGGGGGGGTGGAGGGGGAGACTAAAAACATGACTATCATGATTTCTAGTCTTTAAAGGACCCTGAATGAATCGATTCCAGGGGACACCAAGAGACATTTTGAGAGATATTACTGTAAATGAGAGCAGAGCGGATAGGAGAAGGCTACAGCACAGTGAAAACAGACAGTCAGAACAGGACACGAGGCACCAGTGAGGCCACAGAACCACACTGACAACCAAGACCGAGACAAAAACAACATCTGTGGACAGAAGAATGGAAAAGCCGTATTGTAGAACGTAGGATAGAGGCGGCCTGGGAACGCATGCGTCTCTGTGTGTGTACCTCTCTCTTGATGGCTGTGCACGACTAGCTGTCCACAGAACGACCTCCATCTCTTTCTCTCTCCATCGCCTCTCATCGCCCCCTATCCACCTCTGCCCTCCCTCTACCGCCTCCTCACATCCATCTCTCTCTCCCTCTCCCCTCTCTCAAATCCAGGAGCTGTCTCTCTGTTTACACAAACGTGACCTTTGACCCCACCAGCCCTGACCACTGTGTACTCTCTGTAACCCCCCCCCCCCCCCCCCCAACGCAGATTCCTTTGTGGTGCTCAGCCAAGCTCAGCAGGGACCATGACCATAGATCATTTCATCCATCGCTTTGCTCCTGGCTGTTTTATCCTGCAGCACCCCAGTGGGTTGGTTGTGTGTCGAGAGCGCTTCTTTCTGTCACTCCATCGATCTTTTTCTGTCTGTCCATCCATCCATCCCTCTCTGAGTCTCTCTTTCTTTCTCTCTCCAGCTCCATGGCTGACATTGAGCCGTGGCGTGTTTAATCTGTGCTGTTGTTTAGAAGCAGACCAGTGCTGTAAGCCCGCGACACATTCACCCATGGGCTTACCGTACACCACACAAACACCACGTACACACACCATACGCACACTTACAGACACCACACACCACACACACACACGCAAACACCGAGATGTTTGAACTCATGTTTAGTAGGATCCGGGCAGGGCGTTTTCAGGACGTCTTTCTGAACACCAAACATCATGTTTCAGGGAGATGCACGCACTACAGGAAGTTATCGTACGTCTCAGCTCAACCACTCCCCACTCCCACTCCCGGCAAATGATGTTCTAGAACTGCCAGTGGTCCTGCACCTGGTGAGGATATGGTCCCGCTCTCACGAAGGAGGTGTTCCGACCCTCATCAAGTCCTTAACACTGAACTATATGATGTTGTTTTGAAACAAAAACAAAACAAAGGCGTTCTGTAGTAAAGCTGTAGAATACCACCGAGTTGGAAGATAATGTGGGGTATGGTTTTGATATTGAAGAGCGTGTTGACCGTTTACACATGTGTGCGTGTGTGTTTGAGTCTGAATCAGTTATGGGTTGCAAGTGTACAAATACTGGTAAATGGGACACATATGGCAGTTAGGGCTTGAGGAAACCCAGTGAGGAGACCATTAGAGGAACGACCTCATTCATTATTTACCCTATTATATACCCTGTGGAAGTTATGTGTATATGTGTGTGGGTAGTGACTGTTGGTTTGTGAACTTTCCGCCTGTGTATACACATGGGCATGCATACTATACATTCTATATTGCATGTATATACACATGGGCACGCAATTTGTGTTTTTGTGTGTGAGTGTGTGTAACCAATGCATGCGTTTCTGCAACTGTGCTGAAGTGTGCATGTATTTCCTATGAGTCACCCAAGACATATTTAGATCTTTGAAAATGCAACTCAGCACCCCTACCGAATTATAAGCACTGCAGCAAGTGTTTGTCTGTTTTTAATATTATTATTTCTAATCATCAACTGCAACATTGTAGATGTGACTCACCAGGGGAGAGGACAACAACAACCTACTTTGTTTTTATATTGCAGGCTAGATAACCCAACTAGGGTGGAGCTAATGTCTTTAGACCCACCAGAGAGAGAGCGAGAGAAAGAGAGTGAGAGAGAGAGAGAGAGAGAGAGAGAGAGAGAGAGAGAGAGAGAGAGAGAGAGAGAGAGAGAGAGAGAGAGAAAGAAAGTGAGAGAGAAAGAGTGAGAGAGAGAAAGAGTGAGAAAGAGAGAACGAGAGGGTGAGAGAAATGGAGTGAGAAAGAAACAGACTGAGAAAGCAGAAAAGCACCAGAAGGCAAGGAGCGAGAGATTGTCCAAAAATGTTGCCGTCTTCAAAACAACCCACAGAACACAAAATATGTCCCCTGCTTTGACTGTGGGAGGAATGGCCACATCAATCCCAGCATGACTTTTGTCCCGCCTCATCATGGAACAAACTGAGAAGGGCAAGGTTGGAAATCATAGCAGTTTGTTCCTATGTCAGCTTTCTCTTTCTCTCTCGGCATGTCTACACATACATCCCTCTAAACTCTCCCCTTCCCCCCTCTCTCACTCTTGGCCATTTACCCTCTTTGTCCAGCCGTTTGTCTCACTCTTTCTGGTTCTTGCGGATCATTTCAAATGTTCCCGACCTGTTGTGTCTCCCTTGCCCCTTGCCAGGCTCAGGTTGACCCGTGAGGTGTACAAAGGCCTGGTGCTCTCGCAGTGCGTGGTGTGGGGATACCAGGTTCCTTACCTATGGAGCTACAGAGCTAGCCAGTGATGAAGGACGTGTTTTGTTCGTCTCTTCGATAACGGAGTGACTACGTTCGGTTGAGTTCTAGGTTTTATACGTATGAGCAATCTGTAGACACAACGGTACTAGCAGTCTCTTTCATACATGAAGGTCAAAGGATGGTGTTTATAGTGAATAGAGAAAAACAAAGATAACATACGGCCAATGGGAGTTTGATATTATAGGCAGGCGGACACAACATCGTAACACTGTGACTGTCATCAGAACATAGTAGGTTACAGTAGGAACACACACATATATATATATATATATATATAAATATATATATATATATATATATATGAATGGATAATACGACAGAATGTATGAACAGATGATAAGGTAATAGCTGATTGGGATGAACATAAGCGCTTAGGAAATCCAATTTCTTCCACTTCCAATTTCTTCATGGAGAGGTTTCTCAATGTGGTCTGAATGCATGGACAGATGATCCCTAAAGCCTGTTTAACAAGTGTTGCTCCACCTACACACACACACACACACACACACTTCTGGGAGTGTGTGTGTGGGCTGCGTCAACCCACATACACACATGAAAGCAATCAAAGGGTGCAAGAACACATGCTCCCACGTCAAAGTGATGGAGATAGTTCTGCCTTGCAACCTTTGACACACACAGCTGATGTCGTCCACATGGGTAGGCGTCCAATCGCACGCTTTGAAGCAGACAAGGAAGGAATGCCCGGCTACGTTACACCCTTGCGTGTGTTTCTGTGTTTGTGTGTTGCTGAGGGTACCCTCTCTGTGGTGAGAAAGTGACACTGGACTCTTTGTCAAAGGGATCTGGTGACAATGGAGAATGAGACTGTACCCCTGACGGAATACCTTGAGGAGAGAGCCGTGTGTGTGTGTGTGCATGCGTGTGTGTGTGCATGCGTGTGTGCGCTCGCGCAATTAGGAGAAAAGAGAACATCCCCACGTGGTCTTCAGATGTATCCTCTTTCCTCTCCACACACCTTGGTGATGTCTGTCTCAGTATCTCTCCCTCTCTCACACACACACACACACACACGCATGCACGCACGCACAAACAGACACCATTCACCCAGATTTAATAGTAGAACTTTACAACACAAATGACTGGAGAGAAAAAAGAAACAAAGACAAAACCAAACTGACATTCAAGGCAATGTCCTCCGTCATCACCAGGCACGGCAGAGTGAAACCAGCACCTTAAGAAGCCTGAGTCAAGGCCTTGTCATTTTCTGGATCTCATTCTGAACGTAGCCTGCGAGAGCACAGAGTAGCCTTTAGCAGAACCAGGGCTTGACTGCCTTACATAAGCCTTCCAGTCACCACACACTGTCCTGTCCTGTATTGTCATTTTCCATTAAAGCCCTCCAACATGAGCTCTTGAAAAGCCTGGGCGGACACATGGGTCATAGCCAGACTGACAGGGATGTTGACCAGTTAGAGAAATATCTTATAACATTTGTGGGTTTTGTCACTGTAATTACACCCACATAGACCCAGATAAGGTTTGTGAGAGTGTTTTGAGGTTGTGGTTTCTTCTCGATTTGGTGCTACATCAGCTACTCACACACACACACAAACACACAGACACACAGACACACACAGACAGACACACACACAGACACACACATACACAGCCATAGAGTGAAGGCAGAGAGGTTTTGAGTTGGTTCGGTCCTTGGACACTCTTAGCTGTCCTACAAATCAACAGCAGAGTAAACATCAGAGGAATGTAGTGAAAAGGAGACCAGGGGGATGATAGGCCGTAAAACAGAACCTAAAAGAACAGTCAGTGTCACGTAACCTACACAAACAAACCCACACACGTGTTCGTGATTATGGCTGGTGACAGGGGTTTGCCTGCAGAACACGAGCGGCCTGGAACTTCCTGACAGGAAGTAATGGAATTCAGGTAACTCTAGGAGTCCTGCTACCATGGCAACGCTTGGGAGCCTACGCTCACTTTGTGTAGCAACTAGAGGAGTTGAGGAGATGGGATTAGAAGGGAAGAGTCTGGAGAGATGGGGAGGAGAGGAGCAGAGGTGAGGGGATGAGAGTGGAGGAGATGGGAGGAGTGAAGAGTGCAGAGGGGAGTGGAATGGAAGAGTCAGGTAGAAAATGTAAGACTAGATCATCAGCCCCCACTTTTAACCAGGTCATGACAAGACATGACATAAAGACACGAGTGTCCAGGGAGGAGACGCACACAGGCAGCCGGTCACTTCCTGTCTCCCTTTCCACCTGGCTGTTTGATGGCTGTCTTTACAGCCCTCTGAGGAGAGTGAGAACATAAAGCTGACACGTTTGGCTCAGAGGAAGTGTGAAACAGCCAGGGCTTAACACGCACACACACACACAATGTGAGGAGAATTCTCGTCCCACAGAGAACATTGCCATTTACTCTCACTTTCTTAAGTCCCCCATTGTCCCTCCGCTTTCTCCCCGTCAACCCCTATCCCCTCAGTGACTCATTCCCCCTCCCCCCATTCCCTCCCCCCACTTCTACACCCCATACACGAGGCCCCACTTCCTGACCCCCCTTCTGCCCCCCTCCAGTCTACTGCTGTCTGGACTACACAGAGCTGCAGTAGTCATGATTCTGAGGTATTCAAATATTAAAAGACATACAGATTAAACTTTGTCTTCTTGGATATTTGGGTGGATTTTCTGTGGGACGTTGACCCGTGTGGTTGGTAAAACTAACTGATTAAGACAGCAGGAGATACAAAGATCAAATACTATGATCAAACACATGCAGCGACAGATTCACTGCATGTGACATAATAGGTGGAATGTCAACAAATGAGTGAGCATGCAGAGGAAACAGAAAAAAGCACTTCTCTTACAGATGAGTGTAGGCCTGTGCAGCTGCAACAGGCCACACTTTCTGCACACACACACACACACACACACCAGTCAAACTAAGTTGATATACTGAGAAATAGCAACATTTTTGACTCGTAAAACCTTCCTAAAATGCTACTTCTTACAGCAAACAGATCCTTTTTAAACATCAGACTTTGCATTTTAGCATGCTGCTTAATGAGAGCCTGCCTAAAGCCCAGCTGATCTGCTCTTCTCCTCCCCTCCCTTTCTCGTCTCGTCTCTCCTCCTCTTTCCTCGTCTCTCCACCCCTTCTCATTCCTCCCCTATTCTCTCTCTCCCCTTCTAGTTTCTTCTCCTTCAGATGAGATTGCCTGCAGAAGTGTCTCTGCATTCTGTCTGCCTCTTCACATACCAACAAAGGGAGAGAGAGGCTTAGATTCGAAGATCCAAACATTTCCAGAGCTTAGCCGAGTCTTCTGACCCCATGGGCTGCAGATGACTAGTCTCCATGGCTCAGACAGACAGCATACAGTGTGTTTGCATGTATGCATCCAAATGTGCATCTCCCTCTCTCCTTTTATCTCTCTTTCTTGCCACTTGGAACTGATTGGCCTTGTCAGTGCTCATGTAGAAACGAGGCTGGATCGAGCACAGATATTGGCAAGCGGAGCTTAAGTAGAAACACATGTGTGAATGGAGAAAACAGCCCTCATCCTGCTGCACACGGCAGATGTAGAACAGAATCAGAGACGATCTCAGGAAAGAAGACGACCCAAAGGAAAACATATCCTGTTTTCCAAATAGAAAAACCCAAACAGAATCTGCAATAAGAAAAACATGGAGTAAAACCAAAACATACCAGTCACACTTTTTTGTTTTGCAAACCCGAGTCATCTTTCAGTCTCGTAACTCACATGACACTGCTCGCCATAAACGTAAGATATGACCACAAAGGATCCAAGACTCAAAAAGCTTCCAGCTGTGTAGAATTCAGTTCCCCCGGCCCACCGTGACCTCTCAGAGTGAGCTGCAACAGAATCAGATCACTGTCCCTGGTCAGAAGCCTGCCTGCCCAAAGGTCACAACCTTTGGCCTTTTGGTACCCTTTTGACCCCACCATGGAATCTGGAAGCAATTCATCCAGCCATGTTGCGTAATCCCAGGAGAGTAGCCTGCCATTGAGAATAAGTGGTCTCAGGGTCTGGGTTATGGTTAGAACTCTCTGCGACCCTAAATAGGCCTAATCTATCTCATCTCATCTACACCATCTGATCTGGGATCTACTGTATCTCTTGAAAAACATAATCTCCATATTCTCATGTAATCTATGAGATGGAGTGGCGATCAGTGTCGGGAGTTGGGTGAAAAGAGGCTGAAGGTCTCTGAAGGTTGAAGGTTTGGGCGACGGTAATTGGATCTATGATCTGTCTCTAAGACACCATGGTAACGTTGTTCATTGATAGAGAGCCATCGCTGACTGTTGAATGATGATCATTCAGGATCCGCTGACCAAGGGAGGCAAGATGGGTATACATGACGGATATATATTTAACTGACAGGGAGTCGCCCTCGATATCTGAAGCTAGTGTTTTTCGAAGAATAAACTAAGGTCTTATCGTCCTATTCCCAGTTTGATACAGTGGACAACTTCATCGAGCAGACGTCCCCCAGTGATGTGACCCATACGAGCGATCTGTCCCCTGATGAGGACCACCACGGCTCTACGTACCTTTTTGGCAGCCCGCGACGGCGACCTGCGGGTGGGCTTGGGCATCTCGCTGCTCAGGCCCAGGGGCAGCTTGGACACCGAGCCGTTCTCCCGCTTGGCAGGCGTGGCCGGGGGCGAGGAGGGGGCGGAGGAGCGGGTGGCCGGGACAGGGGAGGAGGGCGAGGGGGATGGAGGGGTGGAGGAGGAGGGGGGCTCGACGGTCACGCGCCGGGCCATATCCTCCGTGCAGGTGAGGCGGAGGCTCCGCATGTACTCGTCCGTCTCCCGGTCCACCACTAGCAGCCTGGTCTCCTGCTCCAGCGCCTTGATGCGCTGCACCACCTGGGTGGGGGGTGGGGGGGGGTCGGGGATGACAGAAGGACAGGATCAAACAGGGAATGAGAAGGTGAAGGAGGAAAGAGACGATAGAAAGATCCCCCTTGGCAGTAGGCTGGTTCTCAGCATAGTAAGACACCTTCTGTACATGGGACAGTCATCATGTCGCCACCACTGGAATTTTCTCATTTGGAACCCGCTGGTTTGTCAAGTCTGTTTGTCGAAGTTTGTTTATGCATGCATGCATTTTTTCTGCCTGCCTCTCTTTCTTGCATTATGCAGATGACTTAAACTACAAGAGTGTAGGCAGACGGGAGGCAGGGGGTTGCAGAGTAAACACTCTAGAGACCCTAGAGGGACTGGAACTTAAAAGAGAGTGATTGCACAGTCAGGTATGTTGTTAATGCCAACAAACTGACACTGTAAGAAACAAAACAGCAAGTAGTCTCTATCTTTGCCCTGTGTTTTTTTCCCCCATGTTAATAGTTTCAGAAAGACGTTGTAACTGGGTGTCTTTCAGTATGTTCGTGAAGCTGGGAAAATCATTATCTGAGCCTTCTGTCACCATTTGACAGCGCGCCAAGAGACGGCGCCTCCAAGATACCAAGAAACGTCCCTGAAAGTGAAACGCCAAACACAGATTAGCTGTTTAAACAGCAGTTTGATGCGGTTTGTTTAAGGTTTGTTGCTGGGTTGTCATGTCTGCGCACAACTAAAGTGATGTTGAGGTGGACTTTCGTTGGGTGTTTGTCGCTCGAGAGTCACTATTAGATGAAAGTAAAGAGTTGAGATCTGACGTTTTTTTCTGTAACCGGCTGCTATCAATTTATCTCTAGCAGAAAATAATGTCAGACTGGCTGCTTTGAGGCATATAACACTGTTGACTCAACAAGATGCTATGTTCACACGTGGGATTTCAGTCTCCCATAAAAAATGCGGCCCTGTGGTAAAAGTTCTCACCTGGATTTGGAACATGCATGTCATTCAAAGTAACTTGATTTATGAAAACTCTCACTATATGATGCCTATAATAGTGGGCAAAAGTTTAAGTTGTCCATTCATGTCAAGTTCGGTATACTCACTTGGTGGTGCGTTTCTCTTTCCACATTTTCACCGTTCACCTCAATGACACGGTCTCCAGCGTGCAGCCCCGAAGCCTCAGCGGGCGACGCGGGCTCAACTTTGCGTATGTACTGTCCACTCTTTCCTTTCTCGCCGTGCAAGTGAAACCCATACCCACTCTCCCCCTTTACCATGAAACAAAGCCGCGGTTTCAAATCGCTGGACATTTCCACAGTCCTGGAATGTCTAATTGTTTATAAGAACAGTGCTAGTTTCCAAAGTAGAGACGCCTGTTATAAATGTTTTAGTTTTTTTTACTGCTTCTCAACTTTCACAATAAAAACAACATTGTCTTGCAAACTTCCAAACGTAAATCCTCGCGCTGATAAATCACTCTCACAATACACATTACGTTTAGAGAAATCCACCACAGAACTTAAAATGTTCACAAATTCAACCCTTTAAAACGCAGGAACGACCTCGCGCTATTGTGTTGCACGGTATCCAAGCCAAGCGCAATGGTGTCGGACACTCCAAAATGTATTATTCGTATCGGCGCGCGGTTATTAGTCCATCATCACGATTAAAGCGAGTGACCCAACATTCTGCACTGCAAAAAGCAACAAGCGCTAACCACTCTCTGGACCTTCATCCATAACAACTGGTTGGGGAATAAGGATTCAATTACAGCATAAGCAGGCTTTCAGGCATATTGGATGAAGGTATAGCACCACCTGGCGACTTCCAACTATTTAAACGCTTGGTCACTTGACTTTTGTCAAAGTGTAACAATGACGCCCACAAGCGGTACACATACACTTACGCACCCACATTATAAAGAACATAATTGATTGATATCCCTCTTGGCATCGTATTAGAAAGTCATTATACAAAGAACTTCCAATAAGATTTTAAATGTGAAAACTTAGTGTAGTAGTAGTAGCCTAGTGTCGGTAGTAGTAGCCTAGTAAGTTATTGTTTATGTGATAATCATTGTTACTCAACATGTGTTGATTTCCTTACATATACAACAGGTGGCAGTACCGCGGCAGCTGCGCAGACCAGACGCGCCACAACTGAATCGAGTCCGCACGGCGGGTGTGGGCCGGATCCGCGGGAGCTACGCAGGCCAAACGCGCCACAACTAACGGAACGCTTTTCCCCCGCATAAACCTGCCACTCTATCTGACTGCAGAGTGGGAGACCGCAGGCTGCAACGTCGTTGTGATTGTTGTGATTTATGATTGTTGGTAAGTGCATTATTAGTAGGCCTGGTGTTGAAGTCATGTTAGTCTGTTAAATATTTATTTTAAACATAAAAGTTTACAAACTTTTAGTTTACACCACATTGTTCTGACAACCTCAGACGTAGCTTACGTGCTAGACAAGCTAGTAGCATAGCTACTGTTAGCTGGTACAGCAGGTTCTTTTAAACATCCACAACTAATGTGAACATGAGGCCAAATCGGTTATCTTTTCTTATTATTCACAAACATGGCTGAATATTGTGTCCATTGTGTGTTAGCTGCAACATCGTAGCCATGTTAGCGCTATAGCCACTATACCCACTCTTTTGTCTGTAGCTAGCCTAGCTGCTAGTACTAATAGTACTATACTGCTAGCTACTGCTAGCACCGACTTCTCAAGTCCAAATACATTTACTCGTTCGTACGTCAATACCATGTCTAAAGTCTCACTGTATTATACACATATAGTCTTCAACATCAACACGCTATGAAATAAAATTGAAATGAACTGGTACATAATCCCGTAACAGATGTTTTTTATGCTGTAATGTTCTCTTGTGCCTGTTTAAAATAAAATAAAACCTTTGAAAATTACAAATTGTGTGGGTATTTGTTTGGCCCTTAATTGTCTGATAGCCTAAGTATAAATCACAGACCAGGGCCAGATGAGCCCCTGAACCACACGTCATGGCATTAATAACTGTTCTGGGCCAATTCTGGGCCAGATCCGTCTCTGATCCGTAATTCCAACCTGTTCCGGTATTGGGCCGTTGGAAAGGATGAGCCCGGTCCAGGTCCGTTTAACGGATCTGCGTCAAATGCTAGTGAAGACCTGGGCCAAATCTGGCCCAAACACATTTTGCTGTCTGGGGCGGGACAAAAGTAACGAGTGTTACTTTCGTCCGGACAGGAACTCCTGACGTTTAAACCAGATTTACTTTTATACTGAAAAACTCTGACAAGACAACCTTCAGAATGTGTACAGCACTAAATAACCTGTAGATTGATCATTACTGTGACACATGAAACGTGAAACACAATTTGTAATTAGCAAAAAAGGATTGCCTCAGTAATTTACTTTACACAGTCGAAAAGTGCTTTCCGCACCTAACTGCGGCAAACGATCGTTGACGATATAACGTTAAATTTGTCAGTTCCATCAATGGTTGCGTGCTGAAGGTATAGTCATAATATGCAAGAGGAGGACCATCAATAGCGAAATCTAAGTAGAAAGACAGACTTTCTGTGCTGAACCCAACCATTACAGCACCAGGTTTGGCTCGTTGCAAATGGTACATTAACAGTTTGGTTGAACAGGAATTCTTTTTAATATGCAAAACCTTCTCAAGTCTTTTGAGGCAGGCCCATGCTGAACGTATGTTAACAATCGGTTGTGCCAGATGTTATCTTATTAGGTCGTCTGCTGGGGCACACAATCCATTCCACAGTTGCAAAGGAGAAGACATTACGTATTTTGATTGTTGAGAATCAATAAAATATAAAACCGGAAATATTATTGAAGTAAGCAAGTTTCCCGTAAGAAGTATTGTTGTGTTACACAATTTATATGCCGACTTTAAATCGCTTCACTGAATACAATAATTGACCTAAGCACCCAACCCGCCCCAGCTCCTCGGCTTGTAAGAAAAGTTAAAGGAGAATCATTAATAAACATGGAATAATAAATTACCCACAAAATGCGGGTAACATGGGTGATAGCAAGGTCTTTGTAAATAAAGTTACAATAACAAAAAATAAAAACACAAATGTATTTAATATGTCAATTCCTTAAAACTGCTATCTGGTGGTTGTTGTGGGGCTTTCGTGAACTCTGCCGACATCAAACGGGATTGGTGTATTGTTGCGTCACAATGTACAATATTCCAATACATAGATGTCATCTGAGAACTCAGATCATTTGCGATTTGACATTCAGCGTTTTAAAAGGTAAGAAAAACAGCTCCTTTCTAAAAATTGTAAACATGATTCTTGGCTCAATTGAATAATATCATTTTCTTGAATCAAAAAGGATAATATACAAAGGTATGGATGATTAGTTGAAGCTGTAAGTGCAATTGTCTCATTCTTCAACAGACTTCTAAAACTTGTAATTTCAACTGGACAACATTTTTTTCACAGATAAGTGTATAAAACCAAGATCGTCCGTGCCTAACTGAAGATCATGAGACAACTCGGCCTGAAAAGGGCTGATCCAATGTCCAACTGTGCTCCACGGCGTTCCGGAAGACTGCCCCAAGAGAGCGAAGAAGACGGTGGTGCTCCAGTCTTCTTCTCAAGGCACTCTTCCCTCCCAAAGCTGACGGTTGTCCCCCGGGCTCCCTCACTTTCTGATGTCGACACCGACAAGTTCATCATGGCAACACGTCGAGCAAAGCCTATGCGGCACCTCCTGGCCCCGATCCAGACTAGAAGTCCTACTCTTCGGTCTGACTCTCATCCCAACAAGCCTGGAAATATACCTCCACGACCTGGCAACCCAGTGCCTACTTCTACTCCCAGCAAATCTCACCTGGTTCAGAAGGAGCTGGACCTGGCTGGAGCGCCTGCCAGAGAGGTGAAACCCGGTCCCAAGAACCCCAATCCCTTAGTGCACCGAGTCCCCCTGCTGGCCAGGAGGGCTGAGATGAACAAGCCCAAGGTGGTTCCTGTCCTTGAACCAGCACCTCCCTGCCTATTTCCTGCCATTGCCAAGGGAAACGTGTCCCTGGTCAAGGCTAAGAAGCGGAAGAAGGCGAAGAAAGCCCAGACATCCAGCCTGGGCCCGTCAGGTGCCTTCTATCAGCGTAGGTTCATGCTACAATAGGTCCAGCCGGGACCGTTCCCTCTCCTCTCACCCTCCATCCCCACCCTTTTTTCATGCAACAAGGAAACATATTTGAACTGGAGCACAGCACCAATGAGCAGGACAAGTTAGCCTCTCTGGACCCAGAGAACAAGACCAGAGGTCTAGACCTGACCACCCTGCTGCTAGATAACACCGTGCTTCCTGCCCCGCCCTACGACCCAGCCCTGATACCATCCGCCTGCACTGGTGGACACCAAAAACTTGTGCCATTACGTTTATTACCTGACTTTAACGAAGCAAATCATATGTTACACAATGACATACTTCTGACTGAATAGTAAAAGCATGTTGACATCAACACAAAATAAAGATGTTTGATTTTACCATGGTTTTGTATTAGTTCCCTCTCTATCACATCAAAGGAATATCTGTCAATTTTATGATCCATACTTGTTATCATATCATAACTTGGAATGCAAATGTAGTCAGGGCTCTGAGACAATCGCTTCGTTACTTTCGCCCCAGTTCTCCCCTACGTAACACTGGTACATGTATTGTATTCCGATACTCCCCAACACTGCTGATGACGTATAGAACTCATTGCTGTGTAAGTACCAGACAAAATCAACATATTTATTATAGATGTATAAGGTGCAGGTGTCTGATACTCAAGTTGATCTCAGAAGTGCATCTCAGAAGACTGGATCATGAAATCAAGGGAGTTAAATAGTATCACAATATGGAAGGATACGTGAAGATCAGCATAGCCTTAGCAAGCACAGAAAAGGGACACTGCATGCTAGATAGCTTTTGTTTAGGTCTGTAGATATGGCTCTTATGGCTTTGACCTTCCTTCTATTTTCCTTGTTCAAAGTTGCACAGTATTATACACTTATTATTGGTAATATTGTGACCTCTGACCTACACTAGTGTCACAGGCATTTCCTAGTCACACCTTACAATTAACGTATAAGCAAACAGCATAATGACAGTTTATCAATGATACAACAAGCAACATAATTCATAGATTAATAGTTATGTTCTCATGATCTTAATATAGAGTATAGATCAATCATTGTTTATTATATTCAGAGAATACAGTCTAAAAGTAATAAAATAATCATTATCTTTAATTATTGTTGTATTGTACCTTTGATCTAAAAACGCACTTGTTCCGGTGCTACAACGGTACTTAGGAATGATTTGCTGGACCTGATGCTAGTTTCCTCCCAGGATCACAATGACTCTTATTGAGAGACTTGTTCCTCTTGTTGGTTTGTTGTAACGGATTACACATTCTTGTACTCGCTGTGAAATATTTCACTTTTGATTGCTTTACTACAGGTTCACTCTTGCACTTTTTGAGGTTCATGATGTTTTATTGTAACTTGTTTAACTACATGCTCCTATGCACTTTTGTAGAGCTCTCTCTTGGAAGTCGCTTGGGATAAAAGGGTCTGCTAAGTGAATAAATGTATATGTAAAAAACAAGATCATTCCGAATTTGGTAATCTTGAAAAGTTTGTATCTGGATCAGGGTGATCCAATCAAAAGATGTCAAAAGATGCGGGAATTCCAGCTGTTTGAACTTTGGCTGGATCTAACATTGACCAAAGCTATTACTCTGCCTCATCTATTCATATAAACTCAACAGTTTAGGTGTAGCAGAGAGGATGGAGAGGCTGACTTGCAACAATAAGCTCTTGAGTTTAAATCTCCATTCAACCTGTTGTTGTTTGCCAAACATGAAGTAATTTTGCTCTCGTGGGTCCAACTCTTGATCTTCAACAATATACATTTTTATAATATTTACACATGTAACGTAACGAGTGTTACTTTCTTCCAGACAGGAACTCCTGACATTTAAACCAGATTTACTTTTATACTGAAAAACTCTGACAAGGCAACCTTCAGAATGTGTACAGCACTAAATAACCTGTAGATTGATCATTACTGTGACACATGAAACGGGAAACACAACTTGTCATTAGCAAAAAAGGATCACCTCAGTAATTTACTTTACACACTCGAAAAGTGCTTTCCGCACCTAACTGCGGCAAACGATCGTTGACGATATAACGTGAAATTTGGCAGTTCCATCAATGGTTGCGTGCTGAAGGTATAGTCATAATATGCAAGAGGAGGACCATCAATAGCGAAATCTAAGTAGAAAGACAGACTTTCTGTGCTGAACCCAACCATTACAGCACCAGGTTTGGCTCGTTGCAAAAAGTAGGGCCTATATGGAACCAGTTTGGTTGAACAGGAATTCTTTTTAATATGCAAAACCTTCTCAAGTCCTTTGAGGCAGCCCTATGCTGAACGTATGTTAACAATCGGTTGTGCCAGATGTTATCTTATTAGGTCGTCTGCTGGGGCACACAATCCATTCCACAGTTGCAAAGGAGAAGACATTACGTATTTCAAAAAAATATTTGCAAAATATGAATGTACAACATTTTGTACATTTGATTTTGATTGTTGAGAATCAATAAAATATAAAACCGGAAATATTATTGAAGTCAGCAAGTTTCCCGTAAGAAGTATTGTTGTGTTACACAATTTATATGCCGACTTTAAATCGCTACACTGAGTAAAACAATTGACCCATAAGCACCCAACCCGCCAGCTCCTCAGCTTGAAAGCAAAGTCAAAGGAGAATCATTAATAAACATGGAATAATAAATTACCCACAAAATGCGGGTAACATGGGTGATAGCAAGGTCTTTGTCAATAAAGTTACAATAACAAAAAATAAAAACACAAATGTATTTAATATGTCAATTCCTTAAAACTGCTATCTGGTGGTTGTTGTGGGGCTTTCGTGAACTCTGCCGACATCAAACGGGATTGGTGTATTGTTGCGTCACAATGTACAATATTCCAATACATAGATGTCATCTGAGAACTCAGATCATTCGCGATTTGACATTCAGCGTTTTAAAAGGTAAGAAAAATAGCTCCTTTCTAAAAATTGTAAACCTGGTTCTTGGCTCAATTGAATAATATCATTTTCTTGAATCAAAAAGGATAATATACAAAGGTATGGATGATTAGTTGAAGCCATAAGTGCAATTGTCTCATTCTTCAACAGACTTCTAAAACTTGTCATTTCAACTGGACAACATTTTTTTCACAGATAAGTGCATAAAACCAAGATCGTCCGTGCCTAACTGAAGATCATGAGACAACTCAGCCTGAAAAGGGCTGATCCAATGTCCAACTGTGCTCCACGGCGTTCTGGAAGACTGCCCCAAGAGAGCGAAGAAGACGGTGGTGCTCCAGTCTTCTACTCAAGGCACTCTTCCCTCCCAAAGCTGACGGTTGTCCCCCGGGCTCCCTCACTTTCTGATGTCGACACCGACAAGTTCATCATGGCAACACGTCGAGCAAAGCCTATGCGGCACCTCCTGGCCCCGATCCAGACTAGAAGTCCTACTCTTCGGTCTGACTCTCATCCCAACAAGCCTGGAAATATACCTCCACGACCTGGCAACCCAGTGCCTACTTCTACTCCCAGCAAATCTCACCTGGTTCAGAAGGAGCTGGACCTGGCTGGAGCGCCTGCCAGAGAGGTGAAACCCGGTCCCAAGAACCCCAATCCATTAGTGCACCGAGTCCCCCTGCTGGCCAGGAGGGCTGAGATGAACAAGCCCAAGGTGGTTCCTGTCCTTGAACCAGCACCTCCCTGCCTATTTCCTGCCATAGCCAAGGGAAACGTGTCCCTGGTCAAGGCTCAGAAGCGGAAGAAGGCGAAGAAAGCCCATACATCCAGCCTGGGCCCGTCAGGTGCCTTCTATCAACGTAGGTTCTTGCTACAATAGGTCCAGCCGGGACCGTTCCCTCTCCTCTCACCTTCCATCCCCACCCTTTTTTCATGCAATAAGGAAACATATTTGAACTGGAGCACAGCACCAATGAGCAGGACAAGTTAGCCTCTCTGGACCAAGAGAACAAGACCAGAGGTCTAGACCTGACCACCCTGCTGCTAGATAACACCGTGCTTCCTGCCCCGCCCTACGACCCAGCCCTGATACCATCCGCCTGCACTGGTGGACACCAATAACTTGTGCCATTACGTTTATTACCTGACTTTAATGAAGCAAATAATATGTTACACAATGACATACTTCTGACTGAATAGTAAAAGCATGTTGGCATCAACACAAAATAAAGATGTTTGATTTTACCATGGTTTTGTATTAGTTCCCACTCTATCACATCTAAGGAATATCTGTCAATTTTATGATCCATACTTGTTATCATATCATAACTTGGAATGCAAATGTAGTCAGGGCTCTGAGACAATCGCTTCGTTACTTTCGCCCCAGTTCTCCCCTACGTAACACTGGTACATGTATTGTATTCCAATACTCCCCAACACTGCTGATGACGTATAGAACTCATTGCTGTGTAAGTACCAGACAAAATCAACGTATTTATTATAGATCTATAAGGTGCAGGTGTCTGATACTCAAGTCAATCTCAGAAGTGCATCTCAGAAGACTGGATCATGAAATCAAGGGAGTTAAATAGTATCACAATATGGAAGGATACGTGAAGATCAGCATAGCCTTAGCAAGCACAGAAAAGGGACACTGCATGCCAGATAGCTTTTGTTTAGGTCTCTAGATATGGCTCTTATGGCTTTGACCTTCCTTCTATTTTCCTTGTTCAAAGTTGCATGGTATTATACACTTATTATTGGTAATATTGTGACCTCTGACCTACACTAGTGTCACAGGCATTTCCTAGTCACACCTTACAATTAACGTATAAGCTAACAGCATAATGACAGTTTATCAATGATACAACAAGCAGAGTGGGAGACCGCAGTACGGTGTTCATTTTAGGACATCCTCAGACTTAAACGAAAAGGCGTCAAGTCTCAGACCAAACGGCTTCAGTCTCAGAAAAACCTCTGTCATTCTCAGACAAAACGTCCTCAAACTAAACGCCGTCAGATAAACCTCTAACATTCTCAGACCAAATGCTCTCAAACCAAATGCCATCGTTCTCAGACAAAAAGCTCTCAAACTAAACTTTGTCAGATTTTTTGTTATCAAAGTTAGCTAGATGGGGGAGCTGCTGACTAGCTTTCTGAATTAGCTAAAGTAGCAGCTTTTAAAGTGAATACCATGGTGTTGTTTCTGTTAACTGGTACAGCAAGAAAACTTACTTTTGATATAGCTAATACAAAATAGTTGTTTTCTGCAGGCTAGTTCACTCGTGTAACGTAAACCCATGTGTAGTCCTCCGGTTGCCATGGATACTGCAAACAAACTTTGGTAAAGAATCATAAACGTCATCAACACGCTGCGCATAACGGTGCGTTCACACTGCAGCGGGCGGGCAGAGCGGGGCTTCGGCTTCCCATTCATTTTCAATGAAACCAGGCGTTGACGCCCGCGTAGGGCATCGTGGGAAGGCGAGCGGGGCGTCGCCGCTCGCGTAGGGCATTGTGGGAAGGCGAACGGGGCGGCGAAAGTTGGATTTTCTCAACTTTATGAGGAGCGTGAAAACCCCAGCGATGGCCAATGTCAAGACCCCAGCGAGTCGGCTACCTTCCATAGTTCATGCAACACTTCCCATTTGCAATCATGTTATAACTTGATATTTTCTGTAGCCTTTGCATGTGTGACAAAATGTAAGCTCTATGCTTGGAAACACTGGGGGTAGGGGGGGAGGGCATTAACAGGCAAAATACCATGTTGATCTACGTTTAGGGGGGCACAAGGGGGTCCCCCTTTTATATATATTTTAAATATTATAATAATTTAAAGTTCAATACAGGGAAAAGGTATACAATAGGAAAATCGCTATCAATTATGACATCCATCACCTTGAAGGATTAGGATACAATTACAATCAATCCAAGACCACAAATCAGACCTATGTCGAATATGATTACATCTAATTCCACCAACAATCCATCTTCATATTCAGCAATGACTGTGTCCGTCCCCCGTCCCCCCCCCCTCCCTCCCAGCGTTTCCTTGTCTAAGGGCTTAAGTAATCAAATAAACCTAATGTCAAGCACAATGACAAGGAACAGTCCTGACCATTTGGCTCAAACATCAATTAAGCCTCCCGGAGTTATGCCATGGACAATGTCATTAAAAGAGCAATTTCCGGGTACTCTGGTCAGCATGGTTTACCTACAGGCCATTTAATAAATGTAATTTGTTTCAGCAAGGAAGACTGTCAATGGTAAATTGATATTCTTTACATCTTATCTTTCGTGAGACCCTGTCTCTCTCTCTCTCTCTCTCTCTCTCTCTCTCTCTCTCTCTCTCTCTCTCTCTCTCTCTCTCTCTCTCTCTCTCTCTCTCTCTCTCTCTCTCTCTCTCTCTCCCCTTCTCTCTCCCCTCCCCTCTCTCTCTCTCTCTCTCTCTCTCTCTCTCTCTCCCTTCTCTCTCCCCTCCCCTCCCCTCTCTCTCTCTCTCTCTCTCTCTCTCTCTCTCTCTCTCTCTCTCTCTCTCTCTCTCTCTCTCCCTCCCCCTTCTCTCTCCCCTCCCCTCTCTCTCTCTCTCTCTCTCCCACTTCTCTCTCCCCTCCCCTCCCCTCTCTCTCTCTCTCTCTCTCTCTCTCTCTCTCTCTCTCTCTCTCCCCCTTCTCTCTCCCCTCCACTCTCTCTCTCTCTCTCTCTCTCTCTCTCTCTCTCTCACTCTGTCATTCTTTCTTTCTGCCTCCCTCTCCCCCATCTGATTAACATGTGATTTATAGTCTTAAGTGTCCTTGTATTCATAAATGTCTTTCTTTCTCCTCCTAAACTATGATTATAAGAATTCCACTGCAAGAAATATTATCTTCCATTCTAAAGCCAAGACCTGCTGATGAACAAACTGTGAGTTAAAATTAGACTTCAAATAAACACTCATCTTTTACAAAGGGGGTGGTGGGACGAATTGCTGCCAACATGTTTGATAAAGAAAATCAAAGTGGCAGCTTGACATTTGAAGAGCGTCACTTAATCTGTGGAGCGGGCATCCATAAAATCATCTTTTTAGAGGAGGATGCCTGCTGTGTTTTTTCTGAAAACTTTAATAGTGAGAGATTGATATTGATACAGCACATGGATTGAGAGAGAGAGACATTGAGCAAATGTTGACCCTGAGGTTGGAAAGGTCAGATGTATGACTCATAGACATGCAGATAAAGACACATGATCATAACCTCTCTTAGGCAAGTCTGAAAGCCTCACTGGGCTGTCAGCCAGCCCTGTGACAGAGTAGCACACCACCAGGACACAGCAGGAGGGCAGAGAGCTGTCAACAGTTCTTTCATTATCCTCTCCAAACCCCGTTCTTCCATTCTCTTCCATTGGTGGAAAGTTGCCTGAGAGAAAGTGTCTGTTAAAGCTCCTCTCCTCCTTCAGAGTAGCTATCCAATCTCTCCATACCCTCAAATGATGGGGGCCACGGAGGAACTAGAGAGGGAAGTGCCCTGAGTGTCAACACTGGCTGTCCCCGCAGCACAGCTTTGTAGGAAATTGACAGGAGCACAGATGATTACTAGGAACTAGGTACTTGGCATGTCATTCAACACAATGTTTTTAATCAGAACAACATAGGCTGCAGCCCTGTACGTGCTGTTCACAGCTGGTGACTTCTTCATGGAGCTACCAGTGCTTGATTACATGAATATATCAAGTTATTCACACTATGAGGGCTGATGTGTTCAGTTTCAATAAAATGACCAGCTAATTGATGAAAAGCCTAATATGTCACAGAAGTTGCGGAATGTTAGAGGCAAATCCGAGTTTGGAGCTGAACACCCTCCATCCCCCTCGCCCTCCTCCCCTGTATGCTGTATGCATACTACGTAATAACATTTAGTACAATCTGATATTTTTTGGTCAGAGCGGTCACATGTTTCAGACTGCTGTCCTTGGTAGGAGTGATTCTATATGTATGCCATTTCTAAGGTAATGTACATGTGAAGGAGCTTTCGCTCTCTGTCGAGACACACATCTTCAGGAGTGTCAGATAGATTATGTTTTGAAGAGCTGTTACTCCCTCCCTCCCTTCTCCTTACTAAAAATCCCCCTGTTGAGAAGAGAGGATGTTCGGAGGAAATGTCGGCCTAGGAACGCTGAAGGCTTTTGGAGTCTCTGATTCTCCCCTCCCTCATCTCCTTTCTCCTTCAACAACCTTTTTTTCCTCATTTTTATTCACCCTGTCAGATTGTCCTGTACCTTGCGGATAACAAATCCATGGAATAACAAGAGAGAAAAAGGAGACAGATCTTCAGGGAGAGAGCTGGAGAAAGAGAGGTCTTTAAGAAGAGTTACAGAAAGATATGGAGCAATAGGGAGAGAACTAAACAAAGAGAGTCTAATCATTTTCAATAATATAATATACTGTAAATTGTATACGATCATTTTAAAACATACATTTCTGTTCTTAATGTATGTTTTAGCTTAGCAGTGGAACAGCATCGTGGCGTGATTGTTAAGGTGGTTTTCACATAAGCGTACCGGTTCTTGAGTCACCTACGCCACAACAAATGGGTGTGTTGTGAAGTTCTCCTCTGTCACCCATAGGGGGGGTAAGAGAGCTTAGAGGGTGGCTCCAATATTGGTACCACTCGCAAAACCACAGTGTCTACTTTTGTCATTGTTAATTAAACAAATCACATGGCATTCAGACGTCACAGCGGCAATGTGTACCTTTTGTGACACTTATCTGAGTTGAATTATCTTGTCTGACGCCATAAGTCAAACCCTCCCATCTAACACAGTGGGAGGATTCAAGTCAACTCTCACGGAACATGAGAGGATTTGAAACAGTGTTAAGCTCTAGTGTCAGTTCAGTGTCTTGCAGCTCCAACTACAGGCCCCCCTATGATCCATTAATTCTGCTCTGCCTGCAGACAGGTGCATCTGTACACCGATGGAAAGATAGACACTATAAACACACAGTCATGACATCAGCAGTGCAGGAAAAACACACATAGACAAAATAGGGGGGAGAGGACACTAAACTGCTGACTTGACTGATTGTTGGTCTTTGATGTGTGTGTGCATGTGTGTTTGTGTATGCTTGGGGTCAAGGCGGTTGTGTGTGGGTATGGCAATATGTGCTAATAAGGGATAGTTTCAGTTATGTGTGTGTGGGAGTGTATTTCGATATGGGTGAATCTCTTTGGTTTTGCAGTGAGATGGAATTGATGCGTGGTAAATTGGTGTGTAAAGTGGCCAGGTGATCAGACGATGAGCACTTTATTGATCCATTATTGCATCCTGTGTCCTCTATGTGATCTCTCTCTCTCTCTCTCTCTCTCTCTCTCTCTCTCTCTCTCTCTCTCTCTCTCTCTCTCTCTCTCTCTCTCTCAGTTTTGTTTACATTTCTAGATGCTGAGAATGTTACAGCTTGACATGATTTGGCAAAAGTCTATCTTCAGAAATAGATCGCAAAAGAAAGCGAGGAAGAGAGAAAGAGAGAAGAAGAGAGTGAGAAAGAAGAAACATTGCATATACCATATACAATCATTCATAACACATAATGCGTGACTTTAAACTGGCCATCCAGTTTGGTCCTGCTCTATGTCCCTCTGTTGGTTAGCCAAGTCTTCTCTGGTGGTTAGTGAATTGCTTCCAGTTTACACTGAATGTGCGCACAAGAATGCAGAGATGTAGCTATGGTAAATGGGATAGGACAGAGGCTAGGCTGAGGCCCACCTGACTCAGTGACACACACACACACTCACAGGCAAACACACTCAAAGACAAATCCGTACACACACCATTAAAGTCACAGACGCCCCGCCACACGCAAACACACACACACACATCTTGCTGAGGGAGTAATTCTCTCTGCCTGGCTCCATGAATACATATTTTACCTATTCATCAAAAAACGGTCCGGCTCATTTTCAAAGAGAATCAGAAACTTAGATAATGAGACATACAGTGCCTGTGGGCACCTATAGGCAATTAATGGTACTAGTGCATAGTGCCTGTGATGCAGTTGGTGATTAAAGGTCTTTGCACACTGGACGCCTTTTTCGCGCAACGAATTCACAAATTAATAATAAGTTAGTCCTCTGAGCGATTTTGAGGCATTTTTTTTCTCGAATGAAGGTCGATTCTTTTGAGGTTTTGCGGCGACACGTACACATCTGACCAATCAAAACGCATATTGTTGATTACATCACATAGTCAAACCATCAAAGTACTTCACAACACCCGGTTGTATATGATAAAAAAAAGAAAAAAACAAGGACAAGTTACAAGTTTAAATACGTTGTATGGAGACATTGAAGAGGAATACATGGAAGCTTCAGTGTGACGATGGTGTGTGTTTATATCAAGCTTCAAATGTGAAACGTATCTGTTTAAACTTCCAACTGTGCTAGATAATATAATAGCTATGTCGTGGCAGAAAAACTGACTGATATTCATTAAGTAAAAACCCAAAGGCCATAAGTAACACATAACATTCTCTCAGGTTAATTACACGTCAGCTGGTAACAAGGAAAAGACTAGAAGATGACCTTAGACCCACTTCCCTCAAATAAACCTGGCACACAGCTTATTCGCTCTCTCTGAAAGAGAGGGTTGATTAAATCAGACGACATCTGAGATATCATGGAGATGCCTCATGAAAGGTTTCATGAGAACAGGAGCCCTCTGAATAGATTTGTGTATCAGAAAAGAACAGTGATAGGGAGTTTCAGATCAGCTGTTGAAATTCCTTTGGGGAGAGACAATATTCAGTATAAATATTGGACTGTATTGTCTTTGCCTCGGAGCGCCTCTCTGCCATGCGCTCGGCCAGACACTCTTGCCATACTTTTTCTGTTTACCCTATTGAGAAATAAAACCACCTTGTTGTACTTTGATTCAACCACTGAGCGTCCATGCGATCTCTAAGAAAACAGATCCACATCACTGGACACACTATAACAATCTTTTCTTCTTCATTACAAAAAAGGGCTTCTGAAAATTATTTTCAGATTCTGTTTGTTTTCTGTCTCAGTCTCAAATTCAATTCATTAAAAGAAGCACCAGCTCATCATCCCTGGATGTTTAGTACATTGTTGTTTTTTTCCTGTGTCGAAAATGATGTTAGAACCTTAATAATTTATTCGCAAAATTGACTCGAATTGTTTGATGTGCATGATAAGGCGGGTCATACATTTTCCGAAATATTCATCAAGTGCACAGTGCCGTCATAAAAATTGGTGGCACACACACACAGATTCCTGAAATTGTAGATAAGGCACAGTGCCCGCAATGATGTTGGTGACACACACACATTTCTGGAATTATAGATGCAGTGCCCGTGATGCAGTTGGTGATAACAGTTCTCGCATCTCTGAAGTACTTGTTCAACCTCCACATCATCTTTTCTAGTCACTTATGCACATTATCAAAGCAATTTCTTATTATTTTAAACAAATTGCCAATGCTCTAACCATTTCTCACACTGAGAAGTAAGGGATGACCCGCTATATACAATGAATGGACGAGGCGCAGGCATACTGAGATGATAGTGTTAGACCGAGTAAAAAGCCAATCAGAAAACATCACCGGCAGCACCCCCTCCCCCCCCTTCCCCCAAACGTTGACAGGTATGGGAATCTCACACTAAACTTTTGATAAAACTTGAGAGCCCTGCACACACGCACACACACACACGAACACACACACTCACAGATTCCTGGCATTAATAGAGAGATGCATGTGTGTGTGTGAGAGCAAGAGGATTACAGTCTGTGTGACGTGACAAGGCAAGACATCTCCTTATTCGGTTAAATTAATCTTGACAAGAACATTCCCCCTAAAATAGAAAAAGTGTACTGTACTTTGCATTTAAAATAACATGGATAATGGAGATTAAATTGGAGAGGCATACAGTCAGTAAGCTTGCTGTTTTAGGTCCAGTTGAGTTCTGAACTTGGAAGCTTATTCTGGTCTTAGATGTGCCGATGCTGTGCATGTTTCTTTGTTGATATTGTGAGGCAGTTCACCACAGATATGTTTGTCCTCTCCCTCCTCTCCTCACTGTGTGTTGCTTGTTCTTTACCTTTGTTGACTGGTCAGTGAACGTGATGGGATCTCGAGCAATCCACATCTGTGGTTCAATGATCACGAGAAGAATTACGCTGTTGACTTGATGCGCAGTACAATTTGAATTATTGTTGGATGACGTTAGAAACAACATTTAATCGTTTATGTAAATGAGTCACAAAAGGCCTGAGAAAGAGTTAAGGTTAGAAAAACAGATCTTTTTGACTCCTCCCCTACTCCCTAACCCATCCTTCCTCTCTCTCTCTCTCTCTCTCTCTCTCTCTCTCTCTCTCTCTCTCTCTCTCTCTCTCTCTCTCTCTCTCTCTCTCTCTCTCTCTCTCTCTCTCTCTCTCTCTCTCTCTCTCTCTCTCTCTCTCTCTCTCTCTCTCTCTCTCTCTCTCTCTGTCTGTCTGTGTGTATGTCCTCTCTCTTTAGGAATATCGCTCCCACAGAGAGTGAGAATGACCCGTGGAGAAAAATGGGCTGCCACGTGTGTTGTGCTTGTTTGTGCATGTGTGCGTCCATCTAGGCATGTGTCCTTTGTCTTTCTTTCTTTCTCTTTCACCAGTATGTGTGCACTTTGATATCAGAGAGATACTAAATGATAAAATAGAGGTGTGTATCTTGAACACATCATACACACTTTAGTATGTCTGACATACTGTATATAAAGAGGGGGAGAACACACAGAGGCATTTCATCCATCCTTTCTTACACACACACACACGCACACACACATATATACAAGCGCACACTTGTGTGCTCACACACGCACTGCACACACAAGCTGACACATCCACCCCCCCCCCCCCCCACACGTACATAGACAAACACACCCATTTGAGGAAGAAGGGTTGATAAGAGACTTTGGGAGCGGCCAGAGTTTTCAACGCCCTGCTCCCCAGTTCCTGTGGCTTTGACTACGACATCACAAACACAAAACCATACGGCTGTGTACAGGCTGAGGAGAGTAAAGAGAGGGCAGACACAGACAGAGCCGTGTCGGATTCAGCTAATTGCAGGTGTGAAAGGGGAAACTGTTGGAGCTGGAGAGCTTTTCTGGGACCAGTGGTTAAAAACACTTCACTTGGTCGAGTGACCCAGGGTCTAACCACCAAACCAGCATTGCCATGGTGACCCTTGACGTGCGGACCCTGACGGTGCCGGTGGGTGCGTTGCGGATGCTGGAGGTGGTGCTCACCTGCATCTCCTTCAGCCTGGTGGCCTCGGTGGGCCACAACAGCAGCTCCTACTGGGCCTGGAGCATGTTCACCTGGTGCTTCTGCTGCTTCTTCACCCTCTTCATCCTCATCATGGAGTTCACCAGCCTCAGCACCAAGGTGCCCATCTCCTGGGACGACTTCACCGCCGCATTCGCCATGCTCGCCACGCTCATGGTGGGTGATTCATTCCTGTCAGACAGCTTTTTTTCTATTTTTTTCAGGCAGCTTTTTATATAATGTGTTGGGCTTTTAAAGAAAGCATGTAGTCAGTTTCAGTCAGTTTCTACTGTATGCATAACATGGTGTGTACAGGAACCACAGAGGGACGTGGGAAATTGACGTAATGAGGCCATAAGTTGAGCCAACGCAGAAAAACAGAGTGGATGAAATGAAATATTCACGATCGCTAATTATATATGATTACCATGATTGAGTGAGAGTAGTATGAATAATATGCAACAGATTGTTCCAGTGTAAGAACTGATGGAGTGTACAGAGACAAGGGGAGAATACATATGCAGTCTGTTGAACAGCCAGCAGCTTTAATAATGCAGAACATATTTGCATTGGATGTTTATACCTTCTACAAGTACAAAATGCCAAAATGCAGTTGTAAGGAATGGTTCGAAGTGGGCTGTGTGTCTTAAAGATTTGCCTTCTGGTTGGTCTTAAAATGTAACTTGCTTCATATGTAATCTTTGGTTCATATGTAACCTGCATTTCAAACGTTACCTGTGTTTCCTCATCAGGTATTGGCAGCCTCCATTATCTACCCCACTTTCTTCTCCTGCTCAAACTGTGGAAAGGCGATCGGCGCCACAGTCACTTCCTGTATCGCCTTTATCCTGTACGCCGTGGAAGTGGGCCTGACCCGCGCCAAGCCTGGCGAGATCAGTGGCTTCCTGTCCACCGTGCCAGGCCTGCTGAAGGTTCTAGAAGCGTTCGTGGCGTGCATCATCTTCATCTCGCTGGACTCTGGATTCTCCAGGTTTCCCGGTCTCCAGTGGTGCGTGGCCGTCTACTCCCTGTGCTTCATATTCGCCCTCCTCATCATCCTCTTCACCATCTGCCGTGTCCTGGCCCTCGTTCCCATTCCCCTGGACAAGGTGTTGACCGGCTACAATGTGCTGGCGGTCTTAATGTATATGACTGCTGTGGTCATCTGGCCCCTCTACAGCTTCCAGAACAACAGCAGGCCCTCCAACTGCAACCACTGCAGCTGGGACAACCAGGTGGTGGTCTCCTTCATGACCTGTGTCAACCTCATCGTCTACATCGTGGACACGATCTACTCTGTCAAGCTGGTCTTCTTCCTCACTCCAGTATAGGGCTTGACAGTTTCCTGACAGGCAAAAGAAACAGCCTCTACATGCAGGATTGGATTTGTCTTTTTTTGGCCTCTTTCTAGCAGGTTCAAATTTGTATGTGCCTTTCTATGATGTAGTATTCATTTTGATCAAATGTTAAGGTGAAAAGTTAAAACTAAGGCTAGATTATTGATTGATGTCCCTCTGTTTCTCTCTCTCTTTCTCTCTCTCTCTCTTTCTCTCTCTGTCTCTCTCTCTCTCTCTCTCTCTCTCTCTCTCTCTCTCTCTCTCTCTCTCTCTCTCTCTCTCTCTCTCTCTCATCCTTTTCCTCCTCCTCCTCTGGCACCGTCATGACCAATTTGACCACACTAAGCTCCAGCTCAAATAGACATTCAAATCACCAAACTCTTCCACCTCTCATGTCTCAACGGTGTTGCTCTAAAGGAATAAAACAGTACAATTTAATAGAAACAGACTGAACCATTCTGTCTCCTTATTTCCCTAACCCAGTCCACTGTCTTTATCGTGCTTGTTAAGCAATGCCTATTAGTCTAATTTCCATGAAACAAAAGTCTGACTAAAAGAAGAAAGTCAGGTGGTTACACATTACGTAACCACCCTCCCTCCCCTTTCTTTCCTCCCTCCCTGCATGCCTGTGTTGCTAAGGCATGGCTGATAATACAGTTCTGAGGATGGAAGGTGTGGGATGTTGGGTTGAGTCAATGGGCGGTCCCTGAGAAGCTTTTTTGTTTCCTATCTGTGTTTACTGTGTCACAGAGAGATAAGAGATATCTCCACTCTGTCTCACCGGGATGACATCACTTCCTACACAGGTTTTCGAATAGTTCGAAAATGACTCCTCCTGATGGAGAATGAGAGGAGTAGTGCTGAGGCCAACGGTGGACGAACAAAGAACACTTTTCCTAATTAGTGGGGTAGTGTTGGTTTTGATCTGCATATGGTGACATTAATAGGACAATCTTCTTGGGCATGAGCTGTGTTTAGGCTTCTGTAACCCTTGACAATAGCCTGGGTGCCAGCCAAACTTATCGCCGCCCACTAATAATGTGGTCGGGAAGTTGGGTCTGGGGCAGCTCGGTTGGGGTAAAACTATATCTGAACAAGAATTGTTCGGACCAATCGAATTGTCAGGGCGGGCTTTATATGAAGATGGACAGATGATCAGTAGTAACGTAATCAACCACATCATCAAATAGCGCTTGGGTTGAATTTGTTTTCAACAAACAACATATTACGTTGTTCTGATTGGTTGTAGGTCTATCCAATTGAGCGAAGAGGCATTAGTTAAAACCCGCCCCATACTCTCAGCCAAACGGAGTGTTATCAGACTCATATTCTGACCAGAATTATGAGTATAACAATGTCAGGCTACCTTGACAAAGCAATGCTGCTCTGTCTTCCTAAGAATGCAGAGAGATCTGCAGTGATTTGAGAGGATGTCCTTAAGGGAAAAGATCAAGAAGATGGAGGGAGGAGATAGCCTGACGTTGTCATACTCATAATTGTAGTCAGAATCTGAGTCTGAAACTGCTCCGTTGGGCGGTGAGTATGGGGCGTGTTTAAACCAAAGCCGGAAAAAATTGCCTCTTCGCTTAATTGCATAGACCTCCAACCAATCAGAGCAGCGTAATATGTTGTTTGTTGAAAATGAATTCAACCCAAGCGCTATTTGGTAACGTGGTTGATTACGTTACTGTTGATCATCTGTCCATCATCGTATAAAGCCCACCCTGACAATTCGATTGGTCCGAACAGCTCCTGTTCGGACGTTAGTTTTTTCCAGACCGAGCAACTCCAGACCGAATTTCCAGACCAAATGTATTTGTGGGTGGGGCGAAGTTCGGCTGGCAGCCAGGCTAGGGAAGAGATGGAACATGGAAGAAAAGAAAGAGAGGTGAAAGGAAGATTTAAGTGGAAGGCAATGAACCACATTTATTTTGTAAAGGCTGTTTTATGGTATTCTATGCAATGAAAGAATGAACAAAAAACGATTCCCACAGTAACCACGCAGACTGCCTTGGTGCAAATTGATTCTTTCAATCATTATTCCGATATTCGTTATCTTTACACAACACTATGGTTCTATTTCCCCTTATCAACGAGTATGCTGTATCCTTTTTTGAAAGGAACTACAGCCCTACCTTCTTCACAACCACATTTTCATGAAACACTTCTCTCCCCTCCCTCAATCTCTCCCCATTCCTGGACACACACTGAGCTGAGCTTCGGGCTGAGCTGAGCTTTGGTAAGCATGTGCGATCCTCCAGGTGCGTGGGATCAGAGAGGGGATTCAGCTCCAGACCAGAGTCCGCCATGAGTTTTGACTGCTGATGTGATAAGAACGAGCCTACAGCCAATTGAGACCTTGAAGACGAGTTGTAAAGCGTGCAGATAAGGTGAAAGAGAGACACCCACACATTTTCTGACTGCCTCCACACACACAACTGTTTAGGCTCACGGAACGAGGAGTGAAACCTTTGGATAAATTGTCAAGAGAAATCTTTCTTTTTTTTTTTTACCTTATCGAACAGGAATTTCACAACTGTTCAGCCGACAGGGACACTTGAGGGAATGAGAGAGAGGAGGATAGGAGATGTGTAGGTGAAATATTGGAAAGAGTGAAATAGTGAAAGAGGGAAAGCGATAGTGAAAAAAAAGGGTGGGCATGGAGAGGACTATCTGGAACATTTAGAGTGAGTGAAACACAGTCGGGATTCCGAATGGGAGCAATTCAACCGTAAAGCAGGTTGGTTTACTGACAGTGATAGAGGTAGAAAGAGAGTGAGAGAAAGAGAGAGAGAAAGAGAGAGAGAGAAAGAAGGGAAGACAGAGACAACTAGAAAACCTCAAACCGTTGGCCGCCTAAATTAGTTCCACTTTCTAACTGAGGAGAGCTTTCCTGTTGTGACTATGGTAACCCTGAACCTAAGGTCCCTCACCCAACCGGTGGGTGTGTTGCGGATTCTGGAGGTGGTGCTCACCTGCATCTCCTTCAGCCTGGTGGCTTCGGTGGGCCACAACAGCAGCTCCTACTGGGCCTGGAGCATGTTCACCTGGTGCTTCTGCTGCTTCTTCACCCTCTTCATCCTCATCATGGAGTTCACCAGCCTCAGCACCAAGGTGCCCATCTCCTGGGACGACTTCACCACCGCCTTCGCCATGCTCGCCACGCTCATGTGTCTGGCCGCCTCCATCATCTACCCCACCTTCTTCACCTGTCCCACCTGCTACCGCCAGATTGCCGCCACCGTTGTCTCGTTGCTTTGCTTCGGAGCCTACGTCGGAGAAGTGGCGTTGACCCGCTTCCGGGCCGGCGAGGTCAGCGGGTTCCTGTCCACAGTCCCGGGCCTGCTGAAGATCCTGGAGACCTTCGTGGCGTGCATCATCTTCACCTCCCTAGACCCAGGACAGTATCACTCCCCCGGACTCCAGTGGTGCGTGGCCGCGTACTCCATCTGCTTCATCTTCGCCCTCCTCATCGTCCTCCTCACCATTGGCCAGCGCCTCTCCATCTTCCCGTTTGGCTTTGAGAAGCTGGTCATCGTCTACAACGGGCTGGCGGCGTTTATGTACATGACGGCCACGGTCATATGGCCTCTGTACAGCTTTGAGAACAACCCACGGCCCAACCCTTGCAATGGACGGCCTTGCCTGTGGGACAACCTGGTTGTAGTGTCCTTCATGACTGCCATCAATACTGCCGTCTATATCATGGACACTGTCTATTCTGTTAATGTGGTCTTCTTTACACCGATTGAGTGAGGGTGAGCCTTGACCTTGATTGTCCCTGCCCCAACAAAACACACAAGGGTTTTTTTTTTTGCGCAGAAAAGGGCAGTCGTTGACTCTTTACAAATGAGGGACAACTACCAGGGCTGTGCCATTCACAGTATGGAGAGGGAACCTTGGTAAATGATTGATATAATTGCAGCTGTTTAAATAATAAATGACCTGACTGAATGATCGAACTTTGGATCCTCATGCAAACATCTCACAATAGGAATGTATCTCCATCAATATTTGATTACCGGTCAAAACGCCTGTCCATTGTTTAATACTTAAAGTGTAACCCCTGAGAGAACAAAATATGTAAATGAAGTGAATTACAAAAGGACTAAAAAATCTGATGTTCATTTCATTTTTTTTTTGTGGTTGTCTGACTTGTGCTTTTGATAGGATTAGTTTTGGTCAGACCCCTGTAAGTTAATATTGATGTAACCATTAAAGTACTCCATGAGAACAGACACAGTATGTCTCCAGTTGCAGAGGACTGTCTCTTACACAAGAGAGAGAGAGACAGAGACAGACAAATAGATAGAGAAGTGGGCTCTGAGCTGGGCATCGCTCAAATGACAGGCATCTTGGTGACCAGTGATCGGTCAGGGCTGTGCCACCTCTCAATCTCACTGCCACATAAAATACAACAATCTTGTATCAACACTTGAAATGGGAAAGTTCACTTGTTTTGGGGGGATGACGACAGTCTCGTGTTCTCTGTCCAGCTCCTGCAGCCCTTTGAATGCAGACTAGACAGTGCATTCACAGCGATTAAAAAAAGCTCTCCCACCCACATTTACTGGAACACGGAGAAGAGTAGAATTGACTTTAAAGACGGGAAAATTAGATGAGAGAAATTCATGAGAAGCGATCCCCTGTGCTCTTTTGTCAGATGTTACACATGAACATCTTGTCGAACTGTTGTACAACATTGGACATTTGGCAAGGAGCATGGCATAGGACAGCACAACGCAACTTAATATGACACACAATACAGTATAAATTACAGACAGTGAGTTGCGATTTTCTTCATGACAACAGCAATGTCTCAGAAATAAGGAAATTGTTTCTTTTCAATATGGTTGCAATGGGCGTGTCCTCTCTCTGTCAATCATCACCACAGGGCGGGGGGCTGCTAAGTTGCATATGTGTTTATGACAAACCATTCAAAAATACTTGATCACCCTCTAACCTCACATACTGACTTTCATAGGTACTATACAGCTGAAAAGGTGTAACCTGTTGTAAATCCAACATAGCAATAAAATGCTGTATGCTACAGTATTAACTTTTATCTGGTGTTTGGTACTGTGTGTGAACTAGAACAGAAAGTAAACAGTCTAAATTGACAGTTTATGGTTTGTGGACACAATTTTTACTTCTGAGAGCTAGGAACATTCGCCCACAGCAGTGTTTGAAGCCACACTAGGGAAACCTACAAACTTTTTGTGGAAGCCTGTGCCTGAGCACAATAACCAGTTAGAAAAGTTGCAGGTCAGTCAACTAAATGACACACAGATGTGATTTCCCCAAAAATACATATAATTTATTATATAGTAAGTAGCAAAGGGAACAATATTAAAAGATGCACTGTAATCAGTTAAGAGCGGGGCTAAACAGTGGGGGAAAACAGTAAGTTTCCCCGCCAAAAGAAGATACATGCACACACGTTAATTGGAGAGTCCAACCCCCCAAAAATCACACCATGACCAAAAAACAGAAAGTTCACACAAATAAAACAAAATAATCAAACTTGGGTGGAACTACACAGCAACGGTTAATAGCGGAGAAACTCCGTAAGACCAAAAAGGTCCTCCCGAGGCAGACAGGGATAAACCCTCAAAGTTAGTCAGTGCATCACAATAAAAAACAAACACATAACACACATCAAATACACGCTACTCAGGACAGCCCCGGTATCGGTCGCCAGCTAGTCCAGCCAGACTAGTTAGAACTAGCCTCGTCCCCCCACGATAGTGGGCCAGTAGTAGCAAACTCGACGGAGCAGGGAACAAACGCAGCAAAGCAGTCCACAGGCCCTCACCCGGTCCTGTCTCCGACATGCAACTTCCCCAACCCTTAACGGGAGCAGGGGCATGCCGCAGAATCCCCGCTACAAGTCCAACACGTTTTGCACTGCAGAATGGGAAACGCTCCACATGGATTGCGATCCAACCCCGTCTCTCACGACTCCCCCAACCCTGAACGAGAGCAACACACGTAATGCTCCACATCTGGACATTTAAATGGCCTTACCTGGTCTGGGTGGAGCTACCAATTAAGATTTTTCAAATAATATGGGTGGAGTTAATTATTAAGGTCTCACCCCACCACAATCTATTAGTATTTTTTCGGACTGATACTGAAATATTTAGGTTGTGACAAGGACGAGGACGTTGCCCATTTTAAAAGAAACAAAAAGAGGATAGCTTACCTGGTTCTTTTTTATGGAAGGAACATTTCAAGGTGGTCTAGAGATAAATAGCATGTCTTAAAATAGCTGTGAAATTGTTCTACAGCCGAGAACAAGGTTCACTGGAATCTAAGAAATACAGATATTTTACTTGAACAGACTTGAAAAAAACGTATAAGTGGTTAAGGATGGGTGGACTTAAAAAACTGTAAATGTGATGTCTTATTACTCTTGTCCTCTCCTTTGGTCCCCTTCAGTCATTCATGAATTTTAAAAGCATGTGTCAGAGGAGAGCCCATGATGACTCAACAGTAAAGGATGCTGGGAATTTGCAGCTGCTGCCTTCATGCTGCAAATTTGTAGAGAAATAACCTGGTTTACAGACTAAAGACCATAACGTTACTGTCTGTCTGTGACTGTCTGCCTGTCTGCAGATGGCGTTACTGTGTGTGTAGGGAACATTGCAGATGAAACCTGCGCCAATGTACAGTAAGTACATATCTAAACATGCACACACGTACGGAGATAAATTAGAAAAAGGTTTTAACCAAGTTAAGATCACCGCAGGTAAAGGAAAGTATCTCTCTTCTCATCTCCACAACATTATAAAAACTGAGGACAGCATAATGATAAACAACTCCAATAATTTCACCAAGGAAGATGGATATCTAACCCCATACCAACACCGTTAAATGACGAAGGCTTTCAAAGGCTGCCAGTGGATGAGTCACTCCTCCTTGCCTTGTCTTCTCATTAAGGTTTACGTCCCAAGGTGGTCATGTAAGGAGCTATACTCAGTGTACCAGCCGTGCTCTCAGGGCAGCTGGATGAGACATCATTGTCCTCTGCTAGGAGTATGAATCACCACAAAAGGCCTGTCACCACCACTGGTAAACAACTAGCACCAAAAAGAAGACAAAGACCTTCCGCACGCCAAAATTGTGCGAGGAAGGTCAGTGACCGTCAATGGGAAAATCTGCATGCCAAAGCTCCTTTCTTTTGCTAACCTTTCGACCATCCTCCAGCAAAGTACCGAAACTTTTTTCCGGTGGACTGGATGCACTCAACAACACCTCTTATCTATGGTTTGGCTGTCATTCAGATGAAAGATGGTGAGGGAAACCTAGACAGTTCAGGTTGCTTATGTAGCTCAGAACTGCAGTGGTGAACATGACACAGTAGAGGAAGGTTTGGAGGATGGACAAGCCTCAGGCAGTGTGTCGTTGACACAAGGGAAAAAAAAAAACAACATTGCTGGGATGTTGCCTCACTGTCAAGAAATGTATTCTGGCGAGGTAGCTGGACGGAGCAGGGGTGTGGATATGTGTTTGTTTACGTGTGTGAGAGATGAAGACAAGAAGGAGGGCGAGAGAAGCAGAGTAGGTGAGCATGTGCACTGGGAGTTCATATAAATTGGGGTCAGTCGTCTATGCTGGCTTGGCGTATGCAGAGGTCCCCAGTCCCTTGGCAGGGTGGGTTTGGAATCCTGATGTTTCTGTCACCTGTCAGCCTTCCTGATGTTGTTGGCCCCAGGCCATAGACTGCAGTCTACTAATATAGTGCTGCACCTGAGAGCAGAGAGGGGGCAACAATGTGTCTATTCAGAAAAGTCATGGAAAGATGTGTACATACAAATACATACAGTATGGATACACACATGTGGGACAAAGATGGACACACACACACACTAACACATATACACCAAAGGTTAAAGTTACCTGTCGTGTTTGAGGCTTGGTTTGATGAGGCAGCTTTGTCCATGCAATCAATTGCCTGGGACCCTGAAATGACCCAGAAAGAGAGAAGCAGGCTCTCCTGTAAGATCCTGTGTTTACCAGACCCCACGGCTGCTGTTTACCCATGCAGCATTAGAGCTGCGATAGCTATTTACAGAGGAGACCTTTGACAAGCTGAAATGAAATTCTACATCACATGAAACATTTTCATTTAAATGGACACTTTGGATCAGACTGCATGGCAACAGACACCATCAAGTGCTGTGAAACGTCAGTTCTTGAATGGGAGGTCAGATTTCACAGCCGGTTTCGGTGGCTCAGATCTTATGAAGACCTTCCAATGAAAGATTCCACAAAAAAACACACACACTGTGACACTCACACACCTGTCCAATAATGGGTTATTTTCAGCCTGTTTCCCTGGCAGCCTGTCTCCGCTGGCTGTACTATGCTGGAGGGCAAGGTAGCAGGCTAAATCAGAGGTGACATTGTTCATCGTGAAAAAAACGACTGTGACGTGTCAACTGATAATGAGAGGGCCTTTTTTGGGCAACCCTTGTCACACCAACCCCATCATCATCGGTAATCCCACAGTACATCATACAGCCTTCTCACGGTAAAGTCAAATTCAAATAATACCTGACCGATGGACAACTATGGGGTTTTCAAACAGCTCAGTCAATTATATGAAAAACAAACATATTATTAACAAAGAAATGACTTCTAAAACAAATCAGCCAAGTTTGTGACTGAGGCTAATCATGATTTGATCCACATGAGAGTAAATGCTACTTCATTGTGTAACTTGAAGCACACCACACAAACACATCCTTCAGTCTACATAGGAAACACCAATAGCAGGATATACTGTAGTTTTTTCTCATAAAACATTGACAGGAGCAGAGTGCATATCTCTGATTTCCACCTACTCAACAGTTGCTGCCTCCATATTTAATCAGTCAGATGTTTGTCTTTGTGAGGAGGTAGGTAGAAAAACATACAGGAAGAAATGAAAAGAAAGTTGCGATAAAAAAAGCCCGATTTGACTGACGCACGACTTTTCCCCAGCAACATGGCGTGTGTGATGAGATTACTTTCATTCTTATGCCTCCACACATCCCAACTCTAACCAGGAATAGCATTGAAATGAGTTTCTGTTTATGTGGCTGCTTTCACGTCGTTCACAACCTTGGTCAAATACAGAATGTATTTTTCTTCTAGTTATTTTTTTACATTTTAAATTTGTTTACCTACCTCAGAGTCTTCACTTTTGGGACTACTACATTTATATAGGGCCACATTCACGTATGTCTCTGGGTTATAAATAAAACATTACATCGGCAGGATTATTTGATGCATGTCTATGAGGCAGTATTGAGTTGGGGGCCCTCCACGGCCCTACCCTCCTTTCATCCCCACTTTTCAGCCTCTCTCTCTCTCTCTCTTTATCACTCTCCCCTCTCTCCATCTACCCACTGTATCTTCCTCTTTCTCTTTCTCTCTCTCCTCTTTTTGACCCCATTTTGTCACACCTGCTCTGCTCCCTCTGCCCTGACATGCCCTGCATCCTCACTCAACCATCCTTTTTGCCTCCCATATTTCCAATGTCCAAGTCTCAAGTGTGTAATACAATAGAAAACATATGAAACTCCTTGCACACAGTAAAAAAAAAACTAAGGTCAAAAGTACAGGAAAAACCACAGAAGGTTTAGAGAAAGGAGCAGCACACCGACAACGTTGAAATTGAGTGTGTTCATAGTGAATTAAGCTTTTACTGTAAATGACAGTACCTAACATCACACATACCAGATCAATGAGCGAGTGACGCTGCAAAACTGGCCTCTGTGTTTCTTTTGAGAGGAGAACATTATGCAATGGTGAGGGCTTGACGTAACTCGCCTAACACAGCCCTCTCGGAAGGTGACACAGTGTTGTCACATCAAGTTGAGTGTGTGTAGCTCTGCATCAATAGAAGCAGGTACAGTACACGTCAGTAGACACTCCTACACCCTCACCCAAATTGCAGACAGCCCAACGGCCTGGGAAGTCTGTGTCGGATTGCTCATCCCTCGTTGGATCCATCTATCCCTCCAACCCTAAACTCCTGCCGTGTCAGACCAAGCTCCTGAGACCATTCAACTTAGGGCTGTCTGCATCTCTAATGCTCCTTCACGTTAGTTGGGGGTTTTCTTCTGACTTTGACTACAGTACAAGTTAACGGGGATACAGTTACTGAGCAAGTAAAAACATATACAAACTGTGGTACACGAGAGCTTATGAAGGATAGTTGATGAAGTGTTGACCCTCTCCTTTTCTCTCCTTGAGGGCACTGAGGATATGGGAGTATTGATTGAGCATCTGGGATTTCCTTTCCCTCCACCAGAACTCAAAAGGAGTCATTCACAGTCCACTTAGCTAGCACGACTCCCTGCATCGATCTGCATCAACTCTCTGACCGTCACAAGAGACGCCAAAGTCAAATTGGGCTGCCTGGAGAGAGAGAGAGAGAGAGAGAGAGAGAGAGAGAGAGAGAGAGAGAGAGAGAGAGAGAGAGTTGTGCTTGTAATATTAATTTTAAAAAAATATTCTTGTAATGTACTACCCCCGGCACTGTCACCAGCCCCAGGACGCTCACTCCCAGCATTGGTCCATGCGTTTATTGTTCACACAAACGTACACATGGTTACTACTCACACACGTCATAAATCTTCTCAGTTGGGTTTGGCCAATGTTGGTCAAACCAGTTGACGCAATGACACTTTTTAAATCCCCAGGCTGGGACATAAAAAATAAGAAAAATCTTAAAAGATTCTTGATATGAGGGAAATGTTGTTGTACTAGAATTCCCTTTTGTGTAAACCCTTGTTGTGTTTGTACTGTTTGCAAACATTGTAGTGCATGTAGTGTGTGTGTTTTATGTCTAACCATGGTCAGTCAACCTTCTGTGAAACTGAGGAGATCAGAAGCCCCAGACAGGGTTTGGTACAGACTCCAGTTGTGCACTTGGTTCTGAGAGCCTACATACATGCATTAATGTATGAATGGACTGCACACACATACTTTATGCATGCACTAACACACACATGCCTATACATACGTACACACACAAACACACATGAATTGATGTTACACAAATCAACACACCCACATGCAGGGCCAATGCATACATACACACATTGTATCCACCCTTTGCAGTATACACTGTGACCGTGATTTCACACACAACATCCCCAAGGCTGTACCTTGGCACTCTCCAATCTCCGGTCTCCTCCAGTCTGTCCCTGGGGTGCGGGCCTGCGGAGGGGAGGGCAGGGGAGGGCTGGAACGGGGGCAGTGTGGTGGCAGGAAGGTGTGTTCAGGCAGCTTGGCTTCCAGCTCTCAGGGAAATCAGTTCATCCATCAGGGTGACAGCTGCTGATGCAGTTGTGGCAGGAGTCCAGGTGACACCAAGAATAATTGCCTTCAGGTAGACACCATTCCCAGGCAATCACCGCCAACGTCGCTCCCTTCCATCTCTCCATCCCCCACTCCATCCCTCTCCTCTCCACCCCATCGGTTGTTGCTGTTCAGCGTCCATGTAGGTGACTGGGTCTGTGAGAGCGCATCAGAGTGAATTAGGAGGGATAACTGGGCTTATTGTTCACCACCGGCCACGTGGGTGTCACTCTATCCCCTGGGAAGACTCTCTCAATGGGACCTTTTAACCTACTTCCACTCCTGCTGACACTCTTGTCTTTCACCATTTGCACCTCGTCTTAACTCCCGACAGCCTTTTCAATCAATTTCCTCTCTCTCTCTTTCTCTCTCTCTCTCCTTCTCTCTCTCTCTCTCTCTCTCTCTCTCTCTCTCTCTCTCTCTCTCTCTCTCTCTCTCTCTCTCTCTCTCCTCTCCCTCTCTCTCTCTCTATCTCTCTCTCTCTCTCTCTGTCTGTCTGTCTCTCTCTCTCTCTCTCTCTCTCTCTCTCTCTCTCTCTCTCTCTCTCCTCTCCCTCTCCCTCTCTCCCTCTCTCTATGTCTCTCTCTCTCTCTCTCTCTCTCTCTCTCTCTCTCCCTCTCCCTCTCTCCCTCTCTCCCTCTCTCTATCTCTCTCTCTCTCTCTCTCTCTCTGTCTCTCTCTGTCTCTCTGTCTGTCTCTCTCTCTCTGTCTCTCTCTCTGCCTCTCTCTCACCCTCTTCCTCTTAAAATACCACCCGCTGCTGACACTTAATGTCACTCCCTATGGGATAATGTGATCCCTTACTTCCCAGACACACACACAAATACAGACACACACAGCAGAATGACACACATCAGACAATAGACAACACTATATATCCTGGGCACTTCAAAGCTGGGTGGCCAAGCCTGGGTACAAGCTTTATGTGAATGAAACTACCAATTACCTAGTTAGTGTGCTTGTGTGCTTCTCTCCGGTTGTACTTGTATGCCATTCATTATAGTCTTCTTTCCAAGTCACAATTGAAGTACAAAGCATACGTACCGGTATATCACACACAACTTTTGAAATTGTTGCTTCTGTTATCTGAAACTGTATCAAATGAATGTGTTTGAGGATACTGAAAGTTACTGGAAGACCGTGCCTCTAAGCTTGTCTATCAGTATGTACCACTAGGGTGCAACAGAGAGACAGTTGTCAGTAGACAGCACTGTGCAGTGTGCCTCACTGAACCACAATGAGAACCAACTGTGTTTGTATTTACCTGGGGGACTGCCTTAACAATCTCTCAAAATATAGTAGTGCTCAGATCAAGATCTACCAAATGTTGTTCTGTCAAGAAGAGAGAGAGAGACCTACTGAGAGAAAATCAAATCCAAACTGCACAACATTTCACACAAAATGTAAAACCTGTATAAAATTGATTATTTCTATCTCTAACCTCACTCCAAGATCCCCAGTCAAGAATCAGAACTAATGACGCTGACTAAATAAACCACCCTTTCAAGACTAGCGAAGATCGTAATGCTAGAACAACCTAATGCAATCTGGCCCGGACCTGGGATGCAGTGCATTGTGTTACAGGTGAGTAAGATATGAGGTACTCAGGTATTGTATCGTGTGAGACCTGCACTGAAGCTTGATGACGTAGTTTTTTTCATGCAAATAAATACGAACGCTCCCACCCTGCCTGTTGGATGAAAGGAACAAGACGATTGACTCGGACTTGCAATGCAGATGAGCATCGCAGAGGATTTTTACGCTCTGCGAAAAATCTTCACTTTAATTCAACTTATATGCGAAATGGGAGACGTTCTATTATTAAATCTTGGGAGAGATCCACGATAACTGTTACAGAGTCTTTCCAGGCTTGTGGCAATCTGCTACTTTTTCAGTGTAAACGAAAGTTGATTTTAGTGCATGTGAAGTAATTTTTGGATGCATGCAAAACAAATAGAATCACTTTATTTATATACGGAAACTGTAACGTTTTGGTCGGTAAATGTGGAGATTCTCGCACATTTTTGTGATACGAGTTTTTGCTTTAGGGTTTCTAACATTCCCTGAATTAACACAGCCAGAGAGTGGAGACGCATCGTCGAATTGATAGGACCATGGACAGCGTTGGAGCCGCGCAAGATCACGAAGGTATGCTATATTCAATCTCTATATTAAACAAGAGAAGACTTAAATTATTGATTTATGAGAAAGCCTTTATAACATACCTGGAACATGGTAGAAACTAGACATAAGTTTGCAAACTGCATGTAAACTGTATGAAACCCTGTTCGGATTTCTTTCCTCGTTTTTCATGGCAAATATGGCACTAACTAACTTCAAATTCATAATGTAAATGAATTTGTAGCAGCGTAGCGGAGTAGCAGTGTTATAGGTCGAAGCATGTATGAAATGCCTGCGCTTATACGTAAATGCAATAACAATAAACATGATTAATAATTGGCCGACACTGCACTTGCAGCGAGATGCAGACCGTTTACTCAAACTGTAGCCTAATTGTGTAACTATACCTGGTATAGTTTTTCTTCTGTGTTTATTGATAAGAAAGTAAGGTTCAGCTGGTTCTCAGTATCGAAGGTGTTTGGACTCTCAACATGGCCTGAGGGTTGGACGTCATGTTTGTGTTTTTGGACTGCGCTTCAGTGATTCTTTGCGTCAGCCCACTTATTTTCTCAACAGGTCTGGCAAGCTAAGGTTTGTCCTAAGATACAACTCACCTACTTGTCAACTGTAGGCAGGTGTGGGGATGCCAATATCCTTGATTCTAAGGTCAAAGATCACGGTCACTTAGTTTTCACTAAACAGGAGGGGAATTATGGCTTTTCTTATTGCCCTAGACCTGGGTTGCACATATTATTTACATATTGAAATAAAAGTGTACACAATTTTGATATTCAACACATTTGATTAATATTTCCTGGCATAAATGGAATAAATGTACAAGTTCCCCATCTACCACCCTCTCTCCAACAGAGCAGCTTGGCCATTCAAGCATATTTAATCTTAATACAGATGCAGTTTGGGCAATCATTTTATTGACGCATGCCAAAATGGGGTTTCTAGAAATTCCTGGAACTATGATTAAAATACAGTCAATATGGGTTTCCTGCTCAAAGACGGTCAACGTGTTGTTATAAATGCAAGGAACACAATGGTAGTGTACAAGTGGAACTACCACTCAGTCGAAATATAACAGAATACAAGACCAGTAACAGGGCATAGCACAAATTCTTTGCATTGTGCATTGAAGTATGCCAAAGACTTTCCGTAGGATCCACGCTTATCGTATGGATACATATCAAAGCTATTAAACAGTTGGGAGACTTCTTGCTTTATTATGGACCATCTCTTCCCCCAATAGCTTTCCTACAGAAAAACCTACACAACACAACCAAGCTGTTGTGATTGTTACCCTCCTACTGTTTTACATTTACCAGGATCTTTGTTGTTTTTTCAGTCTGATAAACCTTGATCAGAAGGAGGTTCCGGACCTTCCCAAAAACATCACAGATGAGTTTCTCCGATCCTCTAACAGAGGATCTCAACCTGTCCTCAGCCATGTGCTGCCCCCTCACCAACATGTCCCTCAACTCCTCCGAGGTGGACAGCGAGCCCTTCTGGGGCGGCAACACCGTGGTCACAGCCGTCGTTTCGCTCACCGTCTTCATAGTGGGTCTCCTTGGCAACACGCTGGCCATCTACGTGGTCCTGCGTTACGCCAAGATGAAGACAGTCACCAATATGTACATTCTCAACCTGGCCCTGGCTGACGAAATTTACATCTTGGGCATCCCTATCCTCACCACTCAAAATGTGCTCTCCTATTGGCCTTTTGGAGAGTTCCTATGCCGGGTAGTCATGACAGCGGACACCATGAGTCAGTTCACCAGCACCTTCTGTCTGACGGTGATGTCCATCGACCGTTATCTGGCGGTGGTGCATCCCATCCGGAGTGCCAAGTGGCGTCGTCCAAGGGTGGCCAAGGTGATCAACTGCATGGTGTGGGTGGTGTCCTTTCTGGTGGTGCTGCCCGTGATCATCTACTCAGACGTGCAGGACAAGTTCAACTCCTGCAACATGAGCTGGCCTGATCCCCAAGAGGTGTGGTCCACAGCCTTCATCCTCTACACGGCCATCTTGGGCTTCTTCGCACCGCTGCTCATCATCTGCCTTTGCTACCTTCTCATCCTCCTTAAGGTAAGGTTCAGAGCACTGACGAGGCAGCTCCTGTTGTGTTCGAAGGCCAGTTCCATGTCAGTTTGTTGCTCCTTTCCAAACGTCTGTAGTCAAGCCTTAATCTCAGATCTTGATCTTGAACCTTAAAACTTCAGGAAAGTTCTATGTCGGATCTGTTTCGATCAGGTCATCGGAACAGCTCTGTTTGAATTGATTTCCATCGGACCGAACCGTGTCTGTTCACACATAATGGTGTCTCGTGCCTCCCACAGGTGCGGTCAGCGGGGGCGCGGGCCGGCCTGACCAGGCGCAGGCGCTCTGAACGCAAGGTCACGCGCATGGTGGTGATCATTGTGGTGGTGTTTGTGATCTGCTGGCTCCCATTCTTCATCGCCAACATGGTGAACCAGGTGAACCCCATCCCGGAGACCAGCCTGATGGCGGGGGTCTACTTCTTCCAGGTCACCCTCACCTACGTCAACTCCTGCGCCAATCCCTTTCTCTACGGCTTCCTGTCCGACAACTTCAAGCAGAGCTTCCGGAAAGTCCTCTGCATCCACAAGGCCAACGGTGTGGGTTCTTTGGAAACCGGTCGGCCTCGCACTGAGCCTCTCTTCATGTCCAGGGACCATACCCAGGGGTTTAATGGCCACATGCAGATGAATCAGGTATGTCAGTCAATCATGGCACCAGCAGAAGTCCAAGAATACCAACACACCACACTTAACACTTAACTGTTGGTATCTGGGAAACAGGTTGATCCAAATGATAGATATTTATTCTTCACCCTCATTTACACACACCTGCTGTGAAATATGTGGTGAGCCAAAATTATTCGTCATTATAATCAGGGTCCTTGGTACAACGGTAATGTTTTCCTGTGTGTTCTTGAGTGTTTACTGATCCTTCTGACAATGTAAATAGGAAAGTCACATCCAGTGATGAAGCTTCAGGCTCTCTGTAACAGAAAACGGGTTCACTCACCTGTTGTGTTGTATGCACGTGTGTGTGTGAGGAACTTTATTCAGTCTGTCTTTCAGAGCCTTGTCTTTGCCTAATGTAAATTTAGTGTCAATTTGCTTTAGAGTCTATACAAATTTAAATGTATGCAGCGTGAGAATGAAAGCTCTTTTCAAAGCAAGTTGGGCCACACAGAACACCATGAGGTTGAGAGAAATGGGTTTTGTGTAATTAACTACCAGCCGAAATAAAAATGTATTTCTCATCTGTTAGAAGTTTGGAGATTCCAGTGACTTTGGTGTTCGTATATTAGAAGTCAAGCCATAAAAAATATTGTTGTTTTGTGTTCAATGTTTAAACTCTATGTATCCATGTCTGTCTTCGCAGTGTGTCCAACTTAACACTTGCAACACTGTGAAGACCGAGCTGTTGCCTTTGGAAAGCCCAGTGATCGGCCAGTCTACTCTGTGAAACCCTGTCTCTGCTGCCCCTTCACCGTTAACACAGCCAGCATCTGGAACTCTTTTTTGTTGTTGTATCCATTAACCAAACAGACGTCTGACACCCCTGGAGACAATTCAGGAGCCTCCACAGTTGGACTAAATGGAGAACGAGTTAAGTGGACCCAAGATACCTATCTTGTCTGTTTAAGCCCCAAGCATTGATACACTAACTTGCACTACCAGCTGCCTTGGTGACTTTGAAGAGCCACAAAATGAATAGAAGACTGTTTTGCGAGGAGTAAATGTGCTACAAATGTGTGATTGACATTTCCAATATATCATGGACCTATAAAACGTTTTCTGCATGAAAATTTATAAAATGTGTACTTTGCATCAGGAATGCTCTGTGTTTGAAAATAGTATGTTGACTTTAAGTTGTATGAAACATCATGCGTATTGCTAAACATTTATAGGTGGAGCAGAGTCAAAATATGGGTGTTATTCAGTTAACATAGTTACAGAGGATTAGGTGGCATAGGGCCAAAAACTGCCACCCATTTAATGACGGGCCAAAACCATGACCGCTCCACCACAGGCTGTTTTCATGGACCGATCAGTGGGTTTAATGTTAGAATCTCTCCAACCAATCATTAACAGTAAGACCCCCTGTTGGCAACAAGCTGGTGCTTTCCCTCCTATTGATGTTGATGTTGAATACCAGCCCTCTCAGGACAAACTTATGCCCAAGGCAAAGGCAGTCCAAGGTGAAGCTGGAATGGTATCTTATGACCTTTTACAAACAAGCACTGACATAACAAATCTGGTTACTGTCATTTCTGAACAATTATGCTTTCTGTTTCAGTTTCATTTTCATTAGTGTTGTGAGCTTGTCTGGAGACATATTTAGGAATCTCTGTCATCAGTGACGTATAACTTAATGTTCAAACTTGATTCATGAGTTTGAATTAAATGTGTTAAATAACTTTTGCATCTGTTATTGTGTAAATTACCTTATTATTTTAAAGTGCTTGCACTAATACTTTATTACTACTTCATAGTACAATAGTCAAAGGGAATGCCCTATTAAACATAGGAAATATTTGTTTTTGATGATTTACAGTATGGTTTGAAAGAACCTACAATATGACTTTATTGCTTGAAGGCTATTGGGTCAACGTGTTCAAAAGGTTTTATTCACAATTCACTGGTAAACTGTTTAATAAATAGCTAAACAAATGTGGAGTCATGCATGAATGCTTCTTTGATAATGATTGATTTTTCCCCCTGTACTTCCCCTGTATCAGACAGACAAAATCTCTTACTCACTCACAAAGTTTTCCTATCTCACTTGTTACATCTCTCATTCTCTCTCATCATGCCACTTATCATCTCTCTCTCTCTCTCTCTCTCTCTCTCTCTCTCTCTCTCTCTCTCTCTCTCTCTCTCTCTCCCTCTCTCCCTCTCTCCCTCTCTCCCTCCCTCTCTCTCTCTCTCTCTCTCTCTCTCTCTCCCATTTCTCTCTCTCCACTACCCCTATCCTCAATATGTTGACTGATAACCTGTTACTCTGGAAGCCAACTGCAGGTGGGTGGAAACCCGGATTGCCCTTTACCCAGCACACTGTGCTGACGGCCCTGATTTGGCCCGGCATGTTTGTGGTCATGCTGCCTTTGTTCCTACAGCTCAATGTCAGGATGAAGGACAGCAAGTAAGCAGGTCCACTATTACTGTAAACAGAAAGAAGAAGGAGATTTTTCTTAAGGAGCAGAAATTCTACAATGTGAGTTGTAATGTAATTGTACGGTCTCCTCATTTCCTGTAGGTCAGATTGAAGGAGGTTAGGTTGAATTAAACACTTATCAAATATAAAATTATGCCATTCACAGCAGTGGAAGCTCTCTTGTTTGTCAGTTGGGCTCAGTGAGAATAAAATCTACGGCAGGGTAAACACTATGCTCAACAAACTGACCCTCACAGAACCACGTGTTGAAGATGAGGACACGTTTCACAGAATCGAAGCGGCGGAAACCTGACATTGTCCCGAACAGCTCGAGTTTACCAGTTCCACTAATTACTATACTATTGTCCGACGGGGTAGGGGAAAGGAGGGGGGCTGGTGTCCTGGAATTGCTTTCCCGCTTAATCATTCATTCCTTTCAAAAACACAATACTTGAAAAGCTGCCATTGCATTCTGGCGGGCTAATCCACCTGATGCAGGTTCTCTCTGAGTGTCCGGCAGTGGGACTGAAATCTCTTTGGGTGGACAGAGAAGAGAGAGGAGGATGAAAAGGGAAGAGCCGCATCAGCATTCCATACTGAGAGAGTTCCAAAAAGGTTTTGGTCGACTTCATACGTTCCATCTGGTCTATGTGATTTACAATACAGTCCATATTGCAGTTATGTGCTGATGCTTGGAAAAGCTTTGACATGGTTCTTGAAAGTCATCAAACCAAAGCCATAATCCTTACAAACATCAGATTGTGTATCCAATCTGACTGGGCTTATCTCTGCCTTTGTATCTTCCAAACAGGCTTCCCTTTCCCAGGAATAGTACATTCTAGGAAAACTTTTACTTGAACGCTGGTCTTTTTGTTTCGAATGGCTACTCATATACAAACACACGCATGCAGTACGATTTCCTGGAAACCAATTCCCCCTTTTAAACTACTTGACAGTATTTTGTCTTCTTGAACCCTCTATATATGAACATTCTAGGGGGGTGCATTTCAGACACAGGAAAACAATATCACACCTTATATAGACGTAATAAATACTTCTGTTGATAGGACTGGGTTCATGTGAAAGTCCTTGAGGGGATGGCTCATGGACGAAGACAGGATTCTTTATGAACTAGACACCAATATTGTCAGTCTATAAAATCGAGGCATTAGTGACCATTCAGTGAGCTGCTACATGTACATTGTATGTTCAGAGAGAGAACATTGAAGACAGTTGAAGTGGTTTTCTAGGAAACGAAGCCCGAACAGTGGTGAAAAAGGAAGTTCATTAAGATGTCATCACTGTAACAGATGAACTACAGGGAACTTCTTTACTAAAGCAATAAAGATTATATTTATGGTTCACAATTTAGATAGGCAGTGCATTTGTAGAAAATGATGCAAATGTGTTATCTATTTTGGTTTTAGAGGCTACATGTCAATAGTTTTGGCCAAATCTGGATCCAGAAATGAAGTAAAATAAGCAATATAAGAGGAACCCAATTGGATAACAGAGAACATGAAAAACAACCAATTTGCTTGGTAGTTTTTATGAATGATTGAATTTTTTTCTTTATAATCTAGTATTTAATGAGCAAAGTACTCCATGAAATCATTTTGTTATCACCAATTTTTTTATGAAGTGGAAAAGTTACTTCTATTAGCGCTGTAGAACTTTCTCATTCAAACGGTTTTCCTTGTGAGAAAGCAGAGAATAATGAAGTTGTGCTTCAGAAGCATTACGCCAAAGCATCTCTGCTGGCATGCAAGTTAAGGTTTGTGAAAAGTCTTAGAAGAAAATGTATTACGACATCACTTCTGCTCCACACAGGCACAAACAAGGTGTCTTGTGATGTACATTAAGTTTGAAATACAGAAGACCAACATAACTACAACACTGTAACTGGTGGAACAGCTGTGTGGTGGAACAAACCTTGCGAGGTAATAAGTTGTGCAGGTAGGTGTGTAGCTACAGGAACATTGCTTTCCAGCTGTTAACAAACACACCAGCAGCACATGTTATTTCTCTCTGCCTCCAAAAATGATGGAGAAGCCATCTTTATATCCCTGGCAGAGGATAATGTCACTCACCATGTACTGATCTTGTTATCATATTAGATTACCCCCACCCCCCACCCCTCTCTTTCTTCTCCTTCCCTCCTTCCATCACCCCTCTCTACTTCTCCTTTAACTCGGACCATTCGTTGGAGGGCACTTGAAAGCTATACTGTTGGATAAATCACATGATCTCACTGGAAGTCACTGTGGAACGGCTGGGTTCTTCAGGCAGATCAAACTCACACTGTTGGGATTTACAGCATCTATAAATGAAACAGCAAAAGATATCACAGATGGATCTGGGGCTTTTAATGTGAAAATTATACTCTCATTGGCTTCATAAAAGTTGTATTCATTAACCACCTGTAGAGAATAGGTTTTTAATACATATGCACAGCATTTACAGGGCACCTGCATTCATAATCAGGTTATGATTTGCGGCTGACAGAAAGGAGAGGGGTGATGGAGGAGCAGGTTCCCGATCTAATAAAAGGAAAAACATTTTGTACGTTGCTTCTCCGTCTTCCGCCTGTCAGTATCATCGGGTTAGTCAGGCAAACAGATGAATGGATGGGGTGCAGGTGGACTGGTGTCATACTTTTCAGCTCGCGAGCTAGAGGAGGATGCAGCCCCTGCTGGTTGTTTTCTGTTACAATACTATCACTTTTTGTTGTATGTGGTTGATTTAATGGTATTTTCACTTAGGAATACAGCTGTATGTGCTGAATGTATGGACTTTATTTATGTATGTATGTACTCAGTTATGTACTGTACGTATGCCTGTTTGTATGTATATGACTGAAGAACCATTAGGAACCTGAGGGACCATCAGTAATTCTGGGAAATGGCCATCTATATAAAATGGGATAGTTTGAAATGACTGTTTACAAAAACCTCCAATGGGGCTAGAACATCAGATTCCCTAATGGATTTCTAATGTCAATGATTGCACAGGTTCAATGCCGTGAATGACTGAAACTGCTGGTTACTGCTGGTGTATTATATGCTGAATTGCGTGTTTCATGTGATCTTTAAAGGCACGACTGTTGCTGATTTTATGATAAAGGACCCTATTTTCAATGGACCCGATGAGAATTAAAGTCATTAAACTGCATTTGTAAATCTCAAGAAAAGTTCTCTAGCCTGATTCTGTTATAGGTAACTAATTATACTTGTTTAACTAGCCTCTGTAGAGGGCAAGGTTTTATCTATCTTCTAAATCAGCAGTGACAAAAGACTGGCAGAATGAGAGGATATGCAGGGGCACAACCATCCACTCCTCTGGCACCAAACCCAACCCACTGGTGTGTGCCCGCTGATATATTGAGTGGTGGTGATTCTGAGTCATGTCCAGTGAGTGGGTCGGCTGGCTCACCTCCACAGGGGGTGCCCGAGACTGGCGTTTGCCCCCAGGCTCTGGTGCCTGGTTCTGGGGGTCGAGGAGCTGATCCGTGCTCAGGCTTGACAGGCCCGTCTGGGTGGAAGGTGTGATGGAGAACGGTGACCTTTACCAGACCTGGAGCTCAGCAGCTCATCTGATGGATGTGGCTGTTCTGCCCCAGGTAGAGACAAGCCAGGGTACATGGATCTTTGAACTGCACAAATGCTCTTCCTTCTCAGTTGAACTTAATAAGCGCAGCTAGTTCTGGCAGGGCAATCGGGCAGCGCGCGTCAGTCAGTCATCGGGGACGTAAGGCGTCTTACTCCACCCACTACCACACCCATGTTAGCAGCGCATATCCATTGGGCCACGTCCGATAAGGCGTCTTTAAAAGACGCGCGGATATGCACACACTCACCCCGGTCGTTGTATGATCAGTGTTGCTGCCACCCTCCACCATCCCCTTCTCCCCCATGCTGTCTGTATGTCTATCCATCAGGGGGATTATATCTCTATTGCTCCCTGCTTCGTATGTCATGTATGTATGTGTTGCATCGAGGAGGCAGGGAGTGCTTCCCTTAGATCATCCACTCCGCCAAAGTAAATCTACATGTCCATGTCATGTAACAATAAATGCTCAAATCTCAATCTACGTGATTGTCTCGACTGAAATACAGTAATACAGAATGTGTCCTTACTAGACATTAAACGCACATCCCATATGCACCTATTACACTCTTCAGACAGCACCAAAATGTGACACCATGTTTGGTCTTCTGGCCGTACAAAACTGGAATTTGTGGTCCAAGGTCGCATTTCAAAAGATGTGCAGTCCAACAAGGCAGGCTTTATAATGGTTCTCATAACAAAGTATAAGCTGTCATTGTAAGTATCTCCAAGCCTGCTTGGGTATCAGTTGGGGAACAAGGGTAAACAGACACAGGGGGGAGCGTGTTTCAATACAAGCAGGAAGCCATGTTTGACATTTCCTATGCGACGAAGCATTTCAAGACCTTGTTCAATTACCAGGTGATCGAGCTCTGATTTGAGCCTTTCTTCGGGAAGAGGAGGAAGAACATGGGGAGAGACTGGAAGGAGAAGAGGGAACGGTCATCATTGTAATGTAAATGCCACAGACCCATTTTCTGCATACAGTGCGACATACGGATCACCCAGACATGATGGTTCTCACTAAGACACTGACAGCCGTGTTCATTTCTTGGTCACCGGGAGCAAACGGCTGAATATTGGATTGGGGGGAGGGGGGGGGATGTCTAGCAGTTACATGGGGCATAGTCCCTGGAAATTCACACACACTTTACAGGGGAGATCTTTGAAATGCTTAGAATTCAAAATCATATTTTTACTTATATATTGTCTTCCTTAACTTGCTGTGTACTGTAGCAAAAAATATCTTACGTTGTATATATTTTTTCACACTTTCATAACACATCAACGTGTACTGTAATTGACTGTGGTAATGCAGGCCTGTCTTCTAGTCAACACATACTATAATAATAATGTTTCAGGACAGCCTCCTAGAATAGCAGAGTGTGTGTGTGAGACAGATGTGCTCATTATACACACGCTCAGTATCTTTCCATCAGTTCCAAAGTGTCTCATAGCATTTATTTGCTAAGATATTTTATATTCAGCTTGACTGGAAACAGTGTGAGGTGGTGCAGATCATGTCAAAAGTTAACCGGAGAACAAGAGGAGTTGACAAAAATACATGGAGGGAATTGAGTTTGGGAGGAAATACCTCTTCAGAGGATGGAGATAAGGTGGTAGTAAAAGAGCAGAGGTGTTGTTAGACATAACCAGGGGTGAAAGTAAGCCGGTACTGGCCGGTACGCTGTACCGGAAAAAAATTACGACACGCACAGCGTGTTTTTGCGTCCATTTTGCGTCCATGGTCGCACACCGTTGCGACCATGGACGCATTAAGAAACCAAGGGGCCCTCAGCCTGAACGTGTCAAAGCCCCCCCCCTCCCCCGCCCTGCAAAAAAATATATATATATTGATATATTCTTGTTTAAAAACGCAAAAGCACTCGAGTAATCAACAAAATAAACAACGTTTATTTTAAACAACCCTCTCTTTTTCTTGAAAAGTTACCATCATAAGCTTAACAATATTATATCTTCAATAAATAGTGTGTGTTGGGAGTGCTTAGACACAGCTCTAATGCTATTGTTTTGCACTTGCTTTTTGGACTTCTACAGTAGGCCTACTCTATTGCATGGAGTACTCAGTCCCTCTAAAGTCCAATAGATAAACAGAGGGGATAAACACTCACTTGAAAGGTGTCATGATGGTTTCTTTCTTGTGACATCTTCAAAGTGAATGTTTAGGCAAATTTTTTGTGGAATCAGTAGGACTTTTGGGGCCCTGTTAAAGACATTAATGACTTAAGCCTAGCATATACCGGCTAAGGCGCATCGTGTCATATCAGCATATCAATACATATCAAGTTAATAACAGTGACGATACACAGAGGCTCTGGGTTAGGGGCCCCCTGAGCTCATGGGCCCCTGGGCCTGGTAGGCCCGTTGGTTAATCCATCCCTGCAAGGACACCTGTAGTTAATGCGAGCGCGCACATTTTTCCCGCATTAATTTGAGTGCAAATACTGTTTTTATGACCTTCAAGTAATATTGTTTTTATGTCCAAATAAAATGGTCGGTAGGCCTATTATTTAGAAAAAACCAAAAGCCAACATCTATGGAGCTCCGATACGAGGATTCACCATGACACCCGACGACAAAAAACGTTGTCCTACTTCACCACACTTTAGATATAAGGTTTATTTCGTGTTTATGGTCAATCTGAGCACATATTATGGAAAAAAGCAACACGGCTGCAGCAGCGTAGCCTATACAGCCAGTGCGAAAAAGCATTTAGTCAGTTCTGACTTCTCGCCGCGTCTCCCGGCGTATAAGCGAATTAAATTGTGTTTGACATTGCTCTGCTGAACCAGGAAAGGTTAACCCATGTCTGCCAACCCTAGCAGGCTCTGAAAAGGGGGTGAGGGGATAGGTAGAAACCCAGAGTTTGGCATGGAAAACCTGCTAGCGAGCAGGTGACCATGGAAACGTACCTAAAGGTTTCGTTACCTCCTTTTCTGGAACGGAATCCTTGGAGAAAGCCTCTTAACAACTCAAAGTTTTCACTAAACCCGCTAATACCCCCCAGCTGATTCACAATGTTGCAGCAACCTACTGGCAATGATGCAATGCTGGGTTACCCGGGTGGTCAGATGGCTGAGCGGTTAGGGAATCGGGCTGTCAATTTGGGTTTTCGGTTAAACACTTTTACAAGCGTTGATTGGGATACTTTTCTGGGATTTTCAATCTAAATTAATGCACTGACAAATAAAGTAAATTGTAAAAACTCAAAATTATGATTTTACTGGGGCAAAACCGATTTATACTGGGGCATGTGCCCTCGACCGCGATCACTCCCAGTGGAACTCTGGTGGAACTGCAACACAATTCGGTACAATGGGGCTTAATAGGGAGTGGCAAGGCTCTCCTTAAACAGGCTCTGTTGTAACACTGTAACACACCAGTTCCATGAATCAGGGATAAGATAGGAGTCATGTGACAATTTTGTGACAAAAATGAGTTTCCTCAGGTTTTGTTTACGATCCCACATGGAGATTTTCCAGTCTGTGTTGTTATCTCTCCTGAAGCTACAGCAGAAAATGTTATTCTGAGGTGAGAAAGTAACAAAAAAAAAGTACAGTTTAGTACTTCTACCATTTTAGATAATGTTATATCAGGTCAAACTGTATGGAGGACCAAACCTGCCATATTTAAAAATGAATGAATGAATAAATAAATGTCCACATCCATGCATTTAGACATAAATAAATGAATACATGTACTAATTAATGCACAATTGTCAATCAATATTACCTTATAATTTACATGTATTTATGTATGTATTTGTGTATTCATTCATTTTTGCATTTATTTATTCATTCATGTATTCATTCATTTATTCATTCATGTGTTCATTTATTTATTCATTCATTTATTCATTCATTTATTCATTCATGTGTTCATTCATTTATTCATTCATTTATTCATTCATTCATTCCTGTATTTCTTCTTTTCAATATGTTAATGAGATGTGTCAATCAAAATAGGTAGGCGGTATTTGACACACCATTGGCTAATCGTTTTACACGCTTTGTATTCGATTATGTAGCCTTACATCCATCCTTGCAGTCATGGACAACATAGCCTACATGGACAGGCTGGCCGACCTTGTTGAAAATAAAGATTTAATTCACCATATATGATATTTGGTTAAACAAACATGTTATAAAGATCTTACTACGTTAGTTGTGGGCTATCACTTAACACCCAACTTCACTACGCTGACCGGCCAACCATGTGTTTACCCCGATAAAAACGTAAACATTTTAAAGTAAAAAATCCTGATTGTTGATTGTCAAACCAACATATTTGTCCTGTGTGTAAGAGCGAGATAGACAATCTGGCATATAGCCCCCAATCAAGCAGAAGAGAAATTTGTGAAGATTGACGACACAAAGTTAATCATCGAAGATGACAAGTAGCTTAGTCCTAAATGGAGTTGTATGCCCCATAGCACATATTTTACAAAGACTACGGCAACAAAAGCCAAACGTTGCCACGTTATGTTGGGAATGGGATGCCGTTGCGACGGTTATTGTTGGAGCAACAAGTTGCCTAAATAGCCTGTAGCCTATGCCATGTTTATGTACATGTCAGCTTTACATGTAGAAAAGAAAATCTCAGAGAAGGTGAAAGGCTTGGTGACCGGCGTGGAGAAATGCGCGTCTAGTGTGAACAGCATCGCGCCATTCGTAGTATATTGTGGCGCTCCAGGGCGCTTCGCAGCAAGTGTGTCCCAGGCGTTAGCTAGATTGAATCTATGGCTCTGGATTGATTGCAATGTCTGAACATCAGTTTCCACGCCTACTGGCCTCCTCTCATTATCATATTGGGAACAATGAATGAATGAATGAATGAATGAATGAATGAATGAATGAATGAATAAATAAATGAATAAATAAATGAATGAATAAATGAATATATAAATGAATGAATGAATAAATCAATCAATAAATCAATAAATCAATACATAAATTAATACTAAATAAATAAATACATAAATGTAAAATATATGTAACTATTGATTGACAATTGTGCATTAATTAATATATATATTCGTTTATTTCTGTCTAAATGCATGGATGTGGACATTTATTTATTCATTCATTCATTTGTAAATATGGCAGGTTTGGTCCTCCATAAAACTGTAGTTTCTCAAGTAAAGAATGGTGTATCAACCTCCTGCTAATTTCAAAGCACCATACAGCTAGCTAAACAATGGGTGAACGTGGCGGGGATGGTTTTTTGAAAGTGTTACAACCAAAGAGACAGGTAGGAGTAGGAAGAAGAGGTGCTCGGAAATCCTCACTGATACACCAGTGAAGCTGGCATTGGAATAGGACGAGCGTCGAAAAGGGAAAAACATCAGATATATACATTAATACAGTTAGTCACACGTACACAAAGTTATTGCCTTTGAATCTTGCTAGCATAACGTTAGCTTTCGGGCTAATAGCTCAGCCAAAGGAAAGCCGGTCTTGGTTCTATGAGCCGAACGGAAATATCAGTGTTGGCTAGATAAAAAAACCTTAGATTTCTATTGCAAAACGCATTAAAACATAAATTAATATTTGAAAAAAATATATTTGGCAAGTGACTATGGTATGAGCGGGATAATGCCCTTCGAGGTGTACAATATGCCCTGATAATGGACTCTGCGGAAGTGTCGGACGGTTCACGCCTCCGCATCGTCCATTATCTGGTGACATTGTACTCCTCGTCGGGCATTATCCCTTACGTATAACTCAGGCTAGTCAGCAGCCTACTAACAATGCAACCTTGCTACACCTTCCTTGGTTTGGTCGTTGAATTTGTGCATACGTTTTGATGCTCCAGACGAGACTTCAAACGGATGTATTTCTTGTAGCTGTACCTGACTCTGACCTGATAGAGAGAATGAGTAGGGTGGTAAAGGCAAGGAGGGGGTGGGGTATAGTAAAGAGAAGGAGAAAAGAGAGGATACAAACCATTTTTTATTGGTCTTCCAAAGGCCTCTCCACATAAGAGTATGCATCCTGGTTCCTGACCCATAAGGACCAACAGGCAGGGGTGACCCGTGAACTTTCTTTTATTCCAATCGTGGAGGCTTCTCCAAGTGTTCCAGGATAGGTGGGTCTTTTCCCTGACTGCCTGGCTTCTCTGGTTTTCCATTGACCCTTGCTCTGTTATTTCCTTTCCGTGTTGGTGTTGTTGATGTCAGATCCTGTTTCAGCTAGCAAGGGAAGTTTCCTGCCAGTGGTGGTCCAGCTCTCCCTGGTTCGGCAACATCAGCCAATAAAAGAGTCAGTTGGCTTCATAAACAACAGTAGACAGACCTGTTCATGGACAGGGGTTGAGCCCCAAAAAAGGACATGTCAGTTTTAATGGTTGTGCTCTCTCGCTGAGTGCACGTGATTTAATGCGACTTTTGCAAGAACACCGAACACAGCAGCAGCCACAAACTGATTATTGGCTGTCCCTTATAGGACCAAGAATTTGCTAAGTTTTTGATGCTAGTACAAGTGGCGATGTCAGTACAAGTGGCGAAAATTTGCCATATATTTTGGGGGGGACAATTATATGACATTTTCTTAAGAGCAAATTCTGAGAGGGACACCAAAATTACTGCTGTAACACATAGCCTACATTGTAATATGTTAAATGTATATTATTAAAATGTCCTTATGTTTACAGTGATTTATTGGGGGGCACAAATCATATGTTCCCAGGATGGGGGCGTTGTGTCCCCACCGGGATTTCCGCCTATGGTCAGCACCTCTGTCTTGTCAAACACATAGATAATATGTGTTAGCATTTTCAATAAACTGTGTTATAACCAGTGTTAAGAATAACGCGTTACAAAGTAATTTCCCAATTTCCTGTTTTTAATCAAATTTAAACAAGTTTACGGCAACGCAGTGTATGAATTAATCAATCCACATTTTAGACGAGCCCACACAATGGCCGACAGTTCGGACCATGCAAGCTTTTTGTCATGGAAATATCTACATAATTTTTCCCTTTTCCAAATCAAGGATGAAAATATACTGGTTAGTTGTAGTTTGTGTGCAGGTGCGAGAACTTTGTTAGACTTTATTCATTTAGTCAAATGAAAATGAAGAAAACTGGTTCTCAGGAACATGAAATCCTGATGCCTATGTGGTAAGTCACCAAATGATTAGATCAAAGAATCTGAGGATTTATATTGTCACCAGCATCACAAATTCTTGAAACTCATTATATTGATCAGAAACAACGGTTGCTTTTTCAAGCCCTTATTGTGCTGATTTCCATTCTATCTGCTTGGTTCCCAGCTTTTGCCTGAAGAGACTGACTGTGTCGTTGTATGGTTGCGGTAATAAACATGCTTTAGGAGGCATAATGATTTAATCAGCTCAAAGATTCTCTTGGAAATTCCTTCCCCAATGCCCACAGACAAAGCACCAGGTAGGCGTGCACCTTGGAGTTGGGCCACACTGCCATGAGGACCCTGGGCACCACGTCAACAACCACCTCTTTGGGGTTCAGAGACTGGTGCAGTTTGACTCTTTTAACAAGTTAACGACAGCAACCTTCATTCCTTTCTGAACGTGACTGCTGAGCCTTTGAAAAGAAATGGAACATGAATAAATGGCCTAAGACACAACACTCCACAGTATGTATGGAGCCTCCTGTGAATTTGTCTGAGTAATTGGTGGCTGGTAACACATATCCTGACTTCAGGTTATTTTTGCCTCACGTAGAATGCTGTCATCAAGACCCTGTTTTTGACATAAAAGGTAATAGGAAATAAAGTGTCGATGTATCAAGGCATTAAGGTCAAGGCAGAGGTCAGTTCATTTAGTCAGTGTCCAAGGAGAAAGGCTGTGAGGAACCCTAGCTGAGAACAGTGTTGTGGTAACCACCATCACACAGGTTTGCACTCAGACAATGATCAAAGCCTGCCCTCACCCAATCCATCTTCTGTTCTGCAAAGCAACTCCACCAGCTCCTTCTTTCATCCTCCTGTTAAAGAAGGACAGTGCACAGTAAAACAGGAACGGAGGGTGGACTCCCCACTTTGCTTTTGATGCGAATGCCCTTTCTGGTTGGGTCTGAGGCTACATGATGACACCAGCAGCTGGGTGTTCTCACACCTATCTGCCCAGAGAGGGAGGGAGTCTCCACTGGTGCATCTCTGACAGAGTTTAGCAGGAGGGGGAGAAGGAAGAGGGCACGGAGGGAGGGAGGGAGGGAGGGAGGGAGGGAGGGAGGGAGGGAGGGAGGGAGGGAGGGAGGGAGGGAGGGAGGGAGGGAGGGAGGGAGGGAGGGAGGGAGGGAGGGAGGGAGGGAGGGAGGGAGGGAGGGAGGGAGGGAAAGAAAGAAAGAAAGAAAGAAAGAACGAAAGAGAGGGGTGTAGTGAAGATGACGCATGATAGGGTAAGGAAAACAGATGACATGATTGGGTGAGGAGAGGAGAGGACAGAAGGAAAGGGAAAGGCAAAAAAGAAGTGAGGAAAGGGAGGGAGAGAGAGAGAGCGGAGAGCCCTAAGTGGCTAATTAAAGCTGAAAGCCATGCCCTTCTGCCTCCCACACTGCCTTTTCATCATATGTACCATGGAGAGAAGGCCTATACCTAACTAAAAAATATATCACAGACAGCTAAAGGGGCATACACCCACTCACCCCCTCCACACACACATTCACATTTTCAACCTCATCACACTTTATCCGCTAAATCTGACATGACTCGCTATATATTAAACTCTAAGTAAAAAATCTCTGATAATAAATGCAATATCATTGGACTTTTCAGACTAAATCCCAACAACAATTTTCACAGATTTTCTCCCGGGACCGATCTGAATGATGTTAAAGAGGGCAGAAGAAAGGCAGAGGGAGAGAGACAGAGCAAGGTACAGTGGGAAAAAGAGAACAAAAGAAAGAGTGCAAGAGCCAGGGAAACTTTCGATCGTTGCCAGTGGGGAAAAGGCATGTGTGCGTCTCTAAGCAGTTGTAAGCTGTGAGTTTTTTTCCACTCTGCCACACACTTGTCATCTTCCTGTCGGAAGCAATCGATGGGACTTTGATGGGGGATGTGGTCCTTTCCGCAGGGAGGAGCAGTCTATTCGAAACCCCTAACACTCCCAGAGCAGCCTGTGTAGTACACAGCTTCCTTGCTGTGTCCCCAGCCCACCAGCCCTCCCTCCCTGTCCTGTATTTGCCTTCCAAGCCTCTCCACGGACTGTCTACCTCCTCATTTCTCCAAACGCCTTTCCCTTCAAGCCATTAAAACTCAGACCCACACTCGCACATCTATTCCACAGGACCAAGCGTTGCCATGCCCGTTTTTCTCTCTGCCCTTTCAAATCCTCTCTCCCTTCTTTCTGCACCTCCTCTGCTTCCAATTTTCATTTTTTTAAATAATTTTGTTTCACATCAACTTAATGACAAAGAGAAAGAGTCAGTTGTGAAGGGTTTTCCTCCAGTCTCCAGAGAACCAGATCTGTGCTCGGTCTTATCCAGTGCAATGAAACCAGTAGATCACTGTCTATTGAAGTAAGCCTGGGAAGTGAAATGAAATGAAAAACTCGGAAGCAGATTTTTTAAGATTATCTTTTTTGATAGACGTTATTCTTACTAGTACGGTCTTATCCAACAGGGAATTGTTCACCAGATACCAGGGCATGGTACCCACTGCCTTCCTTGCTGTCTTTGCTTTTATGAGTCGAAATGTCAAAAACCAGAACCACATCACACTCAACCACGTTCCTGTACATAAAAGAAAATTCCAATCTGCCTCTCTCCAGCTCTCTGACCTGTCTGTTGATTTATCCTTCCCCGAACGTGAGACTTTGAGACTAAACTGGGTTTTCTCAAGGGGTCCTAATGAGGCCTGCTGTCTGACTCACTATAAACACAGGTGAAATGCGAAATCACTGACAGTAAACAAAACTGTCTCCTCTTCTATGACAGTAAACAATATTGTCTCCTCTTTTATAAGAGGTAGCGAAATATGCATTATTACCAGTGGTGGGTCAGTCGGATCAGGTCAGTTGGATTGGAGCCGTATGTCCATATGGCATGCTGTTACAGAACTCAACAGTTTCAAATACCGCTTTGACACACTCAGGCTCTCCAAACCTTTCCACATTTTTTTGTGACCACGTCTGCAGTTTCTCCGAAAACTAATATCGCTTCTCAGTGAGGTTTCTCGTCTGAGTGACTGCCCGTTGATGAGTTAATGAGTGTGTGTACTCGTGTCTTAATGACTGTGCTGCTTTGTCTGGAAAAAACAGGCCCAACGGTTCATGAAGGGCTGAAAGTGTTGTTTTAATATAATTGGATTGTAAACACAAGAATAATGAAGCTGCTTCCATCTCTGTCTGTCACTGTCTGTCTCTCTTTCTTCCATCTCTTCACTTAAAATAATTGGAACAGAGGCGATAGGCAATGCGAGTTTCTTTCTGGCCTGGTCGTAATGGGGCTAAACCATAGCATTTGCCACACTCTACTGTCTTCTGTATCTTGGGAAATTTTATTTTTACAGTAGGTCTGTTGCCTTCATTTTAATACACACACACACACACAACTCCTCCACCAGCTTCAAAATGTAGTAAACTCAGTACTGTTCTGTGTGACGCTCCTACTTTACCGTACCACTGCTAATGCAATTAAGACTTGACCACTTTTTTTTGCCCAATATTTCACCTGGAATTCTGCCCCCATCAAGGTCCTCCTGATGAGTGGCAGCATGTTCCATCTGTACAATGGGGACCCCTAGTGGTCAGAGCGCACACAAAAATGAACACAGAACTCCTGTCATTTGCATCTACAAACCACATGCAGCCCTGACATTGTTGGCTCACTCTCTCCACAGATGACGACCTGGTCATGTGTTTATGCATCACATCCTGTTCTGTGACATAGGAGAACCACATTATCAGCCATAGAGGGAGAGGGGTCTGGGGTCTTTAAGTTTGCTCTGAGAGGCACTGGAGGCTCACCTTCCAGAAAGTTTTAAGGCAAATCAGGAAATTATAGGAAACCAGGAAAGAATATGCCCTTTAATAGCATTCAATATGTAGTTCAATGATACTACTTAAATACACACAACCATATTTTTTGTTGAAGAACCACAAGCACGTCTTTTATTTTCCTGAAACTAATACTGGTAATTACTATACCTTTAGAAGGTATTTCAGTTAACATTGGCCCATCATCTTTATTGCATTTAGCTTTATTGCATTTACTGAGTTAGAAATGTGATTGTGAAAAAAGCTCTAAGGTCAGCCGGTCCCTTGGTCAACATTGCACAATGGGCTATATGTATTAGTTAGTCAGATGAGTTAGTGAGGGCTGGGTGAGGACAAAGGACTTCTGTAAATCCAATCTGCTTCGTACACTGACAGCTCACTGAGTCTGTACTTTGTCCTCTCTCTCTTCCTCTCTCTCTCTCTCTCTCTCTCTCTCTCTCTCTCTTCTCTCTCTCTCTCTCTCTCTCTCTCTCTCTCTCTCTCTCTCTTATTGTCTCTATCTCTATCTTTACTTCTGTTTTTCTCTCCTTTTCTCTCTTTTATTCTCTCTTTCTTTCTCTATCTGTCAGAGGGTATTTAAACACAAATATTTTTTATCTTTTGCCACATTATTCTTCTTCCTACTAAACACCTTTCACAACATGGGGTGCGAAAACCCCTGAAAAATGGATTTCCTCAGTCATACAGTTGACGTGGGTGGAAAGTCTCCTCCCACCAACTTTCTCTCCTCCCTCATCTTCAGACTTTCAGATCATTCACATTCTCTCCCTGTCTCACAGGACTAAGCAGCTCCAGGCCAGTCCCAGCTCCAGGCCAGTTTTACCCCGCGAGGCTTCAGGTAAGTGGGTAATGGATGACCACTGGCCACCCTCCCCCCTTGTGGGCCCCATGGACCTGGGTGTTGTGGGTGGCAGGCACTGGAGGGACACGAAGTGGACTGATCACGTTACTTCCTCGCTCTGTTACACTGCAGAGCTAGCAGACTTTAGCATTTACGTCATCTCCATTTGTGTGTTTTGTTTTCCTCGCTGCCAGTAAATCCAGCCCATCTGTATTTACACAGCTCCTCTGGCCAGCTGGCCCTTGACAGGATGCGTGCTGTATTTTTTACCTTGTTGGAATTTTACTGACCGAGGATACTAGCGGGACTGTGTGAGTCTTCAACATTTCTTGTCATTAGCAGATTTCCGGTCATTATATGCTTGGGATTCAGCCAAAAGGAGTTGTATGATTGAAAGGTTCAAATTTACAACTGGGAGTCGCAGAGTTTATGGTACACATTGATTTGCGTGTTCAAAAACTACTGGGAGTGTTTGTGATGAATGATTGGGAGATAACTTGTGTGTGTTGCACACTCATGTGAGTTTGTATGTATGTGCAAGTGTCTGTTTGAGTCCATCTGTGTGTAGAGAACACAGGAACAGAACCAGGGTGGGGCTGGGATCATGTTGCACTAATTCAGTTAGTGACCAGAACAGAACAGAGTTCTCTGAGAAGACTGTGATTCTATTCACTCTGGTCAGAAAGCACATCAGTGGAGAGTTACAACACACACACTATCATCCATGGATGATATATCAGGAACTCATCCATGGATGACAGTGCGTGTACAGGACAGCGGGTTTAGTAGCATGTTCACTCCCTCTTCTACAACGCTTATCAGGAAGCTGCTGTCCTGGAAGGCTCTTCTGGAAGAATGTGGGAGGGGAATGAGGGGAAACAGAGACAGAGACAGAGAGAGAGAGAGAGAGAGAGAGAGAGAGAGAGAGAGAGAGAGAGAGAGAGAGAGAGAGAGAGAGAGTCAGTGAGAGAGGAGAGTAAAAGAAAAAAAGAAATGTATGTGGGAGTACTATGCGGTGCCAGGACACCAGAATACTCAGGTTCCTGACTGAGGATTGGAAACTGCACTGAAATGATAAGAACAGCAACAAACCCGTATTCGATTCTGGTGTGGCTGTGTTGTGTCCTAGCAGCGTGCACAGAGATTTACTCTTTTTAAGATTCAGTTAAACCACAACTTTTGTTTTTGAGTTAACCTGGTTTCACCTGGCGGCCCTAGTGTTCTGTGTCTCCCTGGGTGTATTCTGGATATGTACACACTTATCTTGTGTTTATCTCCCTGCACGATGGAGTGACCACACCCTGAGTTTCCCATCACCACATTTATATCAGGAACTAAATAGAGGATGTGGAAGAACACACCACAAGGACTTCTCTCATGAAGATAATGCCTTGCTTAGTCATGTGTCATTAAGGTGACTTTACTTAATGGAAGGGCTGGATGGTAAACGGTCAGTTCCTCAGCTTGTCTTTATAGGGCCTTTGTAAAAGTGAAGCATTGTTTGTACACTGCACTTCACCCTCACCTACATACAGCAAATAGCAACTTGCCATAGCAACGACAAGCCTATCAGGTTATAGAAATGTATCATAAAAAGGTTGAATCGTCCTCAAAGGTGATTTGTTTTCACTTGTTCCTCATCACAGCTTAGACAACTATCAAGATGGAGAAAGGATACGCCCCAGATGAGGCAGCCCCCCCCTACCCCGGACCCCCAGTCAACTACGGGGGTATGGCTCCGGGCCCTCACCCAGGAATGTACCCCCAGCCTGGCTACCCCCCGGCACCCGGCCCACCCTCACAGCCAGGGTTTCAGCCAGGCCCTTATCAGGGAGGTGAGTGTCCACATGGTATCATGTAAACACACCCACGACCTTTGTAGGCTATTGAGGAGAGAAAGTTCCAACAAAGGACAGAGACATTTCAGCACACTTAGCTATGAGCTTTACTGATGTTCAAACACATAATGATTAATCAGAAACTATAAACTAAAATGGAATGACTGCGGATGACTTACGATCACTGTAATTGTCCCCCCCCCATCCTCTCTCCACTCCTGTTTCTATCAAGGAGTGTACCCCCCTTCCCCCCAGTACCCGGCCGGAGTAACAACACCAGTCACTACAGGTGAGGTGGCGCAACCTTTACACCCCTAGGTGATTACATAAGAGGTGACACACACGAGTACAAAAAAAATACACATGCACACACTTCTCACAATGAAGGATGTCAATACAAATGTCCATGCAGTTCAGCTAAGGCTTAATGGAACAAATGGACAACATTCTGTTCGACTTCCAGACCATGTGGTAAGCTTGAATCATAGCAGTTCTTGTATGCGATGTGAAACTTTCCAGTTTCCATTAGACAACCACAACTTCACAGCAGCAACCCACATTTTGTTATTAATGTGTCACATGGGCATCAACTACAGGATGTAAACCTCTAACATACGTTCATTTAGATCTCATAAGCAATGATATGATCCTTTTTCTTTTGAGACTTCTTTTGAGACAGTTCTTGAAGCATGAGCTAAATCACCAAGGGAAACGGTTTTGTTGCAAATCAATGCACACTGACCTAACTTCTCCCAACTTCTACCAACACCGATTAAACATGTTCACTAACAAAAAACATCTGGCAACAAAAGCCAGGGCATCCTGTCAACAGGATGTTGTAAATTATTATTATGTGGGGCCTCCATACCTCACAAACAACACCATTGGTACTTCTGGTATATTGCTGTATGTTGGGTTTCAGTGGCGCTCTTGCCTGTCAATAAGTAGTAATATAATTTAGAGGCTATCTGAGATGGACAGGGAAACAGTGAATCCACTGTATTCCACAGTATGATGCAGCCTGGCCTGCTGTTGTTGGTTTTCAAATTTGACTTTCAAACTTGTCTTCAACACTATCCCAGTGTCTAAGTTGAGTCTGCATGTTTTTATGGAAATATGTATAACATAACATAACTAGAGAGCATACAAGTTCTGGGGAAATTGTGAGGGTGTGCTTGCGGCTGCCCCAGCTTCCCATACTCTCCTGGTGTTTACATATTTCAAAAAGCATTTAAGTGTATGACTACATTTCTGACCATTGTGTTCCCTTGATAATAAGTTTGTAAAAATGACATGCATCACTCAGATGGAGGAGAGGTGATACTGGTTGGTTGGAAGAGAAGGAGGCCAAATGTAGCTCATGAAGATGCAGCGCTAGATAACTTATTAATCAGATATAAACAACTTGTTGGTTGCCCTATTATGTCCTATTATCCTCCTATTATCGTCCTATTATGTAATTTGAACGCCCTGAACCGCATCATTTGAGTAATGAGGGCAGCGCAGGCTTATTGATTACTTAAAAAACGTTAAGTTTCATTATGCATGATAGAGGAGCCTAGTTAGAGAAGGATTTAGCAGTTTTATTATTAGAAGCCTATTTTATTAATAATTTTCAGAGTAACCTCAAAGCTTTCTTTTGTTTCTTTGACCTTACATTTTCTTTGAGAGCTTAGTGGTCTCGGTTTAACATCATTATTTATAGCAACATCATTACCGGACACTGTTAGCTCGCAATGTGGACAAAGAATGCCCCTGCAACAAAGTTGTAACTTGGTAACAAGTAGCCAGCTAGAAACCGACCAGAAGTTTGTAGCCATATAAAGGCCTATATATATAGGCTACTTGATTTGGCTGCAAGATTTGCTGATTTTGAGTGTCCAAGATATGATGGATTCTGATCTGTGTCAACAGTCTAGCCATGTAGCTAAGGCTTGTCCGGGAAGAGTGGATTTTTTTTGTACGGCAAGTCTGGAAGATCAATTTAGGCTAGTGCTACTTGCCCCAATGCACTGGACAAGTTATTAAAACTCAAACAATATAAAATGCAATGTTAGGCCTACTTCACGTTATGTGCCACTCATTACGTCTATCGATTTTATTTGAGCGAATTCTGCATCAGTAAAACCACCAACCCAAGATCTCTACAGACCAGCTAATTTCCTGCTCAACACTTCAAAGGGGGGCTTATTACTTGAAAGATGACTTAGGCTATTTACGGTCGTCTCAGTTACACTATGAGGGGTGGGAAATACTGTGATTTGCTTAAGAAGGCAAATGGCTAGTAAAACATAACATTTCATAATAATTTCAGTAAATCAAGCAGCGCTGCAAGACCTAGTGAAATGTATATCCTACAGCAAAGCAAGGCTGAAGCAGGCTGACATTAATTATTTTCATGAACAGACAAAGTTTTGACATTGACAAAGTTTAGGCTGTGGCAATAAAGTTCAGGTTAGTAGTCAGATACTTTCACCTATTGAAAAACTTTTGAGTAAGGGGAAAGCCGAACATGTTCCGTCGCCGTTTGACTTCCTAAACAGCTGTGGAGATGTTTTTGTTAGCTACTCATTAGTGTCTCGGGTAGGCTACAGCGTTGCAGTGAGCCGCCACACTGATATGAAACCACAGGTAATGGTCATTTCACCAACAAATCGTTTATTAATGTCAAAATAAATCCTACAACAAAAACGTATTTGTGAGGAATGTTTATTTCAACGATAGAGGCTAATGTCATGATGCTAATGCTTCAGTGAAATAGTAGACTACCGTTTCCGAAAGTAGATGTGGGCCTACTTACTTAATAAATATCAGCTAATATTGTACATTACATTTCACAATTATGTTTCACATCACAAAGTAAAATGATTAAATATCACCCTGGCCTCTTTGTTTGTGGCGTTTCTGCAGCTGCCTTGCAGACTAGTATCCCCCAAGTTAACAGATGCGAAACTAATGTTCTGCTAGAGATAGTCACGCGAGTTTCGTGACGTTAGTGACGTTAGTGGCGTCAGTGACTGTGGCTAGCAAGTTAGCCACCGTTAGCTTCACTTTTCGCCACAAAAACGTAATTTCTACTTAAACCGTGCAATGGAACGTAAATCCCAATACAACCAACGCAATCGCTACCGAGACAAACCTTTTGACATCGCCGTTGTCTATGTAGTCCAAATATTGAGGCATCCTTAGGGGGGCGAAAAGAAACAATAAATAATAAATAATATATATGTGAGATAACAATGGTTTGTGCTCGCCGAAGGCAAGCACACCCCAACTAAGCTGCCTAGTTACGTTGTTGTACATATTACAGCTATGCAACCGCCAGCTCTTTTAACCGTGCCTGTTTCATTCGTCAATTGCCTGAGAAAGTGACCTCCGTTAGCCAGGATAGTTTTGCCCGATCACTTTGTCAAGCTATTTAAATGTATAGACAGAGAATGTCTAATAGAGAGAACTGCCACTCTCGGGAAACTTCCGGGTTCTGAACTGGAAATTCCATGTGAGGGCGCTAACGAGCGAGTGCAGAATGAATGGAGGTCTATGGAGCGGTACCCCTCAAAATCCACTTTTCTCAGGATATAATTCTTTGTCCAGTAATTTGAATTCTGAATTCGAAAGGGGAGGCCAAAAAAAATACACACTGCCGGGTTTTAGATTTTTTGAAAGTCGCCTTTCTGTCCTAAAAAGCTTTTGAAAATGTCATTGACGTCATACACATCGTACGACCAGAGCTACTGCTTGACGGCAAGCTCTGGTCACTTACTTTTTTCTCTCAGGGCATCGACAACGCAGCTGACAGGTTAGGCTCTCCCTGTCAATACACATGCTAGAAAGAGTTTTGGCTTGCTAATGTTGTTGCTAATGTTGCTTATGCTCTGACATTCTGATTCCGCTTCGGATGCCATCAAGCGGGAGCTCTGTTCGTATCAGTCCTTCACTAACCAATCAGCATTCATTAGCAGAATGCTAGCATGTTATGGGCAACAACGACTCACCATGTAAGAAATCAAAAGGACATGAGTACTCGTTCATTCAACTTTCGACCTATAATCCATGTTGAACATGCACAAACTACAATCAAATTCAATCAGATTTTTCACCAACAATCAGGCGAAAGAGACTCATTTAGCCGTTTAGCTCCATAGACTCCCATTCAACATGCACTCGCTCGCGATCACCCCCAGTGGAACTCTGGTGGAACTGCAGCCAAATTCGGTACAATGGGGCTTAATAGGGAGTGGCAAGGCTGTCCTTAAACAGGCTCTGGTATAGACCAATTATCACCCTACGTCACACAACTGTCAAGCAGGCTCAACTGCGCATGTCGGTTGCAAAAGATTAACTTCTCCCCGGTCTATCACACTTGGAGTGTCGATCAGGTCATGATATATCTCTGGCCACTGGATTGCAGGGCTTGATATTAAACTTTAGAGGCTCTTGGCATTTGGACAAATACATTTACGTTTCACGTGTCTATGCACAAAAGTCACTTGACCCCGATACCCTTAAGCAATTCAAGACTTGCATGTACAGTAAGTAATGTCACATTAAATAATGTATTTAAACTCAAGCTTGTGTGGTGTGTCGCTGTCTTCAATGCCACAGCCTATAATGTAAAAGAAACGTTTTTAATTTCCGGCGCATTCAAACAATCACCTCAGTGTAATTTGGCTAGCAACAGCAGTTAGGCTTGCTTGCTCGTAGCACATTGCAACTTCTCCACGCAGGGCTCTTGACTGAGACCAAAAAGTCGCGTTTGGAGGCATATTTTCTGTTAGCAGATGGAGATACTGTTTGAATCACGATTCCATCTGAAAAATACTGCCGGTGACAACGTTGTTAGAATAGCTTGTCTCAAAGGGGGTTCAGCTTGTTTCATATTAAATGGACCCATTTGCAACCAACGCAAGCAAGCACACTGAAATTGTAGGCCTACCCTCTCTAGTTTTCCCTCCACATCCACCACCAGATGCGCTGTAGAGCAGAGTAATCACACCGCAAATACGGATGTTTATCATCTTTATTATTTTGTATTATTATTAAGAGGCCCCTGATTGGTCGAGGCCCCGGGCTTCAGCCCAGGTAAACCCGTGCATTAAGGCGCCACTGAGTAACTGTACCTAAATACTTATTTTCGATAACGTTTCCAATAGGGATGGAGATTTTAACTGATTTCACAATTCGAATAGTATCCGAAATTACTTTCGAATATCCGGATAATCTATTTTGTTAATGTGGTTCCGTTATGTAGCCTAATTAGCCTGACGTGACGCAAAGCATACAGTAAACACATGAACCACCACACATTCTGGCAATAATTGGGACTGTTAAACTATTATATTAAATAAGGGTTGAATAAAGAAAACAAATGAAAGATCAATTTATTAACATGACGAAAAGACAAGGAACTTGAAAAAACGCTGCGTCTTCAGACTTAGGCTCTTAATTTGGCGGAAAAGCGATTAGCCTATTATTATGTGAAATAAAAAGTAGGCTACATTGGACTAAATTAAACACATTGGGTAGGCTATCCTCCATAAAAACGAAAGACACACGGAGAAATATTGCATATTAACTTGGAACCGGAATCCTATAGGATACGGTGCGCCACCACACAATGCAAACATAAACAGCCGATTACGCTAGCTCTACACGGCTACTGGTAAGAAAATAAATAAGCCACAACTGCATTAGCCATACGCATTTTTATTCAGGAGAATTAGCATGTAAACATGCTCAGGGGAGAGGTGAGTACGATGTCGATTTACGAGCAGGCCGGCGTGGAAAAGACTGCAGGAACTGAGGTTGCTGCGAGGTACTGCTTAGCCAGGACACTATGCTTCTTGTAGCGCCAAATGAAATGAAAGGAGATTCACAGCAGAACACAGGCGTAGCCTACCTTTTTTGATGGTTTTCATCATTTTCTAACGTCACAACTATTAGAATTCACAACACGACGCGACGGTTTTTCAATAAAAATTTTTTTTAAATCAAACTACGCTCATAAGTATTCGAAAAAAGTATTCGAATACTAACTTACTTATGATATCCGGATATTCGATTAACCACGCCCATCCCTAGTTCCCAACACTGTTTAGTAGGCCTGAAGTGGAGAGGGGTATGGCTGCAGCCTGCAGCCTCCCCTCTCATGCCCTACCGTCTCTTGCCCTCTCATCTCATGCCCAAGCTGTCCAACGGTAAATTCAGAGGGTCAAAAATTCTAAATCGCAAAACTATTTTATGGATGGAGTTAAAGTTCGTGAGCACGTTTGTTGCAATAAATTGAAAAACTTGAAATTGTTTTTTTTTTATCCATATAGTTTGCTGATTTCTGGATTTTATTGTTCTGTCCCTGATGTTAACGTATATTTGAATCAACCTGCAATGACCTTAATTTAAAACTGCGTCAGCGTTTTATGTTGTCATTTGTTAGCGAATATGTACCGACCATCATTGTCCCCCAACCGTTGTGGTTGTGCCTAACCATGACCTCGACCTCTGCTACGACTCCGGGCCTTAAACTAATCCTAACCTCAACCGTTGTTGTGATGCCTAAACTCAACCGGGCCTCCCAGGCTGCATCTGTAGAATGGATTTTTAGTTTGTAGTCTAGTTTAAAAAAAACACGTGCACCAAAGTAGGAAGGAGAAATAGCGGACCAGACAAGCTTTTATTTTGAAAAGTAGAAGCATGAGACGGGAGGGCATGAGACGGGAGGGCATGAGACGGGAGGGAATGAGGTGGGAGGCTGCAGGCTGCAGCCATATATTCTTGCTGAAGTGAGGCTCAAATATGCTTAGATGCGCGACCACCAGGTGTCAGCATTCACTTGTGCAACAATGTCAGCGGTCACTGCCTAAAAGCTGGCAATATTTGCCCGTATTCCCTTCCCCTATCTTGACCAACCGTTCTTCCCCTTCCTCCACTAGGCAGTATGACACGTCCATAGATCTGAACTGTATACTGTCAGCTTGTGTCTGTGCATTTCTCAAATATGGAGGGAGAGGATGACAGAAGGAACTGCATTGAAATTACACTTTGTTCATAAATCTACTGTGTATTCACTATCTCTCTCCATCTGCATCCCTCTGTCTCCCTCTCTGTCTCTCTCCTTCTTCATCCCTCTGTTCTCTCTCTGTCTCTCTACCACTGTCTGCCTCCCCTTGTCCCTCTCTTCTCTCCCTCCCCGTCTGTCTGTCCAGTTACCACGGTGATGGTGACTCCAGCGCTGAGGGACGGTCCCGGCCAGGCAATGTGTCCCCACTGCAGGGAGAACGTTGTCACCAAGACAGAACACTCCGCTGGCCTGCTGGCCTGGCTCATCTGTGGAGGCCTCACCATTACCGGGTAAGACAAGTGTCCTTACTCTGGCACAGATCAACTTTGTCAGTCACTCACGCTGACTTCCCATAAGAGACTGCTAGGACAACTGTGAACCCCTAACTAGGGTGCTACAGCCATTACCAGTTCAGCATGGTATGTGTAGAAGCCGTCAACTGTCATGGATTCCATTTCATCTGCTGGTATTTGTCATTTCCTGTCCAATGTGCCCCCCCCGCCCCTCCTCCAGGTGCTGGCTCTGCTGCTGCATCCCATTTTGTGTGGACTCCATGCAGGATGTGGAACATCGCTGCCCCAACTGCAACGGCATGATCTACATCTACAAACGCATATGATCGAGTTTAGCTCCCTCGATGGCATCTGCCCATATATAAGAACTGTCCACCAATCAGCCCTTTTTTTACATTCCGTAACCTTCCGTGACATAGTGATGCCAAAGACAACAGACTTTTTCAAAACTGAGTAATGTCTAGTATTTTAGTACATATTGGATACATATAAAGTATTCATGAGTATGTTTTGTTATATGTTACATATTTGCACTCACTCTCACATGCACACACACCTTCACATGCACACACGTTGAGAAATGCAATGTATGCAAGGGTACAGTTGTGGTCATAAATTCTGGCAATGACAAATGTTGTTTTGCAAAGTTTGCTAGTTCAGTATTTGAGGAAAATGTTTTCACATGTTTCTATAGAATATTGGAATCACGATAAGGCACATTTCATATTTTTTTAAGCTTTTTTGGGGTCGAACATTTTTAAATAGTCCCCTCTTTTACAGCAGTTAATCTGCTTTTAACATCCAATCAGAATCATAGAGTAATTTCGCCTGGCTAGAACTAGTTCACACTTTCCCCTGTGCGGATGATGACTTACTGAAATTATGTTAGCAGTCATTTTATGCCAAGGCCCAGCAAGATTTGCAAACACAAAATGTATGTCGCTCCCAATACGTTTGGCCACGGCAGTATATAGGCATAATTGAACCATGTCAAATATACAGTGAATACACAGTAAAACTCATAATACATCTTTTAAAATAATGTCGTATTTTCACTTCTACTAAACACAGTTTTGTGGCGTCGGTTGTGATCTTCTGTTCGTTATCCCCATTATAATGGAGCCGTTACCGATTACAACAGATTGTTTATGGATACGCCCGGTTAGCGACCGAGGTGAAGTTAGTTTCATATTCGACATTCGACATTCGTCTCACATTCGGAAGACGCTACTTTGCAGCGTCGAGTTAGGGACCGGGTGAAAATTACCCATACAATTTTGAAAAATGATGACATTTATAATATTTGTAAGACTATAAAACCTAAAGAAAACAGCAGAGCATTCCAACAATGTCTGTCCTACTTCCACACCCTTTACTTTTTCAATAAAACATTTTTAAAATGTAATTAAATTTTTCCAGACTTGGGTCAAAAATCTCAAATACACACCATATTATTCTAATAATGTCTGGCCTACTTCCACACCCTTTACTTTTTCAATAAAACCTTTTAAGAAATGATAGAAAATCGCTAATCTCTGAAAATAGCATGAAATCTTCACTAATCTTAATAACGTTTCCAGACTTGTTTCAAAGAATCTCAAATATACACCAGATTATTCTAATTGTGTCTGTCCTACTTCCACACCCTTTACTTTTTCAATAATGTGTTTTAAAAAATTATAGAAAATCGCTAATCTCTGAAAATAGCATGAAATCCTTGCTAATCTCAATAACTTTTCCAGACTTGGGTCAAAAAATCTCAAATACACACCAGATTAATCTAATAGTGTCTGGCCTACTTCCACACCCTTTTTCAATAATGTTTTTTTTTAAAAATTATAGAAAATCGCTAATATCTGAAAATAGCATGAAATCCTTGCTAATCTCAATAACTTTTCCAGACTTGGGTCAAAAAATCTCAAATACACACCAGATTATTCTAATAGTGTCTGGCGTACTTCCACAACCTTTATTCTTTCAATAATGTTTTTTAAAAAATGATAGAAAATAGCTAATCTCTGAAAATAGCCTGAAATCTTCACTAATCTCAATAACTTTTCCAGACTTGTGTAAAAAAATCTCAAATATACACCAGATTATTCTAATAGTGTCTGGCGTACTTCCACAATCTTTATTTTTTCAATAATGTTTTTAGAAAAATGATAGAAAATCGTTAATCTCTGAAAATAGCCTGAAATCTTCACTAATCTCAATAACTTTTCCATACTTGTGTAACAAAATCTCAAATATACACCAAATTATTTTAATAATGTTTGGCCTACTTCCACACCCTTTACTTTTTAAACAAAATCTTTTCATAAATGATAAAAAATCGCTAATCTCTGAAAATAGCATGAAATCATTGATAATCTCAATAACTTTTTCAAACTTGTTTCAAAAAATCTCGAATATACACCAAATTAATTTAATAATGTCTGGCCTACTTCAAAACCCTTTGCTTTTTAAATAAAACCTTTTAAGAAATGATAGAAAATCACAAATCTCTGAAAATAGCATGAAATCATTGATAATCTCAATAACTTTTTCAAACTTGTTTCAAAAAATCTCAAATATACACCAGATTATTCTAATAATGTCTGGCGTACTTGCACACCCTTACTTTTTCAATAAAGTTTTGAATACAATTCAAATTAATCGCTAATATCTGAAAATAGCATTAAATCCCTCTGAAATTTTATAGACGACAAGTAATCATGTCATAGAGGAAGACAGGATCAGAATTCACCGGATCCGGAACGGATCAATTGACCATCTCAGCTGTCAAGTCTTAGGTAAAACACTTTATATATAAGGAATATTTTTAATCCAGTCGATACTGACCTGACTGACTGATACTGAGAGAGAGAGAGAGAGAGAGAGAGAGAGAGAGAGACAGAGACAGAGAGACAGAGAGACAGAGACAGAGAGAGAGAGAGACAGAGAGAGAGACAGAGAGAGAGAGACAGAGAGACAGAGAGAGACAGAGACAGAGAGAGACAGAGAGAGACACAGAGAGAGAGACAGAGAGAGAGAGACAGAGAGAGAGAGACAGAGAGAGAGACAGAGAGAGACAGAGAGAGAGAGACAGAGAGAGACAGAGAGACAGAGACAGAGAGACAGAGAGAGACAGAGACAGAGAGACAGAGACAGACAGAGAGAGACAGAGAGAGACAGAGACACAGAGACAGAGAGAGACAGAGACAGAAAGAGAGAGACAGAGACAGACAGAGAGAGACAGAGACAGACAGAGAAAGAGAGGTATGTGTAAGATTACTCTGTTGTAACCCCTTGACACACCCCATCACTCAGTGTCTGCCTGTCAGAAAAATTGAAGATGTAACTGTTTTATTCTGTATAAAATAATACTGTGTCAACATTCCTTGTGTGCAAAGAGAGGCCTACTCCCAAACCTGGGCGAGATGGAGAATTATTGAGATTGTCAATGATTTCATGCTATTTTCAGAGATAACCAAATTTCTATCAATTTTTTTAAAAACATTATTGAAAAAGTAAAGGGTGTGGAAGTAGGACAGACACTATTAGAATAATCTGGTGTATATTTGAAATTTTTGGACACAAGTCTGGAAAAATTATTGAGATTATCAAGGATTTCATGCTATTTTCAGAGATTAGTGATTTTCTATCATTTTTTTAAAAACATTATTGAAAAAGTAAAGGGTGTGGAAGTAGCCCAGACACTATTGAAATAATCTGCTGTGTATTTGAAATTTTTTGACACAAGTCTGGAAAATATATTTAGATTAGTGAAGATGTCATGCTATTTTCAGAGATTAACGATTTTCTATCATTTTAAAAATGTTTTATTGAAAAAGTAAAGGGTGTGGAAGTAGGACAGACATTAGAAAAATAATTTGGTGTATATAAATCTGGAAAAGTTATTGATATTAGCAAGGATTTCATGCTACTTTCAGAGATTAGCGATTTTCTATCATAAAAAAAAAAACATAATTGAAAAAGTAAAGGGTGTGGAAGTAGGCCAGACACTATTATAATAATCTGTTGTATATTAGAGAGTTTTTGAAACAAGTTTGAAAAAGTTATTGAGATTATCAATGATTTCATGCTATTTTCAGAGATTAGTGATTTTTTATCATTTAAAAAAAAGTTTTATTGAAAAAGTAAAGGGTGTGGAAGTAGGTCAGACATTGTTGGAATGCTCTGCTGGTTTGTTTTAGGTTTTATAGTCATACAAATATTATAAATGTCATCATTTTTCCAAATTGTATGGGTAATTTTCACCCGGTCCCTAACTCGACGCTGCAAAGTAGCGTCTTCCGAATGCGAGACGAATGTCGAATGTCGAATATGAAACTAACTTCACCTCGGTTCTTTACCGTTGGCTTTATTCCTCTATGACAGGGGTTTTCAACCGGGGGTCCGTGGCCCTCTGGTGGTCCGGGGCGGCATGGCAGGGGGTCCGCGACACGAGCCTATGATGATCAGTCCACCATAGTTAATTTGTATTTTTATAAATTTGCTTTGATATTTCAACACATTTCCAGATTACTCCTGAATATCGTGAAAAATATCTAAAATAAGAAAAATATGTTTAAAATAATATAAAGGTGATGAAACCGGCTTGGGGATAGAACAACAACTACTAGTACAACTACAAACTGCAATTGAATTTAATAATAATTTAATAGTTTTCAATTCTTAAGCACTGAAAATCAATATGTTTTTACACATATTTTTCAGAATTGTTCAGAATCTCACATTTCAATGTTTCAGATTCTATATTGTTTGAGGTTTTTAAGTAGATATATCTAGATTTGTTTGAGGTTTTTAAATAAAAGCTACATGTAAAACAAAATGTTAAAACTTCCTTCTATCCACATGCAGGCACGCACACACACACACACATAGGCGCGCAGGCACATCAGTGTGCCGCAGATTACTTTCTAGTAAGAATGGTGGTCCCTGGGACAAAACCCCTGCTCTATGATGTCTGGATTGTCTGTATCTGAGAAGTGATGAATCATCTTCTGAGATGGCCTGGGAAATGGAGAATCTCATTCCTGCACCACAGTAATTGAAGGATGACAAACTCATATCAGACTGCTGGGGTGATAATGTGTTGTGTCGCCAACTTCCTCCCTCTCAGTCAGAGCCTTTAGCCAGTCAAGTCTGGGCCACACGAATGAGATCCTGATTATTCAAAAGAGGAGAGGTGGCACTGTGGCGAGATTAGTGTTAAAGTGGCCACACAGGGGGATAGCGATTTCCCTGTTGCTTCAAGGAAATTAATTCAGCACATAGATGTTCTAGGAAAATCTGTACTGGTTAAGCGCTGGTATACATGTCCAGACTAGTAATGCAGTTGTTGTTGACCATTGGTTCAAGTGAGTGTGGGGTATGTTTGACAAAAACACATTGGCTTTCATAGCTAATAGATGGCTGCATGTGGAACTGTAAACTCCACAAACTCTAAAACATTGCCAGGTGATTTTCTATTTTGATTTTTTCATTCTTTCTGCAGGCACTCATGACTTTTCCCACAACGCAAAGTAATCAAAGCTAGAAATTGGTTGGCTAAGGAGATGTTGGTCCCAATTACAAAGAAGAAGTTTGAAGTCTTGGATAGATCACCGGCTCCAAATTAATGTTGTGGGTCTTATTAATTGCTATAGAGAGTTTTGAATTGAGCCAGGGGGAGAGAGAGGCGAGAGGTACCCCTGGGACGAGCAATGACAACTTATTTGGGGCTTTTGTTGCTAACGGCAATACTAATTAATCACACACTGTTGTATTGGATAGAGGGGAAAGATTTACTGAAAGAGAGGGAGGGAGAGATGAAGGGAGTGGTGTGTGCTGACTGCCTCAGACTGTTAAACACATTGAACCCAGTGAACCGAAGGTAGAGTAGCTATATCCTAGATGAGGCATGGGGCCAGAACGACAAACTTCGGGCTTGGAGAGAAGGGAAGCTAGAGTGCACTGTGTGACCCACAGTAACTGTTCCTGTGCCCAGACTTTGTGCGTGTGTGTGCGCGTGCATGTGTGCGTCTGTGCATTTTTTGTGTGTGCACAGCTAAAACTAAATAGTGTATATTGTTCGCCTGCACACTATGTGCCTTGTGACTGTTGGTATGTGCACATGTTTGCTGTGTTTATCCGTCAATGGACTTCTGTTCATTACTGTGTATGTCATTCTGCTACCGTCTAAGTGTCAATACAATTGAACATTCCATAAATCTGTGATACACACATAAACACAAACCCACACTCTCCTGTGTTGCTCTGCTGCGCTGTGGTGCTGTGGACATGTGTGAACCAATCGGAGCGACTGTTTGATTGATGGGCTGTCAGATAACTCTCATTTACATCCTATGTTTCTGACATGTAATCAGGGGGGAGAGAAACAAATGAAGTCAAACAAAATGGAGGAATAGCTTCCTTCATTTTGGTAACTGGATGTGCAGGGTGAATGCAGTTTAACCCCTTGTTCGTCTAGCAGTATGTCACACACACACACACACACACATACTGTCTGCATCATGTCCTCTTTCCTGTACACCTGTTTCTGGAGGAAGAACAGGTGGCCTGTTGTCTTTGTACTATAGGACATGTAGAAATGAATGATTCTGGTTCAGGTCTGTTCTAGTCTTTGGTCAGAGTCCCTCCCTTTTTCTTTGGCTCCCTCTTTCCCTCCCTCTCTTTTTTGTTCCTGTCTTTGAGTCAGAGCAGGGGCCCCCCAGACCAGGCGCTGACTGCAGAGGAACCTGCTCAGTGTCACATGGAACAGTCGACAGAGTCGATGCTTGTCAGTTTGTGTTCCAAATGGGTGCTGTGTGCTACTCTAGTGACACTGGTGGATGGGGGCTCAAAGGGAGTCTCCTGTAGGGCACGATGGGGCGGTGCGGAGGATTGGGGGTCAAACTATCCCCCCTTGCCCCCCAGCGTTAGGCGGTTGTGACCTTTTAGAGGATACTTTCTTTGGAGGTTCTTTGGCAGCTTGGGGCACACTGGAGCTCTATTTTAGATAAACAAATAATCGGCTTGATTTTGATAAATAATGCTTTCAATTGTTTTCATTATGTTGACCATGTTAACAGTACACTTTGTTTTAATGACTGTAATGCAATGTAAATGCAATATCCATAAACCAGTGCGAAATGCAAAACTAGGTATGATTGGTGTTGGTTCACTTGGTGACGGTGAATTATGGTTCTAATGACATTTCTGTAGTAGGATGGACTGGTTCACTGACGTCAAGTAAATTCCCTGGATGCTTCTCAAAGTCCTTTGAGACTAAGTAAATGGAGAAATGCAGAGAGAAGAGTGAGAGAAATTTAAACTGGCTCAATACAATGCTGCACTAAGCTATCGACTCATAAAAATGAGAGGAGGAGATTGGATGGGAGAGTAAAGGAAGAGAGAGAGTCATTACAGCGGGGCCATAGTAGAATATTTGTGCACCCTCATCCATCACTCGGAGCTCTGCTGAGAGGGTCTGACCTGGCCAAGACCTCTGCAACCGAAGAAGGAGGGAGAGGCAAGAAAGAAAATAAAGGAACAAGAAACAAAATGGATGACAAGACAACCTTGGACCAAACTCTTATCACCTCCCAGCAACATATCTGCTTTACTGCAGTCTCATGAAGTCTCCAAGCATCCCTTCAGCCTTCCGTTTCTTCAGACTGACCTCTCCAGGAGTCCAGGGCCTGTTGTCCATGCATCAGGCCCACTCACTGTCAACAGTATGGCTCCCCCTTTTTCATCTCTGTGTACTCCAGAACCCAGGGAAGGAATTGATGTGCTTCTCTAGGTTTTGTGTGGGGTTGTGTGCCGCAGCATAAATGTCATTGGCTTCGGGTTCTGAATTATTGCAGTGTAGTGTAAGTACCGGAAACGTTTGCCAAAGCCCTGGGCTAAATAGTAGGGGCCCTTCTCCTGCACACACACACACACACACACACATGCACACACATGCACACGCAGACACCGAGATGTGCAGCGGTCGCTGGCCCCCTCATTAGCCTCTCTGTTTTTTTGTGTTGTGTGCTGTTTGTGTTGGCGTGTTTGGAGTCTCATTCAGGAGCTGATTAAATCACAGCTTCAAGATCAAGGCCCCGTATTAGGCCAGATGAAAGGAGAAAGGGATGAACGGTGCAGAGAATACATTAAACAGGGATTCATGGGTTACAGAGATAAAGAGAGAGAGAGAGAGAGACTGGGGAGAGGTATGAGGAAGGCGGATCTGCGTCCAATGAAAAGAGAACTGAAGATCTAGTAGGCTGCTCTCCTTGAAAGACCGAAAGAAGAGGAGAGAAGAGGCGAGGAGAGGAGCATCCAACTCTGTCTTTGGATTCGAGTAAAGAGAACAGGTGGCAACTTGAGAACGAAGGGAGGCGCCTCTCTCCTCTCTGAGATGTAAAAATCCCTTCTTCACACCTGAGAGCATCCTAAAATCTTCATCTGGGAGGTCGGAATGTAAATGTCCTGCCTGAACGTCACGACAGCCACTGCTGGGCTTCTGCTGCTCTGCATATCCCCAGACTCCTTTGTATTCACACTGAAAGGACATGAATGAAAAGCACTTTGTAAATCATTCCTACCAAAATGGTATGAAAGGACAAAGACATCTGTCTTGTTTTTACTTGTTTCATTGTTTTGTTGTTTGTTTTGGCGCCACGATGACTAGACTACCCTTGGACACAATACTGCACCAATTCGCATTGGCTAACCCTTGTGTGTTAGCCCTCCGTGGGAGGGTAGTAGAGCCACTCTGACCTGGGCTGTGTTTCCCAGATTCGTTAAGAAGCTCTTAACGCTAAGAGCTTCTTAGGAACGTTCTAAGAAGCTCTTAGCGTTAAGAGCTTCTTAAAGAATCAGGGAAACGCGGCCCTTGTCTCTAGAAATACATAAGTCACTCAAAACCGAAACGCGGCCCTTGTCTCTAGAAATACATAAGTCACTCGAAACCTCTACCCAACCAGACTACACAACACATAGAATAGTTGTGCTGTGGGTCAATGAAGGTATGGGAGCAGAAGCTGTGCAGATGTGAAAGGCTGGACCCGTGTTTGAAAGGCCAGGAGCGCCAAGAATAGGGATCATTGTACGTTCTGAAGACAGGGCTGACAGAGTTGAAAGAATTTCCTGCTCTGTTGCTTTTAATCTTAATAATCTCAAATGTTTTGTATTCCTACATGCCGTTCCTTTCTGTCTTTCACACAGACACATACTGTACAGGATGCATGCATAACACATGCGCACACACAAACACACACACACACATACACACACATCCAACAGCAGCAGCGCAATCACAGCAACGGCAGAGAGACCCATCCATCTTTATTACCGCAGTAACACACTTGGCAAGACTGGGCACTGAGGAGAGAGAGGCACACTCACGCACACACGCTCTCACACACACACACACACACACACTCCCTCTTCCATTAGCAGGCATTGAATAGCTTTAACAAAGACAGTGGGACATCTATCAGTCAGGCATATATTACAGGGAAGACCACTGCTCACCACTCAGCCACTAGGAGACAACAATGATGAGATATGGGACCCTTAAATAATAATGCACCAAGATATGGATTTATTAAGAGACCGCCTGTCTCTTCACTACACACACACATACACTCAAACACATAGTCATGTAGGCACATGTAAAATTGAACACAGCATTTGATCTTTATCTACCTGTCATCTGTGTGTAAATGAGGTTTTGGCCACGTAAAGAAAATCGAGCAGACAATCTCAAAAGCAATAAAGACTGGATTGCTTTTAGAATGGGGAGTTTCTGAGGCTGGAAATGTGAAATACATGACATGAAATGGAAGGTGATTGGATAACCATGTCCCTTGTTGGTAGACAACTGTACTGATTGGCTACCTATGGCAAAAGGGCATGGTTTGTATCCAATTGAATCCTTACTTTTGTGGGGGGGGGGGGGGGGTCGAAGCCACAAGTGAAGGTGATAGGAAGTAGAGAGAGTTGCGAGATGGGGTACATTCATGGTTTTTCTTCTGTGGGATTGGCTAGATTTGTCCTTTCTGTGCATGAGAAGCAGTGAAGGGGCAAGTTTCGTCCTTTTCTGAATGTGGGTAGCAGTATTTGGCTACAGTCCTTCTCTATGTGGAAAACAGTGACTGGGTGAACAGGCAGATTGTGGACATTCCAGTTGGGGCACCTCAAGCTCAGCTCTGGAGCATTTGTGTTTCTTGCCATCCACATTGTATCAGACCAGCACTGACACACATACTATTCTAAGTCTAGGACACAGCAAGCCCCCTGTTCGTCATGAAATGAAAATACAATTCTAATGAAAGCGAAAGAAATGGACTTGACCACAGCTGAGGTTTGGGTGGAGACCTTTCTACGCCTCCCCCATCTCCTCACTTCAGTATATAAACACTGCACAGGTCTACCTGATCGACCTATCCTTGTGCTCTTAGGTTTTCTCCACCCCTCCCCTCCCCCTTTTCGTCTCGTTTGAAGCTCCAAGTTCCTCCGACCGATTTACAGTCATGTGTTTTAATGTGTAATAACGTTTCAAATGATCAATGCTCTCCAAGCCTCTCCATTAGGGAAATGCATCAATCCACACCGACATGGACAGGTGGACGCACGCATGTGACGCTGCACATACATGCAGAGGCAGTCACACACGTGCCCGGTGACAGATGGATGCATACTGTTCACACAGGCAAACAGAAGCACACGCGCACACACAAATACACACACAAACATACATTCAGGGAGGGTGTCTGGAAGATCAATGTGGTTATTGGCTGGGCTGTTATCTGTCCAGCTGGTGTCGAGTTAGAGGGGAGCCATGCTCGTCACTGAATGCTAATGTCCTCCTGAATCCTAACATCTATCTGGCACACTCGTTTGTCTGCAAATCTGAAGTTTGTGTGTGTGTGTGCATGTGCATTCAGTGACCAGAACTCTTCTGTTGTGTTGGGGGTTGAAGGTGGATTTGATACACTTGCGGCCTCATGTACTTACGCTTTTGCGCCCACTTCAGGCGTATTCGTTTCGCAATTTGCATGTAAAGCATCCGTGTCACGCATGTGCATTCACGGGAGGCTCAAGTCCCAGGGAAAGTGGGAGTTTCCCGTAAAGAGATGGGAGGGGATGCGTAAAATGCACCTAATTATGTTTTCCGCGGTATGTACAAAAACCGCCCTTGAAAGTGCGCTTCTATTTTGCTGTGAAAATTCTGCTCCTTTTAAAAGCAGGTCTAAACCTGGATGCACGCGGGTTCCCTCGCATATGCCTCCTGGAGAAATGACAGCAGTAATCCGAGCAAGATGAAGACATAGGCCGAGGAGACGATCTGAAAGGATTTTTGAGGCAGTTTTTCAGTTAAGAGAACACAAAATCATTACGCGTTACAGATTAAGCAGCCATGCAATATTACAGTTACTGGAATGTGTAATTTTGGTCCAGATTGATTTTTTTTTGTGTCGATGTGGAATTCCGGCCTTGTATAATATTTCAATTTGCTGTTACCTCATGAACAAGCACATCAATTTTGTTATCATTAAATCTTTGTTTTCGCTGTTTTGACTTTGGTAGCTGGGCCTTGATAGAAAGAGAGAAGGAGGCCCATTCAATTGCGCGTTTAAATGCTACCAATTTATGGCAGGGGCGAATCTAGGTTCCCACTTTTTTTAGCCCCTAGAAAAACCTCTGACCCAGCAAAACTAGGGGGGGGGGGGGTCTGGGGGCATGTTCCCCCAGAATACATTTTTGAAAATATCCTTTTAAATAGCATCCTCTAGTGGGTTTTAGGACGAGAAATTAACAAATTTAGATGTAAAATATGAAAGAAGGAAAAAATGTTCAAAGGTTTTTTTTTTTTTTGGGGGGGGGGGGGTTGGGGGGGACTAGCCCCAGCCCCCTGCAGAGATGAAACTGAGGAAAAACTGAGAAGACAGAAAGGCTGTGAACGAGGGAGAGTGAACAGTTTGCAAAACCTTTTCCAGGATAATTACCAACCCGTGTCATGATGCCAATTACACACGCTGACAAATGTCACACTGACCAGTGAGTACACTGTGTACTTCCAGACGACGCTCCAGTTTGACGGTAGCGTGTGTGTTTGCGTATTTTGTAAAGCGTATGTGTGTGTGTGTCTGTAAAGGATGACTGCACAGTTCACAGTCACTCAGCCATTGGTGTTGATTAGTTGTGTCACGGGTGTGTCATGCGCCGTCTCGGGAAAGAGAGTGTTAATATGTGCGAAACAAAATGTCAAGAGATGGCTGATCTCTAAAGTTGTGGCAAATCAGTTTTTTTATTGATGTTGAGCAGTACCGTTCCACAGAGCATATACTGTTAATATACTTATTCTTGACATTACATTCAAAAAGGAATAATGCAAGCCTATTATCAATAAATTACAATCAATCAAATGGCTTGTTTAAAAAAAAGCTGTCCATGTAGAAACCACAATGAGAAAAACATCAGGTCACTGCCAAAAGCAGGTGGTACAGTTAACTTTGATAGTGTAAATAAATGTATAAACAATATACAGTATATACTATATACCTGTTTATACATGTGTATATATATACACACAATAATATTCAACAATATAGTCTATACAAGAAATGACCTAGCAACACAGAAATGGGTTCACTTTGATTATGTACAAAGTTGTGTCAGTAGAGTACAATTATTGTCCAATGCTCTTTCTCAAACAAACAAGCTCACACAGGCTTGCAGCACACACAAACTAGGGAGAAAAATATATTCTGGCCGAGATTGATTTATGTGCGGCTATCTTTTTAATATCTGTCTAAAGGATATATGGAAGCTTAGGGTTTTACACTAGGAATGGGGGGGGCTGGAGGGGGGGGGGGTCTAGTCACCACACCCGGAAACCTGCTCCTGAGAGGCATGAGGAACAGGGAGTGATACCTGCACGTGACTCGGTCTCTCCCTCTCTGACTCTTTCTCTTTTCCCCCTTTTTCCTCCCTCTCTTATTCTCTGTCTCTCTCCCTCTTTCCTTCTGACTCTCTCTCTCACTCTGTTTCACTCTCCTGCTCCCTCCCTCCCTCCCTCCCTCCCTCCTTCCCTCCTTCCCTCCTTCCCTCCTTCCCTCCCTCCCTCCCTCCCTCCCTCCCTCCCTCCCTCCCTCCCTCCCTCCCTCCCTCCCTCCCTCCCTCCCTCCCTCCCTCCCTCCCTTCCTATCTCTCTCTTACTCTCACTCTCTCACTCTCTCTCTCTTTCTCTCTCTCTCGCTCTCTATCTCACCAACTCTTGCTCAGTCTCTCTCTCCCTCCCTCTCGGACACTTGCCCTCTCTCACCCTTTTTTCCTCACTCTTCCTCTCACAGCTGAGTCATTCCTGTGTGTCTAGGAGGTGACAGTATACCGCACACAGCTCCGCAGGCTCGTTCCCACCGGTACCATGCACCAGGTCTGTCTCCCTGCCTGCCTTCCCCTCTGCCTGTCCCCCAGCCCTCTGGACTGCCTGCACAGATGGTACATTTGACATGTTGTCTAATGGTCGGATGAACGTCAGGCATCAGGACGTCACAGTGACATTGACACATATTGTGGGACCAGAGATAATCCTCTGCCTATTTTGTATTTCTAAAGTCGGTCAAGTAGGATGTTCAAACCAATCAAGAATGATGAGTAAAACAAGATAAACAACATTACTGTCAATAAGGAGTGACCTATCCCTAATGATGGGTTAACCAGCGACAGTGAGAATCAGAGTGATGAACCGTCTGATGATCAGCCGGGGCCTCAAAGCAGTGCAGGCTGGGTGATTATTATTTATTGATTCTCCATGACCACATGATCTCCCTCAGCCCGCTTTTGGTCCCTAACTGTGGAGCTCACTCACTAAGAAAAAATTTGAATTTAGTCAGGTGTGTACGTGTTTGTCTGTTGTGTGTGTTAATACATGTCTGTGTGTGTGTGTGTGTGTGTGTGTGTGTGTGAGAGAGCAGATGAGGGAGCTGAAGGCTGGGGAAGGGTTTAATAATTAATGAGCAAGTGTTTTTGACATGGAGCGGAGAGGAAGAAAGGGAGGATGGTTACAATGGTGGTGGTGGGGGAGGAGGAGCAGGGGAAGGGGGAGGGGGAGAAGGGGGAGGAACGAAGAGGAGAGGTGAGGAGACACACAAATCTCCTGGGTTTTCTGTGCCTGGACCACAGTCTTGTTGAGTAAAGCTTTGCAACGCTCAATTGGTTCCAGCACAAGGTTGTTGACACCAGTTAGAACCGGATTGTACAGTCACACTGAACCAGAGAAATGGGAAGAGGGAATTTGGCAGAAGGGGACTTGTTCACCAGTAACCGGGCAGACTAGAAATGAAATTGTAAATGTAATTGCTAAAGCATAAGCTTTTGTGGAGGTGAAGCTAACCAAACGACCAAGTGTAATTGTTTTGTGTGATGTTAAATAAGTTTCTCTTCCTTTGCACTTGCTTGTGAGTTTGATGCCTACCTTCTACACACACACACACGTGCACACACACAATCGCATGACAAAATGTAGTTGAGAAATTACCTTTCAAGGGTTTAACAGTTTTAAAAACACACTGTAGGAAAGTATCGTATTGTTTCTCAAATGAATCCGACCATACGTTAATTATACAGCCTGGATCCATCTTGAGGTGAAGTGATGGGAGCCGTCCTTGGTTGTTTCCCCTCTGTGGAGCTAAACAGATGAACACATCTGCTCCAGCTTAGAGCCCTCAGGAGACTGGCGGAACATTGATCTCAGCGGTGTGTGTGGTGGTGTTGGTGTGTGCTCAGTTGTGTTGTCTCTGGCGAATGTGTTTTCGGAGGGACATGTGTGTGTTGTGTCTGAATGCGTCTGCTGGCGTTTTGTAATGTGTGTGTGTGTGTGTGTGTGTGTGTATGTGTGTGTGACTCTGTAGGTAGAGTGAAGTGTAGTGATGGGTAGGGTGTTTGATGGTATGTTACCGGGAGGGACAGAGACAGGGGCTGATGTATTGGCTCGTGAACAGAGGTGTCCAGTCCACCTTCACCTCCACAGACAGAAGGATGAGCTGGGTTGGAAATGTCCTGTAGCTCTTAGTCACAATGGAGTTGAATTTGGCACAGAGAAAAGGAAAAAGTAGTTATATTGCACATTGACTCTTTTTTTTTTTACAGTCTTTCTCCCTCACTGTTTAAAAAAATACAGTTTTGCAAAGCTATGCATCACATATGCATGTCCATTTGGCTTAGAATGTCAAGAAACAGACTGACCTACTGTAAATCTGTATATCTGAGGACTATCTACTAAAAGCAGAAACTTCCATGGTTACAAGTATAACAAGGCCTTGGAAACTTGACCTTCTTCACTCCCCCAAGTTGTATTTTTTGCGTAACTTCATATTCAGTTTGTGTTTCTACTATAACAGTCAAGTCTACCGTAAGCACTTTGAACGTCACCATTACAACAGTAAGAAGCTGCTGGTTCTCAACTGAGATTCAGGCAGGGTAGACATCTTGTTCTGAATAACACATCCATGTACATGGGTGATCTCCTCGGATTTGATGACACTGGCCAACAAGACGTTTTTTTTTAAGTGAAGTCCCTTTCTAATGCACCTGGGCTTCTCGTGAATTTGATCGGGAAATGTCACCGGCGTTCCCACGTGACGTGTCAGGACGTGTCGTTGGCATCGAGAGTCTGGTTGCCGTTCCCTGGCCTTACCGGTGACAGGCTTAACTCAGACCCCCTTGATCCTATCACATATTAACAAACCGTCTGTTCATTTACATAGCAACGCCCTCTCGGGGCAGCAGCATTGGTGTCTCAATGTCACAGAGATGTGGATGTGTCGCAGAGGGTCCGTCCGAGCTGTCACTCTGAACGGCAATTACAGATGATCGCACATAAGAGGCGGCGATAAGCTGGCCGCCAAAGCCGTTAATCAGAGCCTGATCTCGTTACGGAGGCTCCAGGCTATAATAAAGTCATTAGTCAGTCACTCAAGCCAGTCAGGGTCTACATCTCCACTGCCTCCATATTTTGGCATGGGAAAAGAAACACATGCAGCCTAGCCCTTTACCCTGTAGGACAGAGAGACCACTTCTCAGAGCAGAACAACACTGGCATTTTGTGTCTTTTGTTTCTCTTTTTTTTTGCTCTGTGTAAAAAAAAAAATCATTTTCAACAACCTTTCTCTTTTCTTCGGGGGCAATCTGTCTCCCAGTTCCTTGCAGCTCTGTGTTCTAGCTCCGGTCACCAGACCCATGGTCATGTTAGGCCCCTACAGCTCACCGGCTCCAATGACATTTGAAAGTTCAAAAAGAGTTCCATCGAGGAGAGTCCGGCGGCTTGGTTGTCAAGGCAACAGGGCTCCCGGCTGGGCCCCTGTCGGGTTTTACGGATAATGTAAAGGGGGAGCGCTCAGGGCGAGATACAGACGGGTTTGCCGTTCTTATCGTACTGGTACACCAGCATCTTGATGCAGTGGGAGTTGGCAGGGGAGATCCAGGGGCTGCTGGTGATGGAGAAGTTGTGACCGGCGTAGAACGGCGGCGGCTGCTTCCTGCAGCGGAACAGCGCCCGCAGCACGCTCGCCGCCATGCTCCGGAAACGCTTGCTGATGAAGCAGTAGAGGAAGAAGTTGACGCCCGTGTTGAGCAGGGCCAACATGTTGGCCACGTCGGTGAGCAGGTGCAGCAGGCGGGCCGGGCCGTCCGCCGTCGGCGGGGCCGAGTAGAAGTGGTAGAGGATCATGAGGGTGCGCGGCGCCCACAGCACGGCGAACACCGACGTGATGGCCAGCAGGATGGCGGTGGTCTTGCCTGTGGAGTAGCCGCGCAGCCGGAAGCAGTTGCGGCGCCGGCGCAGCTTGCGGACGATGACGGCGTTGAGGGAGAAGAAGACGGCGCACGGGAGGAGGTAGACCGTGGCGCAGTGCGCCCACACCAGCACGTGCTGCGCCACGCTGCTCTCCCCGCCCCCGCCCCCGGGACTCTCGCCGTCGCCCCCGACCCCCGGCAACCCGTGCCACAGCTCAGGCCACCAGTAGTAGGGCGCGGCCGACAGCAGGCAGCCCAGGTAGACGGCGGTGATGACGCGGCGCGTGCGGGCCGGGTAGGAGACGCTGTGGTAGCGCAGCGGGTGGCATACGGCGATGTAGCGGTCGACGGTGAGCGGCACCGTGATCCAGATGGAGGTGTGGATGGAGGAGAACTCCAGGACCTGCACCGCCTTGTTGAGGTACAGGGGCAGCGGCGCGCCCAGGACAAAGTCCTCCAGCAGAAAGTCCACGAACACGATGAGCAGCAGGACCAGGATGTCGGCGGCCGCCAGGGCCAAGAGGTAGTTGTAGGAGGACTTCTGACGCCGCAGCACCAGCTGCGACAGGATGATGACAGTCAGGATGTTGGCTGGGTGGTGGACGGGGGGGGGGTGGTGGTGGAAGAAAGGGTGGGTGGGTGGGTGGGTGGGTGTGGAGGGAGTGTGGATGGGGGGGAGAAGGAGGATGGAAGTGGAGTACACACGGCACCAGCGGGCAAGTTTCGTGGATGAGAGAGAGGCAGCAGGAGGTGGAAAGAGAGACCGATAGACAGAGAAAGACAGAGACCAATAGATAGAGAGAGAGAGAGAGAGAGAGAGAGAGAGAGAGAGAGAGAGAGAGAGAGAGAGAGAGAGAGAGGAGGAGATGGGGAAATCATAAGTGGAGAAAATGTAGGTGGCATGGGAATGAAAGTGGGTTCAGACAAGGGAGGAGAAAGAAAGGAAGTGTTAGCGGAAAGGTTATTGCAAAGTTAAACCATTCACTCGGCCACTCACAAACACACACTGGAGAACAAAGCAACACGCCCACAACCGTACGGGACTCGCTCTCTCTGCAATGGTGGAGAGAAAGAGGACGTTTCAGCACCGCAGACAGCGACACCTGTGGAAAAGTCCTCACAGGCTTTCCAATGCAACATGCATAGCTCACAACAGATCAAACTCGACAAGATGTTATTTTCCCCTGCCTCACCTTCTCACTGTGTCTATTCCTTCAATCTTATTGATACTTCCATGCCTCCTTCTTACATTCCCAGCCCACCGCCTGCCCTCCTTCGTTTTGATCCATATCCCTCCTCTGCACCATCCCTCGCTCCCTCCCACACCTCGCCTGCTATGTGTAACCTAGACAGCACCTGCCCGTGCCTCAGGTCAACTGTTCAGTGGTACTAGAAAAGGTAAAGCCACAGCAACAAATGACATTGGTGCACCTTGGCCATGGCATTTCGCTGTGCAGTCCATGCAAACCGCCACCGCCAGCCTCCACCGTCGCCACTTCAACTTCGGTAAAAACCACCCAAGGTCACACAGACACACGCCAGCACTCCTTCCCTTCTCTCTCTCTCTCTCTCTCTCTCTCTCTCTCTCTCTCTCTCTCTCTCTGTCTCTCTCCTTTTCTCTCTCTGTCTCTCTGTCCACTCTCATTCCCCACTCTCTGCCGTCCTCTCCTCAAATTTTCTTCCGATTAAGAGTCTTTGTCTGACCCTCCACAGACAAATGTGCTTTACCTCTCCGACTGAAGTCCACTCAATTTTCATTTGACTGGAATCCAATGAATTCATTTGAACAGCTCAATCCATTTTACCCAATGTTTTGAAGCATTGATATGTATTCGCTCTCTCGTCCACCATCTGCCCCCTCTCCCTTCTTTTTTTCCAATTATTTTTCATTTGATTGGAGTCCGATGAATTCATTTACATAACCATTGCCCCCATAAAGTGAATGATCTTTATTCAGAAGGACAGCGTGTTGTGAGCTCCGTGTGGAGATGTTCTTTAAGCTGGAGAAGAAACAGTTGAAACAGCTGCTGTTTGGCCATGACCACTCCATCACAATCAGAACATCTGATACACGTAATGTTTATTCACTTCTCAAGGAGCCACAGGTCAACATTTTTCATTTTGGACTTTGCAAATTGAGATTTGTATGTAATCTATACAAGCTTACATAGTTTGTTAGGTTCATTTGTAGGCTATTTATTAGCCTACAAATGTGTGCTTGCTTTTGCTTTTAAGTGTGCTTGCTTTTGGCAAGGCATGATAGTTTTATCTCACATTATATTAGTTGTGCTCACTCTCAGCAAGACACCCTATTGTTATCTCACATTATTATTATAGACACCCTAACAGTTAGGATGTCTATAATTATAATGTGAGATAACAATAACAGGAATGAGTTAGGGCCTAACTAATTTCCTCAGTTTTTGCACTACATAAACATGGCCGGTATCAAAATGTGCATCTCATTTCCAAATGTGTTGCTATTACTTCTGCAAGGGTTTCATTGCACAGTTTAAGAATAATTTTGGGGGTTGAAAAGTGAAGTTAACGGGAGCTAACTAGCTAGCTAATACCAAGACGTCACAAACCTGCGTGCGTTTTCCTACAGTCAGTGTTGTCAATTTAGCGACTTTGTTGCTAGATTTTAGACCCTTTACACTAACCATAATTGTACTTCTGTGTTGTCATAGAAAGTCGCACTAAAACAGAGTATGGTGGAAGAAGCGAAGCATCACAACAGAGGGAATTCTTGGCCATAATATAGTTTAGGACTATTTTTACACAGGATTGACCAATTTCTTATTTAGATGCGAGGCTGTCTAAGGCTGTCACATATCACTATTCCCTATTTCAAGGAAAACTAGAAAGGGTACAATTTCTGTGGAAATTATAAAGTGTGCTTGCGTCCATTGCAGATGGGTTTACAATATTTGTGTATATTTTAAATAAGTATGCATACTTATTATTTATGAAGATTGCATAGTTTAAAAAGCAGACATTTGTTGCTGCTCATTGACACTGATATATTAAGAGTTAAGTGTATTTCCCTTAGTGCAAGATGTAGCGTCCTCACAATTTCCCAAGACATCTTACTCCTTGTTATGTGTTATATAAAATGTTTAGCTCACATAGCATAAGGAATTATTCATTAAAAAAATTAGTATGCGCTGCTGTAGAGAAGCAGCCGGACCAAGAATCCTAATGTACCGTAACTACGTGAAAAATATACACAACTAGCTTAGTTTTTCTTGTGGCAGGCTTATGGGTAGTAAAATAATGTCAACTTAAACTTTAATGGGTTTTCCACTGAATTATTCTGTCTGCAGGTCAGACACGGACCAATCTCTTTCAGACAAGGGGACAGCCCTGTTTATTAACCAGCTCTGGCTCAACAAGACATGAACCCTGACAGGTTCACATATTGGATGTGCATCCTCTAAGCAGGTGAGCGTGTCACATGGTCTGGGGAGGAGCCCCAGTCTGCTGGTAGATGAAAGATGGCAGGAGCACGTCTGGCAGCATCACACTTCACAGCCCCTCTTCCCCCCTGACCCCTCCATCAGCTGATTACAGAGCTCCAGATAAAGAGTAAACATGTCCTTCCCAGACGTCTGGAGATGACACACAGACATGCACTCACGTGCTGCTGCAGACGCACACTTACACACACACATCCCACAGGGTACTGTAGGAAGATGCAGGCAAATGGAAAGACAGTACACACACACACACTGAGCAGTATGTTGACACCACGCTGCAGTCTAAAACACCCAAACACACACACACAGGCCACGAACTGCAGCATGCCAAATTGTCTCTTCTCGTCCTGTAGAATGGGGTAATTCAGACAAGTGTGTGTGCAGTGTGTGTGCAGCTCCCACACCACTGAACAGGAGACCAGCAGCTAAATTGCTTTCCTGTTCCACCTGAGTTCGATTGTGCTATTGATTGTTGCTCATCACCGTCAACATTCAGTAGGGGAACTTTGTTGCTTTGCAAGTACAAACTGTCTAAGGGAATGATGTCAGTGAGACAGGCTCTGTGTCTGTCTGTCTGTCTGTCTGTGTGCACCTGCAGCCTAGTGGGACCAGGTGTAGGAACGAACCCCTGCCTGCGTGTGTGTGTTTGTGAGTGACAGTGTATGTCCGTGTGTGATCGTGTGAATCAAAGTCGATCTCTTCGCTTTCCTTTCTTTCTTTTTCGCTTGCTTTCTTGCTGCTATCTTATGTTTCTCGTTGCATTTCTCTGCAGCTCGGCCCCCTCTCCCTGTCAGTCCCTCTTGACATGTCTCTCCCTCTTTTAAGCACCTGTAAAGAAAGGAAGATAAAGGGGGAAAGAAGAAGAGAAAGAGAGAGAGAAAGGTGACATGGAATTTAAATGAAAGGGAGGTTTTCCTCTGGCAGAGCGGGGTATTATGCTGCATGTACAGGCTGTGAAACCTGGCCCATGTACAGGCAAACAATGGTGATCGACGCTGGGCTTGACATTTTCATTTAGACCCAGCCAGCTTGCATTGGATGGGCCATTCATTTCAATTGACTGTTGACTTTCCGCTGTCTCTGTCTTTGTCTTTATGTGTCTCTGGGGATGAGAGGACGAGAGGAAAGAAGAGGGAAGGAGTAGAGAGGGGAGAGGAGAACAGGTCTTCTCTTAACAACCAGGACAAACCACAAAGAGCTTCCCTTGTTTCTGAGTATTCTATTTCTTTTGTTCTTTTGTTTTTTTGTTCTGTCTCTCTCTCTCTCTCTCTTTCTCTTTTGCTCTCTCTCTCTCTTTTGCTCTCTCTCTCTCTCTTTTGCTCTCGCTCTCTCTCTCTCTCTCTCTCTCTCTCTCTCTCTCTCTCTGCCCTCTCTCTTTAGGAATATCGCTCCCACAGAGAGTGAGAATGACCCGTGGAGAAAAATGGGCTGCCGCGTGTGTTGTGCTTGTTTGTGCATGTGTGCGCCCTTCTATGCATGTGTGTCCTTTGTCTATTATTCCATCTGTGTGTGTATGTGTCCCTTGTCTATTTGTCTGAGTGTGTCTTTGTGTCCCCAACCCCTGCTGCTCTCCTAGTCTAACTGGGGCCAGGGGCCGCTTACGTGGTTTTGTGGGAAGAAGCGCACACAAACTCCTTGAGCTTTGTCACGAGGCTGAGTCACCGCATACTAACAGGGACCTGTTCAAACGGGTTGCTATCCAACGACAGAGAACAGTTTAACCCCAGACACACATACTTACTGTAATGTGCACGCACACACACACCCTCACACACAAGGACCTACATACACACACACACCCTGACATTCACACATGCACATACATTTCACACTCACACACACACACAAACACACACACGCCCACAAATACTGGTATGAGGTAAACACATTGGTCGCAGTTTCTCTGCTAGATTACACCGGCGCAATCAGTTTCTCTCTCCCCCGGGCTTCATATTGCACACGGGGGAATGAGTGGTCGGAGAGAACGAGAGAAAGAAATGAACAGGAAACAAACGAGAGAAAGATTCTTTCCGTTCTGTCCTCATTTGGAGAAAATGGAAGCTTCACTTGTTGCATATCTAAAGGGCTCTGCCTAATGAGATAGATTTTGGCAGAACGGAGAGCGAGAGAACACAATTGAGACAGAGAGCTATAGGGAGAGAGAGACATGTACAGAAGGCTTGTGGAGAGTAGGCCTATGCAACATGAAGAGGGAGGTTCGACAGAGACAAGTGGGAATGAGAGGGGTTGATCGAGGGGTCAGGCGACGGAGGAGGACTGTAATATTCCGGATGAAAAGAGAGACGGAGAGGAAGGGGATAAGAGGAGCAGAGAGGGAGGAGCAGAGTGGGAGTGTTGAATATCAAAGACGGCTTCAAAGGTCACAGTCACTTTGTACCTGATGACAACCATATCCCCTTTTATCCTGTCAAAGAGTCGGGATGGACCGCCGGTCCACAAGACACGAGCCGTGCGCACACATGCACACGCACACTAATACAAACCTGCGCTCTCAGGGCCTCATTTAAGGCCCCGTCACACCACAACGTTCTGGTCAACGTTCTATGACGTTAGAGGAAACGTTGGTAATCGTCCATGGTCGCTGGTATAGCGCCAGAAGAGCGTTGTGTGGACGCTGGTGACGTTGGTAAACGTGGTAAAAGTTCTCATGGAGACCAGCGTTCTGCAACGTTTAATTTTAAATGCTGGATAACGCTGAAGGACGTTTGTGTGTCTGAGGGGGCACCAAAAATTTGCCAACTGAAAAATCATCATAGTTATTATAATTATGATGCCGATATTATTTCAGTAGGCCTATATAAATATTACGCACCTTTTAGGCATGTTTATCGCAAAACAGGCAAATCAAGAGATTATTTTTAATTGCTCAAAACGTTACGATGGTGCCCCCCCCCCACCCCCACCCCACAAAAAAACAAATACACACTCAACTTTCCAAGCTCGCCGTGGGTGCCCTTTTCTATCTCAGTGGCCTGACGAAGTTTGACAGTAGGCTAGGTAAACTTTTCGAAAATGGCCTCAAAAAGACAACAGGAGTCAGGGGCAGAAAAAGAAATAAACTGCAAGATGATGCCCGTGCATCACTTTCAGGTAAGTCCATGTTTAATTATTGTTAAATACGGGAAATATGCTGCTAACTTATAGTTAGCCTATGCATACACCTCGAACTACCTGACGTTATTGCTCATTTTAGCACACTCAAATATGTTAGGTGCAAAATAAATTTAGATTTTACTGTTAAACAATATCTATGCATTTGAAATAACTGACGCCAGCTAGATGTTACTTTACTGTACATTCTATGATGCTTTTATATCCGATTGATCAAATAGTTTTTAAATGAGTAATAAAGGTGGAGAGCTCCTTGGCTGCATGCTTTCAGTTTTAAATGTTTATAATTAATTTGGAAAACCATGCTAAGAAACGTAAGGGTGGGGCTGAAAAATTATGAGACAAAAATACATCATGCACTCAAATAAAGGCCCCAAAATGTCCCTCGCATTAACTCCGTAACCAGCATCATATCAAACACAGAATGTGGATGCATTGACAGGGCAGCTGTGGTGGTGGTGGTGGTGGGGGGGGGGGGGGGGCATCATAAAGGAATTATGCGTAGGGCACCAAAATGGCTAGCGGCGGCACTGGTTGCACACGTTTGGCTATCGTTAGTCAATTGTTACCCTTGCCTAGCGTTACTTGGTTTTATTCATCGTTTGCGAAAGCAAACGTAGTTTTCATCGTTTGCTTTCGTCACACGTCGTCGCGACCCAGTAACACGTCATCACACGCTGTCTTACTTGGTCGCTGTTACACGCTCCTCATGCGTCAGTCCCACGCTAGTCATGCGTTATAGTCACACGTTAGTCACACGCCAGATGTGTCCCCCTCGCTCTAGAACGCTCAATTGAACTATTAGAACTTTCAGAGAACGTTAACCAGACCGTTAACTGCTATTTTGTGACGGAGCCTTTACTAACAGGATTGCGCCCATTTCAGGCGTGGAATAGCGAAGACATAACACCGTATTTACAAAGGCACCACACTTTAGGAAAAACGCAGATTACCGCTGCTGGGAGGGTATGAGGGAAAGTGGGTGTTTATATATTTCTAGCTCCTGTTCGCTCAACTTTTTCAAAATTTTCCTCAAATCACTCATGGTGGCAGTAACAGGCAGGCGATTTTCCCGTCTTTTAACGGCGCGCTGATTAACACTAATGGGCGCTGATTGCCCGACAAGGATCTGGTTTGATAAATACCACGCAAAATGCGGAAATACACCGTCCGTTATTTGCGGTTGGGCAAAGCTTCGGTCGCAATTCGGTTCACTCTTCCCTACTCTTTCTCTCTTTCGCGCCGACACAAAGTCATGTGCACACAAACACATTCGCCGTTTCACAGAATGAACAGCAGGATAAGCGACCAAATAGCACAGTTGTCAACTTCCACACCTCCTCTCACAACAAACCCACACACTGAAAAGGTTCACGCGTCTCTGGGAGAAGCAGAGCCACACAGAGAGGTGAGAGGAAACAGGTGAGAGAGAAGATACACGAGAAGATAAGAGATTCCAGAAAGTGAGAGAGAGAAAGAGTGAGAGTGTGTGTATGTGAGAAAGAAGGAGCAAAAGAGAGAGAGAGAGAGAAAGATGGGTTTCTTCAAATTGTTAACGTTTTTTCATTATTGTCATCTGGTGTTGAAATCCAAATCCAGAAATCAACGTGGACGTCAAATGAGAAGAACAGTCACAAGGAGGAAAAGAGAACAAGGGGGTTTAATATGGGAGATGAAATGCAGTCAAGATGGAAGGAGGCAGGGGAGAAGAAGAGAAGGGAGGGAGAGATTTGAAGGAGAGCACAGCGACGAGGAGATGCCACACTTCAAGACAGACGAGCGTCCCGGCTGGAGACAGGTGCTGTAATTACCTTGTGATGAAAATGGAGGCCAACAACGCATACATGAGTGGTCACTTAGTCGGCAGGGAAGAACAGCTCGGGGCCATGTGGACATATATGTGGAGCATTTTGTCGACCCAGTGGGGGGCCTAACAATGGAAACAGGTGCACATCCATCAAACTTGCCACCGCGAGACAGTGGCTGAGAATTCCCACTCCCTCCACCTTCTCGGCCACAGCCTTCAAAACTCCACTCCTCCGAACCAATCGCTCTATCTATCCTCTTCGTTCTTCACCTTCCGATTCCTCACCTCCACTCCCTTCACCCCCCCCCCCCTTTCATTGTTATCTGTCATCCATCCTACTCCCTCCATCCACTGGTCTTTCTCTCTGGTGTAGGCAAGGGGATCAATGAGCCAAACGGAGAATCAATGGCCCCAGCTCTTTATTAAACGGTCCCTGACACCTGGCCTACTGTGTGTGTGTGTGTGTGTGTGTATGTGTGTATGTGGTAGGGGGGGAGGGGGGTAAAGTACAGCTTGCTATCCAGCTTCCCAGTCTCTGACCTTCTCACAGGTATGGGTGACACTTACCCAATGGTACGTGCAGCCTGAACACACTGCTGATTAGGCTCGCCCACACACACACACACACACGCACGTACACACCGAGACCCATACCCACAACTCACACACAGACAGACACTACAGTGTCGACGCCAAGATTTTAATTGATCACAGGTGATGGAGGTGGAGGAGAGGGGGAGAAAGAGAGAGAGCGAGAGATAGAGAGAGAGAGGGAGAGGGTTAGGGAGAGGGAGAGAGAGCTAGAGACAGGCTGGAGGAGTGTGCTGATGACTGTCCCTGAATGTACACAAAGCCTCTACTTGTGACACAGCATTTTGATTCTCGGCTACACATTAAGAGGGCATCACCTTCTGCTTTTGAAAACATCATTATTCATTTTCCCATGTAAAAGCACTTAGTCGTATCGTGTGTAGGTGTTATACTAAACCCTGACTCATTACTTGCAGGGCATGTGTGTATGTACGAGTGTAAGTCCTGCTGATATCACACAGTGGATTAGACCCCGATTAGTTAAGGATCTTCCGCCAAGAATGTGCCGCTAACACTGCTGTAGGGGTTTCAGACTGCCCCTCCAAAGCACTGTTTGCTGTGACTAACAGTGCATGTGTGTCTGTGTGCTCTATGTGTGCATGTGAAGGAGAGAGAGAGAAGGAGAGAGAGAGAAAGGGAAAGCGTAAAAGCGTGAAAGTGAGAAAGCGTGAGGGAGAGAGGAAAAGGACGTTGAGAGCGGGTGAGCGATTAATTAAAAAGGTGGCAATTCGTCTCAGCCTTGGCGTCTACTGCCCCCACTCAGGGCTCTGGGGTGCCACATCACTGACTCTCCCATTATTAATCCCTCTCTCTCTTTTCTCTCTCTTCCTCTCTCTGTCTCCCTCTCTGTCTCTCTCTCTCTTTATTCCTCTGTCTCTCTCTTTATTCCTCTATGTCTCTATCTCTCGCTCTCCCTGTTTCTGTCTCTCGCTCTCTCTGTCTCTCTCTCTCTCACACATATTGTACATACTTCTGTTCTCTCTCCTGTTTCCTCTTCACCTCAGTGTCCTTCTCATCCTCTCGTTCAAATCTCCCCCCTCCCACTCATCCCTCATTTTACCATCAAAATGACTTTCTCTTCTCTTTCATCTTTTTCCATGTCTTTTCTAACGTTCGGCTTTCCGTTCCTTTCACGTTCACTCTCTCTCTCCACCAGGAAATCAATTTATCTGAATCAGCATCTGTTTCACAGCCTTTTCACAGTATCTTTCACCATATTGAGGTTACTGAACCATACTGCGTGGAGAAACATGATTACAACGTAACCATTGGCGGCCCCATGTCATAGTAAATACAGTCAATATAGGTTTGTAGGTCACATAGATCTTGCCTATGTCGCATTACAGTTCCATCAAGGCTCTGTCTCTGTCTGGGTTAGCTGGGAAGTCTGATTGTGTACCAGTATGATTTCAAACACTGAAAAAACAGAGTTAGCCTGCTGAAACTACGACGAGCTGTTCACCAAAAATAAACTCCTTAAACACATCAATCTAGTCACTGGAACAGATGGAATCTGTTCAAACATCCACAACATAATCAAGCAGTAAAACTATTTTCCTCTGAAATGTTTTTTTTAAGAGGTTTGAAGAACATTGATTTTGGTCGGCTATGGATTTACCACCTAGGAGAAATAATTGGACTCGAACAGATCACTGGGGGAAAAAACACACTACCTCTTTCTAAGAGTCAGACTACTGCAATGCTGGCGTGCCAAACATTGCCAACTCCAAGCACTGCAGGTTTCTCTTGACTTAGAAACATCTTACTCCCCAATTGGTAATACTGGAAACTAGGGCACGGCTATGAAGAAAACCCACTTTTATCATCAAATAAACACAAATATTCAGGCTACACTTGTCGCTTCACTTCAATGTGTTGGGTCTAAAAGCAATTTCCGATGCAAAAGGAGAAATGTGCGATGAGGAAAGGAGAGATAACAGCACAAGTGTGAAATAACGTTCTTTTCGACTGTCATCCGCTCAGGATGAAAGGAGACAAGCTTTAGTCAGAGTCCGACGCCCTGACGGTAAGTCCAGTTCTTAGAGCCCATAGGCACAGCACCATCAGAGGTCTAATCTGAGATAACACATCAGCACTATTCCCTATGACCTCTAGTCTCTCTCCGAGCCTCTCTTTCTCCATTCCTCTCTCTCTTTCAATTACCCCTTCCTCTCAGGGTTGCCTCATTCATTTCATTTTTGATCCTGTCCAAGCTCACATTTCAGTTTTTACATCTTAATTTTTTTTTTTTTTTTTACATATTCTGCCTCTCTTTTTTCTCTCTCTAGTACCAGACTGGTACCTGGTCCATAGATCACCCAGCAGGACCCAACCACACCGGTAAATGGACCTGCCAGGAGGCCAATGCTGGCAGATCAGTCACAGAGCAAGGCTCCGCAGGGTGGCATCATTTATTCAGCAGTCAGAGGGCTTTCTCATACACAGCTGTCCTGGAGGTCAAGTCTATAGAACATGACGGATCGGGTTCTAGTCCGAGTGTCTGGACAAGCCAAACGTAGTTTTGCCTATGTCAAGTCTTTGCAATGTGCTGGGTATGGTTGTGACGCACTGTTTAAGTTGCAACTGGGCTGTGCGATTTCGAGAATCCAAAAACCAGCTGACATTGAGGGGGTTGATGTTGCAAGACGCATCAGACATTGAAACTCCGTAGACGCACAGCCACTGCCACAAGGTCAGCGGGCGGTGAACAGTAGCCTTCTGTCTTTTTGCAACAAATGACACTCGAGAAGCCGTCCCCCACACACAGTACAGGAACGTACACGCGCGTCACTGACAACACACATTCCGGGTCAACATGCAGGACATTGAATAAAACACCAAAACGCATAAGTCATGCACACACACACACACAAACACACCAAACAGCTGTCCTCCTTACCGGGCAGGCCGAGACAGAGAAGTGCGCTGTAGTAGATGACGGGCAGCGGTCCGAGGGGGCATCCCTGGGGGGAGTCTGGGGGCGACAGCCCCGGGCTCCAGACACTCTCGTTGCCAGACGCGGAGGTGAAGATGTGGCTGTGCTCCATGGTCTCGTCCTTTTCCTCGGCTCCACGTCGGGCACCCCCAGACCCGACACACGCACGCACCGCCTAGCTGCTGGACTGGGAGAGGAGGGTGCTCTGTCCTGGGGTGCCACTAGGCATGCGAGTGTGCGTGCGGGAGAGCAAGTGGCAGTATGCGAGAGAGGAGAGAGAAGGGGAAGGAGAAGAGCGGGAGAGAGAGAGAGAGAGTGGGAGAGACTGTGCCAGACGGTGGAGATTGGAGAGGTGATATGTGTTAGTGGGTGACGGAGCAGAGGAGAGAGCGAGGGGAAGAGTGTGAAGGGAGGATGCTGTGTGTGTGTGTGTGTGTGTGTGTGAAAGCGAGGGAGAATGAGAGCGAGCAGAGGTAGATGTGGTGAGAGAGTGGTGGGGGAGTTAGGGATGGGGAGAGAAAGAGGGAGTGAAAGGGAGGGGAGAAACCATGAGAAGGGAGGGGAGACAGA